>NC_133771.1:77912966-78106724 GCF_003597395.2 Chelonoidis abingdonii | reverse complement strand
TCTTGGTTTGTCTTGTGGAGGCTTCTGGGTTACCACGTTTGGCTTGTTGATCTGTTTCCTAATTTCTCGTGCGGGTTTGTAGTTTGAGATGCTGTTTGGTTGGAATTTGTAGTGTTGGTCTCTGTCTGAGTGTTAGAGCGATGCCGGTTTGTACCTTCAGTGTTGGCTGTAAGCACAATGGATTCGTGTGATGGCCGGGATGAGTGGAGGCCTGAAGAGTAAGGCATAGCGCTCGCGTAGTTTCGATATAGGGTGGTGTAATGTGAACATCACTTATTTGCACCGTGGTGTCTAGAAAGTGGACCTCCTTGTAGCAATTGTTCAGCTGAGGTTGATGGTGGGAGGAATTTGTTAAATCGTGCGGAATTTTCTAGAGGTCTCTTTCCGTGGGTCCAGATGAATAAGAATTCATACCAACCATGTAACGTAGTAGAGAGAGGCGTGATGGTGGACAACGAGACTGAGAAAGCGTTTGCATCAGGTCACCTAACAATTGGCGTTGTGGGGCCATACGGTGTCCTAGCAGTTGCACTATCTGGAGATATATATTGATCACAACTGATACATTGTGTGTGGGATATAAGGCACAGAGTCTCAAGAAGCCATTGTGCTGTGAATCAATACAGGCAGGGTACTGGTTCTGACACTTGTATTACCATCTGTGTGGAGTGATGTTTTGTAAGGCCGTAATCCATGGTGGCTAGGATGGTTTTCTAGGGGAGGTGACCATGCTATTTAGTTCTCTCAAATATAGGTGTCACGGAGATAGCTGGGAGTTTGCTGGGCATAGGGTCTGATAGAGAGTCCACATATCCAACGTCTTCAGTGAGAGTGCCAATGCCTGAGATGATGGGGTGCCAGGATTTCCGGGTTTGTGGATCGTTGGGTGTGATAGAATAACCTGGTCGTGGCTCTAAGGTCTGCTGATTTGTTCCAGTGTATATGTATGGGGACTTCTGAGTAGATGCTGCAGTCTTAGTGTCTCCTCAGTGGGGATCTGAGGGGGAGTAGTAGGCCTGTTAGATTATATGGTGTTTGGAGAGTTGTCTTCGCCTCCTTTTAGTAGTACAGACCTGTTCTGTGACAACAGCACCTCCTTTATCAGCCTCTTTGATGATAATGTCAGGGTGGTTTCTGAGGCTGTGGATGGCATTGCGTTCTGCACGACTTAGGTTATGAGGCAAGCGGTGTTGTTTTTCCGCGAATATAAATTACTAATATACATACACAGACGGTAGACAGTTCTCCTTTAGCCCTTCTACTTATTAACAAGTTGTTTTGTCTTTTATATTCAGCTTATTTTATTTTGCTCAGTGAAGAAGTATTACAAATACTGTAGATTTCCAAATGTTATGTTGTCAGTATGTTGTGATATTTATTCCTGTTTATGAACTCTCATAGGTTTGAGATTACAGAATACAAATTGTCATATCTTTAGAAGGTGATTACAATGTTTTAAATGTAGCTCACATTTATTTGTAGTTCTGTTTATCCACAAATGTATGACAATGTTGGTTTCCTTTGCCCTTCAGTCTGAGTATATTTCAAAACTACAGAACAAAATAACGCAATGCAGTGCAATATAGTGTAGTAGAGTCGTTTTATTTTTTTTTGGAAGCACAAATTTTCATGAAAACACATAGCCTCACCTTGTCTTATAGAAATAAAACTGAATATTTAAGCATATAAACATTCTGCAAGGTGCACCTGATTCTAATATAGTTTCAGATTCTTTTAGTTGTGTGGCAATATGCTGAACAGAATGGCCATGTTAAAAGGGCATGTTGCTAGTGACAGGTGCTCAATGGTTGTCAGTACCCTTGTCAGCAAAGAGAATCCTTTGACATTAAAGTCCCTAGTTCAATCCTGATGCTGTGTGACTATTGGCAGGTCCATCAGTCTGTAGCTGATCAGTGAATGTCAGAGATGCTGCTGTTCTTCTGGAATGTCACCTGTCCCTAGTGTTTTTGGTTTGGCCTTGCTTGTTGTTTGAACTTACCACACTTTCCAACCGCTCTTCTGTGGGAAATGAACTGATAGGTCATGGGAATATAGGTATCTTTAGGACATGCAAAATCTCATCCAAAGTGACTTACATAAAGGCTTGTAATGATTACCTTGACTCTAAGCCAATCAATGGTTAGCGTGCTTAGGGACTCATTAAATGACATTTGTGGTGTCTGTAACCAAGGTTTTGAGCTGTATTTCAGGGAAAGTGGTGACAGCCTTTAATGTCTAATTGACCTCTTCTCTTTGATTCACTTTCCATATTCGCCTCTGATCTGGTCCCCAATGGCAGCAAACAGCACTGCTCAGCATTCTGAACTTCTGTTCAGAGCTTCAGCACCTCAGCCTTGGTAGCTGTGTCATGGTAAGTAATTGAAGTCGTGTTTGTGTGAGAGAGAGATGACTGAGTCTGAACTTACTTTTCTTTGTTTACAAAAGTTTTAAAAGATAGTTTACTTCATTTGCTTATCTAACATTATCCTCTATTCTTATCGGGCAAAAATGAATGTGTGTGTGTTTAAAGGGACACTGGCCAGTTTTGTAGGACTAAAATTTAGCTCACTATCTCCCCGCCCCTGACTGTTTGTAAAGTGAATGCAGTTCTTTATATGTTTAGTGGTTTGGTTTTTTTTGCTTCAAAAACTAATGTTTAATGGTCATTTTTATTTAAAACAAATATTCATTATTGGAAGCCTGGCACTCATGAACAACCCCAACAGTAATAAATCTCTGTGTACGCAGAATGAGTTAGTTTTATGGAAATATTTTTAGTCATAGGCTTCCCAGGGCTATGGGTTTTTTGTTACTTTTAAAAAAAATTAAAAAATAGGAATTGCTGATGAAGAGGCCCTTCCTAAACTATGTTGTACCTGAATGCCAGAGGCAGGCATAGAGGGGGCCTTATTTTGCAGCTCCCTGTGCTTATAAATACAGCAGAGTACTTAATGTGCCACTTGATGGGCTTCTCCACCTAATCAGGAAGCAAAAGAGAAAGGAAGAGCTGGCTAGATCTCCCCTAGTTGGCTCAGCAGTACCAACTTGCTCTTCCAAGAGTCTAGACTTCCAATCATTCCTTTGATAGTGGGTTATACTGCCCATACAGTGGGTCACATCTTCATTCCCCCTAACTTCCACAGTGGGGTCTGGCAGTGCTTCCCTGAAGGCTAGGTCCAGGTTCAGCCCTTGTTTAACCTTGAAAAGGGATGAGACTTATTCTTCTGTCCATATGCAGATGTATGTGCACTGTTTATTTTATTAAGTGTCGTTAACCCACCAATAGCTCTGTTGTTATCCCTCCAATTGCCCCTTTATATAAGCAGGGCTCACCACTGTCAATGAAACTTAATTACCCTTTGGGGGAAAAAAGGCTCTTACAAAAATTGCGCTAGCAATGCAAAAAGGAATGTTGGGAAGAAAATCAGTTTTAGTTATAGATTTTAATTGGTCTTTCTTATTCAGTGCTTAAATTTAAAAACAAAAAAAAGTGTAAAAACTGATGGAAAATTTACCTTGCCATTGTCTTTTTTTAAAAAGCAGAATGAGACCTGTCCAATGTGGTGATTAACTCCTCTCCAAATTCCTTAGAAATGAAAAACACTGAAGACAGATCAATAGACATATTAGCAAACTAAGCTGCTTGGGTATAATTGGGAATAACGCTATATAAGAAATAGTGCTTGTTTTCATCACAGATTGAAGACTATGACCTGATAGCGAGTATGATGGGAGCAAAGTGCAAAAAACTGCGTACTCTGGATTTGTGGAGATGTAAAAACATTACTGAAAATGGAATAGCAGAACTGGCTTCAGGATGTCAGCTCTTGGAGGAGCTTGATCTTGGCTGGTGCCCTACGCTACAAAGCAGTACTGGCTGCTTCACAAGCCTCGCGCGTAAGCTCCCAAACTTGCAAAAGCTCTTTCTTACAGCCAACAGGTCTGTGTGTGACACAGACATTGAAGAACTTGCTGCTAACTGTACTCATCTTCGGCAGCTGGACATACTGGGTAAGGAAGCACATGAATACTTGCTTTATTGCTTTTGCATATGTTATAGGAAGCGAGGACTAGATATTGCGTAAAATAAGACTTCATTCCAGATCTTAAATATTCTTTAAAAAAAATAAATCCCAATACAATAAAATTAAAAATGGCTACATTTTTTTCCTTTTGTGGTATTTGTATGGAGTATGATGGACTGTATTTATAAAGTCTGAGTCTTTTGATCAAATAAGCAGACTTTTCTTGCAGAACACACGTCAGGCAAAACAGAATAATATTCTCCATTCTTGTTGTCACTTTTACTAGAAGATAATGTCTCTTCTAAAGTTAAAAAGTACCTTACAATGCAACTTAATTGTGTTTTCCACTGATGCAGAAAGGAAAAAAAGTAACTTTTTGCAAAGCTTAAATTTCCAGCCCTTTGTAGCTCTTACAGATGGCAGTACCTTTTGCAATCTGAAGTAAAATATGCTTTAGACTCTTGAATGAGGAATTTGTGAAGGGAAAAGTATCTCTACAAAACATTGCATTAATCCTGTTAGACTGCAACACGTGGTTTCAATATTTAAAATGGTGAAAGACTGCATGCATTGCCATGAGCCAAGATTTCCTTTAGGGACAGGTTCTTGTACATTTGATGGATATTTTCATGGGTTTAGTTGGAAGAGGAAGACAGAAGCCTAAAAGGAAGCAATTAAATTAATTCAGTATGAATCATGAGAAGAACAAGTTTTAAAATTGATTCTGCAAGAGGCTGAGAACTCTCCATTCACATTACCTTCAGTAGGTGGTTAGAGCTATCATTATCTCACAGGCTTGGGCTTTACGTGTGCAAGAAAATGTACAGCATGGCTTCTAATTGTTAAACAGCCCTATATAGCTCGTACATAAATACCATAACACATGGTTTCATGCTGTTGACCTATGGCCAACATCCAACCAGCATTAGAAAGAACGGAAAACAGGTGCAAGTTCACTCTTCCCGGAACAAATTGATCAAAACCTAAACCTGTATGTGCTTTGTAGTCTGTGTGACGGGTTGCCTCCCACTTAGGATGCAACTAAGTCAGCCTATTGTCCAGCCTAGGTCCTCTTTACCTGGCCTTGCTGGGTTAGGCTCACAAGCCTCTTGCAGCCAAGCACCCAGGCAGGGCCACACCCAGCTGCAGAGAGAGACAGAGATTCACTCTGGAAAGATTCAGCCTTAGGGGCTCGCCCCAACACTCTGGTGCTCACTCCTTTTTAGGGGTACAAACCCAAAGGTTTTATGGAATTCGCCCCCTCCCTCAATATGGCGGGAGATATGCACAACTTCTTGCCCCTCCCCCCAGCTAGAAATTACATAAACTGGGTTACATTATAAAGAAGAAATAAATTTATTAACTGCAAAAGGTGAATTTTAAGTGAATATAAGAGATAACAGATGGAACAAAGCAGATTACTGAGCAAATAACCCAAAGTCTGCAAGCTAAGCTCAATATACTTAAGAAACAGGTCACCAGTTGTAATTTCTTACCCTAAATGTTGTTTTAGGCAGGTTGCAAAGTTTCTGTGGTTCAGAGTTCCTGTTATATTTCTTTTCAAACTGGACCCCTGTCTCAGTCTGGACTCTCTTCCCCCACCCCAGCCCGCCTTCCCTTCAGATGGCTTTAGCAGTCTTTCTTCTTGGGTAGACAGGCCATGGAGAGGAGGAACCGCCTTTGCCTTCCTCCCCACTTTTAAATAGGATTTACATAAAGCAGGAATCCTTTGTTTCCCAAACTTGACACCCCCTCATCCCTTTCACAAGAATTCCCATTACCTGGGAAGACCACCTGACTCTGTAGTATCACAGCATCCATGAGTCCGTGGCTGTATGGAGCGTCCTCAGGAAGGACTTTTCACAGTCCATTGTCCTTGCTGATGGGCCATGTGACCTGTTTGGCTTTTCCATTGTTGTACCTGAAGTGTTAGCAGTGGGCATCACCCAAAGTAGCATAGTTGAAATACAGATACATAGTCAATATTCCTAACTTCAGATACAAAAGTGATAGAGGCATACAGATTGGATAATCACATTTAGTAAATTATAACCTTTCCAGTGATACCTTATAAGACCCATCTTGCATCGAGTATCTCTCAGTTATGTCATATCCATATTATAAACATATTTCCATAAAGAATATGGAGTGAAACGTCACAGTCTGTTTTAAGTTAATCTGTTTTGCAGCTAGATTAAAGAAGGCATATTTCCTGGACATACAAACCAGATCTCCAAAAGGCTTACTGAATAAAAGCATTTTATAAACATAAACGTTCTTTTGGCCACCCACTCTCATGCTTATCTTTTATGATGGCATTGTGTCTGCCCACAAATCGATCTGACCTTTTCACTAGGACAGAAAGGCCGAGCAATGAATAGTTTGGTTGTTTACCCTGCATAATGTCTGCAGGCTGTGCTTCCTCTTTGCCAGCAATGAGAGTTTCTTGCCACATTCTCTCTTAATATTTGAATTCACTTCTTGACACTTATGTGCAAAATAATATCTGAACAGTGAAAAGAAAGGAACTAAGCTCCTGAGCACTTACTGCTGTTAACAAGTTAGATTATATTGTTGCATGTATTATAGAAGACCTTTTATAGTGAGACCACATGTGGAATTACTGCTATATCCAACTTGCTAGGTGAATCTTGGAGCCCAGTTACCTATGTGGCAAGGGATGCTTCAGCACTCCCCAAGTACAGTGCATCAGCTCTCTGTATCAAATCAGTGAACAAGTCCCTTCTTTTGTAGGCATTACTGAAAATCTGGTTCTTTCTGCAGTCCAGTCCTCCCACTCCTTGCAGCAGCAAGTACTTTAAATCATATGACAAGATGGCAGCTCAAAAATAATGACCCCCCCAAAAATCATGGAGTTTTCTTTTTTAATGATCAAACTGTGTTTTGGGGCCTAATTTCTGAAATTTCCTTGCACACTCCCAATGTGTGTGGCAATTTAAGTGTTGCCAACTCTAACAAATGTATAATAAGGCCATTTTTGTTTCACAGCAGCAGTTCTCACTGAAGACCCCAGCTGAGAGTGGGTCTTCATTGTGCTAGACACTGTACATGCACATAATAATTGACCGTTTCTGCACTGAAGAATTTACAATCTAATGTAAAGCACAGTGGTGAATTTGACATGGGAGATAAAACTGACATTGAATAAATTTATCTCTCATATGGCTACCATTAGATGGGAAAACTTTTATTCTGTGCTAAACTGGGCTAGGTTCAAGCTAATGACTTACAAGTGAAGGCTCCACAGCCTATTAGCAATGCTCAGAGTTACCTAATCCCCCACAAGTGCTAATGTTAACAGCTTCATGAATGAAGCTTGTTTTATGGGAAGATATGTTTGTTAAATCCAGTTCTGAGCTTTTGGGAACTTACCTCAAGTAGGGTCCTCTTCTCTGACACACAGGCAAGATCTCCCACACATTGCCCTTGGTCTCAAACACAGACCTTAGTTTTAAAGGGAAAACTTCCCATTAAGCAAAACCAAATAATAAAAATGCAACATTAAAATATATAATAGCACAATATCCAAAATAACTTCTACATTCAATGTTTTGCAATATAAAATCATTCCAACAATTACTTCAGGGTCTTTACACTAACTTTTATACATCTATGTGTAATTTTTTTTCATTCCTACCCAATCATCTGCAAATTTTGTATAAAAAACCTTCAGCTCCACACCACAGACCTCTTCTATTTCATCTGTAAGAGTGACTAGTAGTAGAAAGCATGTGGTTGTCTTCTGTGGACTAGCTAATACAAAGATTCACAGCACACACATTGTCAGTGAATTACACAGGTACTTGTGACACAGCAGTGGAAACTCTGGGCATTGTATGAGAAAATCTCTTCCTCACTCCTCCAGAATTGTGGAAAGGCTGCAGCTTTCACAGTATTGTGAGACTGTCTAAGCAGAGACCAAAATGCTATTTCTCACAATAAATTCACAAGAGTTGGCAGCATTGACTTGGTTTTATTCTGAAATTGTTAAAGCCTATGAACTCAGCAGGGAAAACTCCTCCTGTTCCAGTTAGAGCATTTAACTCCATGGTGGCTTTGTGGGCAGACAAAAATGAAGCCTCTTTTGAGAAGATTTGCTGGGCTGCAACCAGTTTGATTCATTCATTTACTAAGCATTATAAAATCAATATCTTGTCCAAATTGGATGCTGTTTTCAGTTGCTGGGTCCTGCAGTTTTGTTCCTTACCTGCATGGCCCCATGTGTCATGCAATTATGTGACCATGTAAATTGCTGCTTAATCTTGGATTATGTTTAAATGGGTGCATAACATGCTCCAGAAAATAAATTCCCATTAAAAACAATATTAAGGGCATGATCCTTGTCTGTGGTCTAGCAATTCACAGTGCAGCTTTGGAGGAGGTGGTGATATAAAGGTAGGTTGTAGCCACCATTGTGCTTTCTCAGCAAGCTGTGTGCTGGGGCTGGTTCCACAATATAAGAGCACCACAAAGGGACCATTATGAGAGATGGAGATCACAGGTGCACAGGAAATCCTCAGACACAACCCCTTTCCCTACCAGCTGCAGGGGATCGATGGTGTAGGAACCATTGCACCAGCTTTACACCACTGGAGGATCCCCCTGTACAAGGATGATCCTACTATGACTGGCTATGTAAGCATTTGAGTTATACTGTACTTGTCTTAGTGCAGCTAGATTCTGGCCTGAAGCCTCTAGGCCTTTTAGTTATGAAGATGGCCTCCAGAACATGAACCATACACTGAGCAATTGTCACATTCTGGGGTGCAATGCAGACCACTGAGGGGTTGTGGCAGTACCTGCCCCACAACCTTGAGTGTGTCACAATGCTTTCCTATTGTAGCTCCCAGCCTGGACCACTCACAAACAGCCAGACAGCACTCAGGTCACACCCTGAGTGTCAGTGTATAGCTGCAGCCCTGGTCCAGCACTCCCAGTCCTAGATTTTCCCAAAAATGTGTGTTCTGCACTGTCCAGCCCTCTCCTAGAGTGTTCAGATATTAAGTCTGTTGCCCCGTAAAGGATCAGTATTCAACAGTTTGCTACTTTAACTGGCATTACCAAACAGTTCAGTTGAAACACAACACTGGATTTGTTTAGATTAAAAAAAAAAAAAAGGTTATTTAACTACAAAGATATAGGTTTCAAGCGAGCACAAGTATAAGGTCATAAATGATTACAAAAAAAAAAAAAAAAGTAAAATGTTTTCTAGTAGCTAAAACTTAACAAGCTAGACTCTGTTCAAGATAAAAAGCCATATAGCATGTTCCCAGCAGCGTGGCTAACCAAATTCTCAGGTCGGAATCTTTCCCCAAAATCAACGTCCTGGTTCCTTTGTCGTCTTAGATGAAAGAGAGAGAGAGAGCACTTGGGGTTTTGTCTTCTTTTCTTTTATAGTCTTTAAGTGGATTCTTCTGAGGGTTACCCCTCAAAGCAAAGTTTATTCATAAAGTAAAGAAGGCAACATGGAGACTGAGGTGGAGAACGAGGCTCCATGTTCTTTCTTCTCACCTGTGTTTGCTGAAATGCAAATTTGCTTGGTCTCTTCCCATCTCCTCTCCCTGCTATCTCAAGGCTTCAGTTTACTGCTTATATGCAAATTTAGGTAAACACACGTTTCTTTATTCAGGATACTTCTGCTCTGGCAGGGCTTTGTGGTTTTGAACATGTGATAAGAACATCATGCAGGGGTTTTCATAACTTTACATATAAATGGTGCTACACTCATTTCATGATATTATTGACCAGTGACTTACTAGTTTTCAGATGATACCTCACAAGGCAAATTTTGTATAAAGATTATTACAGTAGTATGTAGGGTCTGAATACAGGGGTACATTCGGTCGCAGTAAATGCAGTATTGTCTGCCTGAATTTGCCAGCAGCCTGAAATGATACCTCTGAAGATGAGAACTGCCTTCATTCATCTCATTGTTAACTCTGAAGTCAACAGTTTGAATGCCAACATTGCTGATTGTTTTAACAGAAGCCTCAAACTAGTATGTTTATTTTTCATTGTTGTAGGTATTGTCAGATACTGACACAGGATGCACTGAGGCAACTATTTGCTGCCAATGGTTCCTGACAAATCCTGCTCCCCAAAATGTACAGCCACCTTTGCCCTGCACCAAAAGGGGTAATAAAGAATACCCTCTTCAGTGCCAAAATAATCAACTCCCTCCTAGTTACCAAAACACCTCCTATACCTTCCTATGTGCCTAAAGCCCCAACTGCCCCCCACCCAGCTGTCAAAATCTTCAGCTTTCCCCTAACAGCTTCAACATATAGTTGATCACTTAAAATACAAAAATTTGCAGAAAATTTAAATTTGAGAGCAGTGTAGAATAAATTGAATTGAATGTAAAATAAATAACAAGGAATACTGTGCAAATTGGAGTAGTCTGGGGAGTGAGGTGAGAGCATTTGTGGGAGCAGTGCCAGATAATTCCAGGGTCTCTGCTACATAGCTTAAGTCTAGTATGTGGCATAGGACACAGGGCTCTTTGAACATTAATTGGTCTTTTTAGTTTTGTGCTCTCTAAAATTATTGCTAATGTATCTTTGTTGTTTTATGTATTAAATAGAGGCAGATGTTTTCAATTAAATTTTGAAGCATTTTGTGGGAGTGTGTTGAAGTGTCCCCTGCCATAGAATTTTGAGCTTCAATAATTTTATTGAATTGCCTCTTTGACAATTACCATGCATGGGTCATTCCAACAGTGCCAGGATAGGTGGATCGGATACATGAGCACATATATGGGAATGCTGATTTACAGTGAAGGAACAAAATTGTCCCACTAAATGGTTATTGCTCTCAGGCATTCTGTTGAGCCAATGCCAGAGAATTTTGCCAGGGAACAAATTGAACAACAAAGTAAAATGACAGATTTGTAAGACACCTGCTGTGCATTTGTACTAAGCAATGGGCACTTAATCGAAGTAACAAAACTCTAGTAAATAGAGATGGGCCCAAACTAAAATCCCATGTTCAAATGCACTCTCCCCTCAAAATCTCATACCACCCTGTAAAGGTAAATATCATGGTAAGACATCCCTTCTATGAAGGACAGAGGAGAAAAGGTGTGCTGTACATATCCTTTTAATGTTTTTAATTTTTTGAGAAACATTCCTAATTATACACAGCCCAGGTAATGTTAAAAACAGAATACGTCATATCTCTTATCCCACAGTCACCTGTTTGTGGAGCTTATTCACTAAAATGACTCTCTTAGCCGTAAGAAATGTATTTCTATTGCAGTTCATTGTCTGTAGGAAAAGTTCATAGTTCTTTAAGCATCCTGATGTGTGTTAACATCCATATTCTCTATTATCCAAACCCAGCGCCCACTAAAGCCAATAAATTCCACTGACTTCAGTTAGCATTAGACTGGCCCTTAATAGCATGCATTTGTTGCAGCATTATATTACAGTCAGCGAAGCGGGTCCACAATGTAAAGACCTGGATTTGGCATGATCTTTTGCTACAAACTCATTGGAAAGTGGTGGTGTCAGAGCACAGAATGCAGGCACCCAGATTGTGAGGGGAAAGCCATCTTGCTTTTGCAATGTAGAGCAAGAGCCTGCATTCAGTACTGAGAAAAAGTTCCCATTGAAATCTTGGAGTTTTTCCAGAACAAGAAAACTGTGGATTTTTTTCAAGACAAGTTAAGCCCTGGCAATCCCACAGACTTTCTGTGGTCAAAAGTGTGCAAAAACTTTCTCTGAAAAGAGCCCTTCATTTGAAAGGTTGTCAAAATAAATGTAGTGAAATAAACTTTAAATGAGGGATAAGGTGTAGAAGATTTCTTGCTACAACATAAGCTGGCAGCTTTAACAAAGGTTCAATTCACATTAACTTTTTTAAGTGATCTTTTCTTTTTTGTTTTTAAACAGGGACAAGGATGGTAAGCCCTGCATCTTTAAGAAAATTGCTGGAGTCTTGTAAGGATCTTTCTTTACTTGATGTGTCCTTCTGTTCACAAATTGATAATAGAGTTGTCCTAGAACTGAATGCCAGCTTTCCTAATGTGTTCATAAAAAAAAGTTTCACTCAGTGACTCACTATGTGTGCTGCTATGGAATTCATTTGACAGTGTTGTTTCCTGTGAATTTGTGATTACATTTTTCTTCAAAAAAGAAATTAAAATCTTCCATAAAATAGAGGGGAAATGTTAACAATATTCTTGAAATGAGTACATATTATGTATTTGGTGCAGAGCTCTTATTCTCCTGTACCTAGTAATTGTTTTCCCTTTGTTAATTGATGGCACTGCATGTGTTTAAATAGCCACATTTGTGGCCTAAACTAGAGAAGATGAAGAAAACATATTCTTGATGCCCTTTTAAAGAAAATTTTGTACAATAAGATACATTAAAATCCAGGTGAAAGTGAAGTTTTAACATTTAGCAATAGAGAAATGATGTGAGTTTCTCTGTCTTGTAGGTTGTAGTGTTTTAGTTTTGGCCTGTGGCATAAGACCTTGTGATCTGGCCTGTAATGTGCTGTCTGAAAAATTGTTTAAGCTAGTGTAAGATCAGACTAGACTAAAGAGCCACTTTTTTCTCTCCTTTTGTTGACAGTGATTGGTATCTATTTTAAAACTCTGATATATCTGCTAAGAGTTTTTTTTCCCCTTCAAATGGATGAAATGCGGCAATGTTTTACAGTCCAGCTTAATTGACACAACAGAAAAATACAAAAACCCACCATATGAGTTTATAGCAGAAACGAAAAAGAAAGAAAATTACCTGCTTCCTCCTGTACTGGATATAAAATTTGTGTCAGATACTTATTGTCATAACTGATAATACATAGAAAACCCAAAAGCAATTTTCTTTTCAAATTTCTGTTATGTCAAGGTGTGTTGATTTGTGGTACATCTGCCTTTCTTATGAAGTACAATAATAGCGTTACTCAGGATAATGTATTAGAAACTCTTACTTAGTTGGATACATACCTACTATCAAGTTTAAAAACAAATATTTGGTGTTCAGTAAAATCATGATGAAAATATGGAGTTTGTAAACCAAAGACAATGTGATTTGGCTACGTACTAATTTATTCAGAGATGGGTTGTTGTTTTTTCACTAAAAGAGACAATATCTTTGATAATCTGAACTCTCTTAGCTGCTGCTAAGTCTTTGGAAGAGAGAGATGATGATGATAGTGGATTAATGGTTTTCTTCTACTTTTTGCACTTCTCTGAATGAGACATTCTTTCCTCTGTGATAGCACCAATGCTATTGTGAATTGGTATTTACAGTATGTACTCATATTTGCATAACTCCTGTCTCTTTAGACACAACTAGTGAACACAGACCCCTAGACATGATCTCTCATCTGGGATCAGCTCCATTATTGCCACCTTTATAGCAGATGCTGTACAATGTTTCTTCCTGTCCATTGGGAAAATAGGCATAACATTTTGCGTGGAAGCAGGCCATCACTATACAGAAGATCATCAGCAAAGAAAATTTAAACTGATGCAGTAAATACCTGTCCACTGGAAGAGAAGTGCCTCAAAGCATCAATGAACCAGTGATCTCCATGGACCTAAATTAGCATTTCTGAACTCTTCACACAAATGCCAATGTTTTATAAATCATTTCGTGAAACAACTAAAGACCGTTTCTCTGCTTTTATAAACCTTTGTTCTGATTTAAATTGTACAGAATCTTGTAGAAAATCCCAAATCCAAAGAAAAGTGCACAGATGTCTGTCATTCACACACAGATGTCACCATGTGATTTTCAGCTAGGTGCCTCCATTCTATTTGTCTGTCAGGGTACTGGCGCTACTTAGAGATGTTTCAGTCTAGACATCTCTTCAACTGACAGATGTCTGCCCTAGAGTTGTTCTGTGCAAGATCTCATTTTATTTTGGGAGTGCTCACTTCTTTCAACAAAATTTTTACTTTAAACTTATTTTAATATAATGTATTTACAATGTATTGAATAATGTCCAATGTATAATGTAAACTTATTTTAATGTAATGTATTTACAGTGTATTCATTGTAAATAAGAATTAAACATTTATATCCCAGTTACAGGAGAACTCAAGTTCAGATTATGGGTGTTTACAGATATTAATGTTTTAAAATAAGTATTGTTTTTGTTGTGAAATTTCACTCTTCAGGATGCATATGAATTTTTATCTTTATTCTTTAAAAAATGCTTTTTGGCTTATGTTTATAATTATAACTAGAATTAGATTTGTTTAGTGTAGATGTAGTGGTATATTTTATGCCTTCCAAAGTACTAAAGTAGGTGATTAGTCTAGTCTTACTTCTGCACATAGGAATCTTTTAAAAGAAAATGTGTAAAGGCTCAGGGGAGGTTGTCAGTCTTTTTTGCTTCATTATGAAGTATAAGGAAGGTCTGATTTGATTTTTATTTTGTTTCTGTTCTGTCTAAAGGATCTATTTCTGCTTATCCCTTACATTCAGATTTCAGGAAGAAGAACAGGAGTACTTATGGCACCTTAGAGACTAACAAATTTATTTGAGCATAAGCTTTCGTTTCAGTTTGTGTCTGGAACACTCTGCGGTTACTGGAGATCTCGGATTATGTTATCCCACTTTCTGATAAAGTGGAACCTAATTAATTAAAGGGAAGTGATTTTTTTTCAGACTCTAAACTTTTTGAGTTTGCTAACACGTATTTAACTTAAATAATTGAGAAATACCTGGGGGAGAGGACATCTTTGTTTACAATTTGATACCCTTACTCTTCAGTTAATGGCTGAAGCAAATTTTTATATCTCCAAGAAGTCTTGTATTAAAAAGAGGGGATACCAGACTTGGCATTCCTGATATTTTCAAGGTAAAAAGTGAAAAAACACTTTTAGGCTTTCCTTATACATCATAAAAAAGCAAAAATAGGCTACAATCTCAATTTGAATTGACGTTACCTCTTAGGATTTTATTATTGATCATCTTATTAAAAGTTGTTCAGCAGATTTTTATTTAGAGTATTTCTGAAACGTTGAAATTGGGTATAGAGCCTGGTAAAGCTTTTCAACCAGCTAGCTACTGAGAACAATCTAGGAATTGCTATTATCTTGTCATACTTGCATCATAATAGTTAACCCTGTCAGCATTTCCATTGTAAAACATTATTTCACTACACCTGGGGACTGGAAAACACCTGGAATTCCTCTTTATCCAGAAATTGAGATCAACCTGATCAACAGTTGTGCAGACTTCCCATGCTACTTTGCCATTGTGCTTCGGGGCCTGTCTACATGACTGCTACTCTGGAATGAATTAGGGTGTTAATTTAAAGATGAATAGGTATTCCAGAACGTATTTTTGACCTTAATGTGTGTTAAAAACCAATGCAGCCAAGTGACGATAGAAACTTCTATAAAATGCTCAAACTAAACAAACTGGAAAACATAGAAAAGACTATATTTGTCTTCTAGTCTGTCAGTTTGACATGTATGATTTCTATAACAATAGCAGAGATGTGATATTTAAGTTAAGTGTGGCCCTACAATCAGGAATATTAACTGTTGCAAAGTTGCAAAAACACAACTGTGTGATCCCATGGCCCCCAGGACCATTGGGTTTTAGTACATAAATAACTCAGTATAGATCTCTTAAAGGGTAACCATTCTGATCGCTTCTGCAGGATCTTTAAGTCTACTAAAGATAAAATGTGGTGCTTGCTGCTAATACATAAGGTTTGTCATTTTGGTATGTGTATTCATTGCTACCCTTTTCCAGACATTAAGAAAACTTTGCTTTCAGATATACTCCAGCTCTGTATTAGCATGCAAAAAGTGTTCATATTTTAATGCACATAGTAACTACTTTAAACATTTTCATAAGGAACGTGGTTGGTTTTAGGACCTCAGTAATTTTACCATGGAGTTGAAACTTTTGAAACCATCTGTGTACTTGTGTTAGTTGTCATGAGAGCATATGCATCATATGTTCTTTTATGAGGTGGAAATCATTAAAGATACACCTCAACTGTGCCATACATTTTACAATTTTTAAGAGAAATGTTACACCCATTTGATCTTTTTAAGGTTCTCAAGTTAATTGAAACACACTCTTAGGGTTTTGAGCTACTTAGTTTTTCTTTAAATATACATCTTATCTGAAATGCTGCCATCTTGTTCTGCTGTGAAAAATATAAAATTTAAGCTTTTAATTTGTATTTAATTTAAATTCCCATTGATTGTGTCACTAAGGGTGAAGAGGGAGCCTATTAATTTGCACATCTTTGTGTCTAAATTTCTACCTATTTGCCAGAATTGATGTGTTTCTTTATAGATGGAGTGTAGGGAGGGAGAACAGCTGCATAAAATCTTGCCTCATTGGGTTTCTTTTAATCAGAATCCTAAGAGCTTAATGATTTCAATAATTACTTCTAAAACTAGCCGCAGTAGTTGAATTAAATTGTAAAAATTGTGTTACCTTGGGGTCCAATCATGGAAAAAGAACGTGGAAGACCAAATGGGAAGAAATGTTGTGGTTCCATTTTGTGGGGAATGAGAGGGTCGTTACCCTATTGCTCTACAGCTGGGGGGAGAAAATATGGCCAGTAGTAGATTCATCACTCTGAGAATCTACTGGTCAAACACCTTTCATGCTGTGGAGGATCAAAACAGAAGCTGTGTTTGCTGCTGCTATCCTGAAGCTGCTGTTGAGCAGATCCACTAGTACTTTGCAGTTTGTGGGAGAAGAATTCCATCCTTACCACCATACAGAATTTCTTCACAAAGCTCATTTCTGCAAGAAGGAACCTGCTAGTCTGGAATGAACTGTTCTTCATTTCCTTGAATACAGCTAGCTCTGCGCTTTTTGGTAGTTTGCATTCTGGTCCCCTGTACCAGTCTGTCTCTATCTTATGGGTGAAAGAGATCTCTACTACTGTGGAGATCATCATGATGGTAATGCCTTTAAAGAGAACAGACAGTGACACAGGATCTGTGGATGTCATAGCATTCCCTCTCAGATCTGAACCTTAGAGTTCAGAAAATGAGATACTAGCACATGAATCCTCTAAGCTTAATTACCAGCTTAGATCTGATAGCACTGCCACCACCCAAAAATATAGTGTTTTGGGGCACTCTGACCTCCCCAACCTTCCCTGGGCCCAAGAACCCAAATCCCTTTGGATTCTAAACAGAGAAATAAAACCATCCCCCTCTTTCCCCTGCCCAACTTCCCTCGCTGGCTACCCTAGAGATTAACTTCGATCCAAAACCCTAATATCAGCATACAGAGAAGCATTCCCTTCCCTTCCACAAAGACAGAAACAGATCAATGGAAAACAGAGAGAATCCACCCCCCTGTCTCCCCTCACCTAGCCTGTGAGTTTAACAACCAATCCCTCGGATAAACAAAAAACAAGGGGGACAAAAAACAACAGGTTCTCTAAAAAAAATCTTTCATAAAAAAAGGAAAAGTAAAGAATTACCTGTAACTTCAAGATTAAATATACAGGTCCTATAGCTTACAGGAACACCAAAAAGAACTTCCCCCATACCAAACATAATCAAAATATTCCCAACAACTACACATAAAAGTTACACCATCCAATTCCACATTGCAAAATAGAGTAAAACAATCAAAAAGCCCTAAAACCTGCCTTTTACTTACTCATTACAGAAACTTAGAAAGCCTATAGTAATGTCTGGTCTCTCTCAGACCCCCCGAGAGAAGAACACACAATGGATGAAGAACACACACAAGCTTCCCTCCACCCAAATTTAAAAGTATCTTGTCTCCTGATTGGTCCTCTGGTCAGGTGTTGTTTGTTAACCCTTTCCAGGTGAAAGAGACATTAACCCTTAGCTATCTGTTTATGACAGTGGATCTGGCATAGTCCCTTTCATGGCTAGCTTCTTTTTCTCTGTCTATTGCCTGAACTCATCCCCTGTCCCAAAGAAGTGTCTTTCTTCTGTTGCAACCACCATCTCTAAGCAGGCAAACTGACCACTGTAAGGTTCACAGGACCAAAACAAGAGAAGGGCTGAGAACTCCTTTTTCATCCCAACTAAACCCATCTATCCGCCTGCTGACCTCTGCCTTCCAGGAGGCCTTCTGGGACATAAAAAGATCCTCTTTTCCCTTCACCCAATCTGCTCTTTCCTCAGGAGCCAGGAATGGGTAAAGATACCTTCTGTATATTTTAGGAGACTTAGAGTACCCTACACCCTTCCTTTTGTCAAGAATGTAAAAGCAAAGGTCCAGGAAGCAACACTAGTCTCTCTGAAGCAGGAGGTTCTCTCTCACACTGAGCATCAGAAAAGATGTATCTTAAAGACCATAATGAGAACATAATTTAGTAACAAATCACATGTTTCCAGTATACTGCTCTGTAATGTGCTAAAAATTACCATAATTATGTTGTACAGTAGGGTCATAGTGTCTCCATATAATATGAAACTTAGGCCCAGGATTTAATATAAAAATCCTTATCTTTGTACACTAGTATTTTAAACCTGATTGCGCTTTGTATGTCTACCTTAAAAACCCACTAATGCTTCATTGAGAATTTTGAAAAGTATTGCATTTTGAGACAAGTTTGGATTTTGAGACAGTATCATATTTTCAGTATTTGTTTCCCTGTATTTTTTACGAGAGGCATTTGTATAAAACAGGATAACCATTGCTCTGGGTCAACTTTTCTTGCTGCTTAACCTCACATGAAACCACCGTCATTTGTTACATTAGAAACATTCAGCTCATCGCAACCAGTGTAACCAAAGTGGTATCAGACTGAATTTGAGTTCAAATGGGAAAAAGGACATGAGGTGTATGGGCTGCCATCTTTTGCTGTAGTAGGATCTTTTGGGGGAGATGCTATGGGTTGAGCTATTGCCAATGAAAGGTCAGGGTTAATAAACAGGGATATGTGGAGCAGCTGCCAATCTGTTTCCTCTTCCTTGAGTAGATGTTATCCTCTGTGAACCATTCTGCCTCCCCAGTTTTTCTTTCAACTTGATATGACAAATTTTTGCATGTAAGCCTTGTTTTGAAGTGACATAAGCTAAATTCAAAATAATAGCGTTATGATTGTGATTGAAAATTATTACCAACTCTCCACTGTCTCGTCACCTATGTAAAATGGTTGACAGTCTCAGCCTTGTTCCTACAGATCAGGTGCCCACATCACAAAACCACTGTTATATATGGTATTAGGATGAGATCTGCAAAGGGATTTAAGCATCTAACTCCCATTGATTTCAATGGCAGTTAGGAGCCTAAATACTTATGAGGATTTGGGCCTTCATGGCTCCTCTCATTGACATTCTTCATAGGAAGATCAAGGAATAAATGGACATGAAGACTAAACTCATCCTTAGCGGTGGTCCTTCCAGAACACAGGTGAGGCACAGCCAGTTGCCCAGGGAATGTGGGGAAGCTTGCTGCACATATCTATCCTGCTTTGTAGATAAAGAATTGCATCTTCGGGCTTTTGAAACCCAACATCTGAACTGAGCACTAATTCAATTTAAAAAAGAAAGCTTAAAATAATATTTGTGATTTAATATGATTTGTTCTATTTTCTTTTGCAGCATTAATATTTGAATAATGTTACAATATACTGTTTTAAGTGGACTAATTTATACAGAAAGTGGAAGAACCAGCAATATAGAACAGTCCTGAGATAAGACTGCTAACTCTGCTAAAAGCTCTTCTACACATTAGCACAAATGAAACCCTTATGTAATAAGTAAGTGAAGGAGAAACAGCTAAGGTATAGAGGGATAATTGCTTATAAACATTGTCTTTTAGTGTTTTCCTTGCAACATGTAAAGCACATGCTGGTGGACTGCATGTGACTTCCATTTTTAAGATTCGGAAGTTCAAGAATGCTTTAAAAATATATGTTTTAGATCTTGTATAACTTTTTTCAAAATACCCCACTTCTTCCCCTAACCCCATAGTCCATGCCCAAAAAAGTACTTGCAGACTGATATTTTTATTATTTTCATCCCAGAATGGTGATTTGTAGCCAATTTATAAAATACCATTCGGAATATGTGAGTGAGGTTCCATGCTAACTTCAGTTAGTTTTAATGGGAGTTACCTAGCAAAAAGACCCTGAATGCCCTCACAGAAAATAGACTCTTCAAAGTTTACATGGGAAAGGTTGACAGAAACTTAAGATATGGCTGTTTGAAAAAGCTGAGCAACACGGCAGGGATGCATTTTAAGACCTCCAGCCTGCTCTTAGCAACATAAGCATATGAGCCTAGTGTCCATGTACTGTGTAAAATTGGTGCTGGTGCAAATGCAGTCAGTAATCCAAAGTACATAGTCATGTATTTCTGTATATTTCTAAGAACAGTTTTACACCCTAAAATTGTTCTCCATGCCACTAATTCAACAGTATTTACTGTCCTTCAGAGGACAAATTTCATCTAAGTGGGCTAATTATTTCTAGGATGACTAGCCCATCAACTAGGGCAGGGGTAGACAACCTATGGCACATGTGCCGAAGGCGGCATGCGAGCTGATTTTCAGTGACACACTGCCCGGGTCCTGGCCACTGGTCCGGGGGACTCTGCATTTTAATTTAATTTTAAATGAAGTTTCTTAAACATTTTAAAAGCCTTATTTACTTTACATACAACAATAGTTTAGTTATATATTATAGACGTATAGAAAGAGACCTTTTAAAAACGTTAACATGTATTACTGGTAAGCGAAACCTTAAATTAGAGTGAATAAATGAAGACTCAGCCCACCACTTCTGAAAGGTTGCCAACCCCTGAACTAGGGCATCTACATTCTGCCTGAAGACTCTGTTTTTCATTTTGGGGTCCGCTTTTACTAGTACCGGTAGTCATCTCAGCATCTTCTGTATGTTTAACTTTTAATTTCATTGAGATTTGTACATTTTACAAATTTGCTTCCTTCCCTACCCCTCATACTGTGTTCCATTTCACAAATAATAAGTTGGATGCACTATATTCAATTTGTTTATTATTTTATTTGGCTTTGAGTATTGCAAGAATCTCTGGGCCTGATATGCAGCCTGCCAATAGCTCTGCTGTGCCCAGGTTGAATTTATAATCTTAATACACAATTCATGCCCCATCTTCTGGCCTTTGCTCATGTGAATAATCCTTGCTCATACCATTGATATGGGCACTTTTCATGCAAGTAGAGATTATTCTTGAGCAAAGGTTAGCGTCATCAGCCCTATATTTTAAATGGCTTAAATTTGTCTGGTGAAGTCTTTTAATGCCTTATATTACTAGCTTGAAACTGGTTTGCTATTATTGTCAAGAGAAGTGAATTACATATTTACGCAATGATTGTTTTTGTTTAGTAAATTAAGTCTATTTTATCCTGACATCATTTTGGACTGGCTAATGTCTTAATACTATCAGATGCTGTACAATTGTATTTTATTTATTTCAACTTCTTTATATTGCTAATAGTTTCATCACTTTGATTTGTCAGTATCTGTTAATATACAGATGACAGAAGAAATGGGATAAAAAGAAGACATTTATTCTACTTGTGTTTACCTTACTTTACAAAATTAATTCATTTCCTTTGGACTATGTATTGCAAAATACCAAGTGTGCATAAAATAAATAAATACAAATCAGAGGAAAATAATTTGCCTAAACTAATTAATTTTGAATATTGTATTTAAATGACAGAAATAAAACACTAATTATGATCTCGTGTTCTGAAGAACAATTTGAACGTATTCTTACCACTTTTCATTTTAAAAAAACTTCAGCTATTCCAGATGTTTTTAGATCCAGGATTGCCTGAGAGCTATATTGCCCTGTTGCTGAGAAAAAAATATATAAAATGAAATGTGGAGATTACAGTTCTAAGCATTCTTAGGCTTCTTTACAAGAAAAAGTAATTGTTGAAGTTCTTACGCAGACAAAATATAACAGCTGTTGCAGCTTGCATCTGCACTGTGACAGCATCATTCGTGTTAATGTGTTCCTAAATCCCTTTAATTTACTTATGTGGAGAATATATATTTTAAAGAGTATTGTGGAAGTTCAAATAAGTGTGATTTTTACTCAGGAGCTCAAAGTAGATTATCACAATGGGCCCTTCTGGCTTTGGAATCTGAGTTAGAGGACACAATGCTAACCATAACTGTAGTCAAAGACAAATAGTGTTCATGAATCTAAATACAGTTTTGTCCTGGTCTATACCACCTGTTGACATGATGATGACCAACCCTTATCTAACTCACAATCATATTGACACACAGTAAAATGATGTGATGAAGATTAGCCATTAATTCTAGTGGGAATTGAGGGTACCCACTGCCTCACAGGAAGTGCTTAGCATCTTTCAGGATCACCATAATCCCTTGTCTATACTAGGCTTTGTTACCAAGATTTCCCTGTTCCTGTCTTCTCCCCCGGTGGGAGCAATGGTGAGTGTGCTAGTGCAGATAAGGTGCCAGTGATCACTGGTGTTTTAACCTTAGTTTCGTACTTACTGTGAGCAGCTTTAGAGGACATGGTGCTTAAAATGCCTACTGCTGCCTGGAGCCCTGCCTATGCTTGCATTTCCACTGGAGGTGAATCACTGGTAGAAATAATGTGAAATTTAGAAGGAAAAAAAAACAAGCCCAGTGTAAACACAGCTACAGGATAGGGAGAGTAAACTAGAGCTGGTTACATTTTCGATCAAATGAAATTTCATTGAAATATACTGTTTCATCAAAGCTGAAGTGTTTTGTGAAGGTGTATCAGTTTTGACAAAGTTTACATCAGAAAGAGAAACTGAGCAGGCCTGGTGGTTAGGGCACTGGCCTGCAAAGTGGGAGATGTTGGTTCAGGTCTCTGCTCTGCCTTATTCAGTGATCTGGGATGAAAAACTGCTCTGAAGCAGAGCAGGAACTTGAACTTGGAGCTCCCACATCTTAGGCCAGTGCAGTAATCACCAGGATGGACAGGGGCACACAACATACACACACAGTTTTGGTCAGAAAACGGAGATTTTGACAGGTCCATTTTCACTAAAACTTGAAAGGTTTTGCTTTTGTTCAAGTGCAGAACAAAACCAAATTTGAAACCCCAAATGTTGCTTCAGAACAGAATCGTTGTCCTCTAGTCAACTCTAGAGCACGCTGTCATTTCCCATCCCCTTCCAAACATACATTACAGTGAGTTCGCACATTTCTTTAATGCACCTGCTCCTGTTAATGGCTTAGGAAAGCATTAGTGTACAAACTGTTAAATATTGAGTTTAGAGTTCTATTCTTGTGTCTCTAAGGAAACTTCTTAGAACAACTTTTCATCTCTAACATAGCACAGAAGTGTTCAGCCTCACTTAGGTGTTTTTGTCTCACAACTTTGCCTCAGGCCAATGTCATTTCAAACATGCCAAAACTATCATCCAACACTCATCTTACTGCTGTTTTTGTTTCTAATTATAAGGAAACATAAATACAAGAACCCTGCTTCTGCACATCTTGAACAAAACACTTGGTGATTGTAATGGGTGTTTTGCCTGGGTAAGGATGATGTTTGAGAACTTGGCTTTTTCCTCTCCTATTGTGATAGCCTATTTCTGAATATTTCTCTGTACAGTATTGAGAAATCAGCACATGTACCTGAAAGTTGTTGGTGTTTCTATATTTTTTTATATGGTGTGTGTTAACAGGAATTGTGTGACAGCAGCAGAGCCAGACTAACCTATTTAAAACATTGTAATTGTTTTTAATTCCTGATGGGGTGCAGCACCATTCCTTAAATATTTAGTATAAATGTGAAAGTAATGGTAATATGTATCTCAGTGCTGGGTCCTTTATATTCTATCCATCTAGAAGGATGGATGAATGAATTTGAAACCATTTTAATTTACCCTTGTATTTTCATATAAAATTGGCAACCTTATTTGAACTCATTTTATAAATAGAAAAAACAATAGATTTGATACAACATGTTGTAGCTGTTGGTACACGTAGTCTATGATGGCATGTTTGATATTATCCGGCAATTTCTGTTCTAAGTATGTTTAATATTTTTCCACAGTACACAAGAAGTAGGCATTCAAAATTATTTAACATTTGAACCCTGTGATATATGAAATGGCCATGCAGTTTTAAACTGCCAAATTCCTGTAAGAGTAAAATAACTAAGGTTTTACCCTGTTTTCAAGTACCACTATATTTTTGTAATGAGGCTGTGACTCTCTCATCTGATGCAGTTACACAAATTCAGCATGAGTTGTATTTACACTTCAACCTTTTTGCCTCACAACAATAGATCAGCCATATTTATGCCTCCACACCTATCACACTGCCTAATGTGCTTTCCGGGGAAAAGTAACCACCTAGTTCCTTAGTTGGGGATTGTTTACATGTCCTTCAGGCTCACTGAATGATATCAGCAGTATATGCAGCAATGAATACTGAGATGTCACACCTTAGAGTGCTGGGATGAAGGATAAATAGCCAAACTAAATACACAGGTAACTCAGGAAGTCCTGTCTCTGCCTCAGAAAGCCAGTATGCTGAACCATTTACTGGCAGAGAAGCATCATCTTGCCTTCCTAGGCCTTTGACAAAGTGAAAACATTGTTAGCTATCATGTTTGCTATATGGATTTTAGCCACATTGTGTGTGGACCGAAATGTATTTAGAACCAACCATGCCACTAACCGTTTAGGAGTTAAGGGCCTGATTCAAAGCCCTCTGCAGTCAATGGAAAACTCTTCTTGACTTCCATGGACTTTGGGTCAGGCCCTGATTTAAAAGCAGTAGTGTGAACAAGCCCTAATTTAAATAAACTGCCCATATTAAAGAGCACACTAACTTGACAAAGAGACATTCGGTATTCTGGAAAAGATATTTGATTTTTCTGACATTTGTATCCATTGGCAATTTAATTTATTATTTTTGTAGTTGCATTTCTAACGTAGGAATCCTGTTACTAAAAGATGAAAAACACCTTTGACTACATGCATAAAGGGACTTGGGCATTCAACTGCCACTTTAGACACCTAAATCCAACATTTTGGCACCACTGAGATCGTCAAAACTCTTGCCCGGCTACTACTTAATTCTAGTTACATAAAATCCCTGGGTGCCTGAGTTTCTGCCAGTACATATATGCACCACTCCCACAGTTTAGGCACCCAGGCACCAGTAGCATAGCTAGCGGGGGAGCAGGGCAGTGGCCACTCTTCCACTGAGCACAAGTGGTGCCTATTTCACACCTAAACCCCACTAGATACCTCAGCTAGGTATCTTCCCACCTATCAACTTGCAAGCAGGGCCTTCTCCTGTAGACATGCTGAGAGCATGCCTAAACTCACACAGAACAGGTCAAGGGAGGAAGCAGAGGTGTACCTTATATAATCTTCAGCCCAATGGTTAGGTACTCACCCAGAAGGTAGAAGACTAGGGTTCATTCTCCTCCTCTGAGGTGGAGACAGGATTTTTGAATTTAGCTTTCCCACCTGTCTGAAAGTGCCCTAAGTACTGGGCTATAGAGTCATTCTCTCTCTCTCTCTCTCTCTCTGTCTCAAGTCATATTTAACAATTTATATGTACTGGAACAGCTACAAGAAGAAGATTGAGAGGGACCCACACCCGAATATGCCAAACCCAGTGGCTGGGTCCTCACCTGAGAGTTCAGATCTCTTCTCCATATCAAGTAAAGGGGGGAAGGGTAATTGAGTCCAGATCTCCTGCATTCTGGGGAGTGCACTAATCACTGGACTAAAATGTATAAAGTGAGTCCTCCTTCCAGCATTTCTTAAAAAAAACAGCTTTGGTGTCTAACTCTAGGAGACTGTTTGCAGCTGAGAATCTCAAAGAGATAGATGCTCCATCCAGCCCAGACTTAAGTGACTAACTCCCTGAGTGGGAAGGTTGTAGGCCACATCCCTCTTTTCAGCATTTCCTATTGGACATTCCCTACTCAGTTTCCTAACATTTGTGGCCTGTTAAACCCAGGACAGACGGCTGGACTCAATGACCTTTCAGGGTCCCTTGCAGTTCTATGAGATAAGTATATCTCCATATATCATTATTATATTATATCATTCTTAGCTACCTAAATCTCTCCCTTCCCCACTGCAGAATTGGTACCGCAGAGCTCCTGGCCACCACTAGGAGCTACTGGAGCTCTCCAGCTCACAAATACAAGATGCTGCCAGTGGGAGAAGGAGCTGGAGCAATGATGAGCAAACTTTTTGGCCCGAGGACCACATTGGGGTTGCAAAACTGTATGGACTGCTGGGTAGGGAAAGCTGTGCCTCCCCAAACAGCCTGCCCTTTGCCCCCTCCCACTTCCCATCCCCTGACTGCCCCCTCCTGGGACCCCACGCCCTATCCAACCCCCCCTGTTCCCTGTCCCCTGAGTGCTCCAACCCCTATCCACACCACCAGCCTCTGACAGGCCCCCCAGGGCTCCCACACCTATCCAACCCCCCCGCTCCCTGTCCCTTGACTGCCCCCCAGGATCCTGTGCCCCTTATCCAACCCCCCAGCCCTGGCCCCCTTACCAAGCCACTCAGAACAGCATGTCTGGCAGCCGCACCGCTCGGCCAGAGCCAGACACGCTGCCACACTGCCCTGCAGGAGCATGCAGCTCCACAGCCCAGAGTGCTGCCTGCATGGCGGCGTAGCTGCGGGGGAGGGAGAACAGCAGGGGAGGGGCCGGGGGCTAGCCTCCCCAGCCAGGAGCACAATAACTGGCCAGGACGGTCCTATGGGCCTGTTGTAGTTTGCCCACCTCGGAGCTGGAGGGTTCCCAGCAGCTGCAGTTCCCAGCATGTCCTGAAAGGAGGCAGCATGCAGGAAACACTGTACAAAATGAAGACCCAACATCAGGATGTTTTTCTGGATTTCTGGGGTCTGGGTATAAGGGGTGCAGGTATCTGGGCTGGGAGATGCCCCGTGGCTGGGCTCTGGGGGTCTGTGCAGTGTCTAGGCTAGGGGGTGTTATGGGGGATAGGAAGTGTGGGTGTCTAGGCTGAGGGGTTACCTTGTGGCTGGGCTATGGGCGCCTACAGGGAGTTGGTGTCTGGGATAGAGGGTGCCTGAGTGCCTAAACGGAGGGAGCCCCTGAGTCAGTACTGAAAATGGTTGTGTGTGGTCTACATTAGCCCTTAATACAGTTTCAGAAAGTGTGATTGGTGTAAGCAACTGTCAGTCTTGCTTCACTAAACAGTTTGAATATAGTTGTCTGGTCTACACCATCACATTTCAAAACCTGTTCAAGGGGATCTGTTGCTGAAAGCGGTTCCAGTTCCTAGCATATACAGGAGTGAAATATCAGAGAGCTAAACTGTATCTGTAGCCATGTCAGTCCAGGAGCTCTTGTGGCTCTAAAACATGTCTCTCTCACCAACAGAAGTTAGTCCAATAAAAGATATTACCTCACCCACCGTCTGTCTCTCGAGACAGCTAACTTGTTGAATATGGCATTTTGAATACGTAAGCTTAACATTTCACTGGGGTAGGTAAACTATAGTACAGAAAACTTTTTGAGATACAATATTTCTAGCTGAGATAAATACATTTCATTATGATTTTGATTATGTTAATAAATTCCCTCAAGTATTCATGAAATGTTTGTATACAACATTATCTGACCCAGCTACTGGGATAACTGAGGCTCAACATGTGCTGTTTGCAGCACTGATGTATTTTTCTTTTCTATATATTTTATTGATTCTAATGTGGTGGTATAATTATTTAGGGTGACTTGCAGTTACCTAACAACCATGCCTTCTATAAGGTGTACAGCAGTACCCTATACAAAGCATAGGCCAGTTTATTTTCTATGGATTGCATACCAAAAATTATATGAACGGGTTAGTAGTTAAAATTAGAGACTGTTAATTGGAAGATCTGGAGGGTTATATTGCAGACTCTCCTGCTCCTGGCTTTGCTGTGTAACCGCTGGGCAAATTGCTAAATCGCTGCGACTCAGGCCTGGTCTACACTACGCGTTTAAATCGATTTAAAGAGCGTTAAACCGATTTAACGCTGTACCTGTCCACACTACAATGCCCTTTATATAGATATAAAGGGCTCTTTAAATCGATTTCTGTCCTCCACCCTGACAAGAGGAGTAGCGCTAAATTCGATATTAACATATCGGATTATGGTTAGTGTGGACGGAAATCGACGTTATTGGCCTCCGGGCGGTATCCCACAGTGCACCACTGACCGCTCTGGACAGCAATCTGAACTCGGATGCAGCAGGTAGGTAAACAGGAAAAGCCCGCGAACTTGTTGAATTACATTCCTGTGACCCAGCGTGGAGCTCTATCAGCACGAGGTGGCGTGCAAGTGTCAAATCCAAAAGAGCTTCACCAGCATGGACCGCTGGGAGCATACTAGATCAGGATCGCTGTATGGGGAGACATCTGTCTGTTCAGGAGCGCATTACAGAACCGAAATGCAAAGTGTTGGAAAAAATCTCCAGGATACACAGCGCTGCGTGACAAGCGTACGGAAGCAGAGACCTCAAATGGACGCTCATGGGCTGGAGGGCGGTTTACTGAGGACTCCAGTATCCCACGCTCCACAGCAGTCTCTGAGAAAAGTTATTTGCATTCTAGGCTGAGTTCATGTCTGTAGGTTCAACACAGTGTCTGGCGTGCTGTTCAGAGAACAGCTGCCTCAGTTTTCTTCCCCCCCCACCACGGTCGAAAGAAAAGGAAGGAAATCATTTCTTGACTACTTTCAATGTCACCCTATGTTTATGATGCGCTGGATGACGCGATGCTGCAGCAGTGAAGAGCAGTATCCGCTTCCTTTCCCCTCCACTCCCCGGTGTAGACGGTGCGAATAGGCACTAGTAAGCCGTCTCATTGAATATCTAACATGTTGACATCGAGGCAACATTGCTGCGTTCTCCCAGTAATAGACAGAACGGCTAATAACCAGCTTAGTCATAGCCACGATGAGGGCTTCAGCCCCCTCTTTCTGTGTAAAGAAAGATTCTGTCATGACATGGCTGTCATAGCTAAGCCAGCATGCTGGCGCTCCTCCATCCGCCCACACCACTAAATGTCCTGCCTGGACTGCATCGGCTGCCGGGCTGCCTCCCCTCATTTATGTCACTAAACTCAGTGTTTCTGTATTCATGCATTCTTTATTACTTATGACACAAATGGGCAGGACACTGCCACGGTATCCCCAGGAAGGTTGAGGGAGACAGGGAAGCACAAGGTGGGGTGTTTTGAGGGGACACCCCCCAGTGATAACTGACAGCCGGAGCAGCTCTGATACCACTGTCCTCTACATTTGCCCCTCTTTCTAGGCATAGACATACATATTATAGCAACCATTAAGGGAGGGATTGACTCAGCCCAAGTGAGTCAATCCCAATTTTCTTTTGCGTTGCGCCCCGCCGATTTCAGCCAGGGGCACTTCATGCTAGCAGCAGCAGGTATAGAGAAGGAGCAGCATACCATCACTCGCGAATTGCCAGTTTCTCCAGAGCAGTAGACGGGACGAACGACAGTAACCATCTCTGCTTTCATTGCAAAGCAATGAATGCTGATGTGTATGCTGGAGTATCGCCTCTCTGTCCACGGGCATCCATACACATACAGTGCCGGAAAAAAAAAAAGCTGAACGGGCTCCGAGGGTTGCCGGGGTGCGTTGGCGTCTCCAGGGCAGATCCAGGAAAACGGCGCAAAAGGATGCAGCTGCATGTTTTCCCGAGGAAGGAATGACTGACGACAGTTTACCAGAACCACCCGCGCCAGATAATGATTACAACCCAGAAATCAAGCGGTGGCGGGAGACTGCGGGAATATGGGAATAGCTACGAAGAGTGACCCACATGCAAACGCAGGATTCAGAAATCGATGTTAGCTCGGCAACACGGGACGCACCACGACGATTACTGGTGCCTAATGTCGGCCACAGTGAAATCGAATTCCTCTATAATATCAGTTTTATAAAACCGATTTTAGCTTAATTCAGTTATCCGTAGTGTGACGTGGCTCAGTTCTCGGGTATCTGTGAAATGGGGGGGGGGGAATACTGTCACAATCTTTCTAAGTAGTGTCAATAAGCTTACGTGAAGTTCTTCGTAACGTATGTTTACCAGAAAGGCATCAGATATATTTTTCATAGCTGTATTAGCCAAGGAAAAGAAAGATGTAAGATACTGTAATTTTAGGCACTGTTAAATCTTCAGAGCTGCATTGCAGGTATCTGTTTGTTTCTTGTATATATTGCCCTTCTACTTTTTAATAATTTAATCCAGGGGGGGCCAGAGCAGCCTTCAGTTAACTTTAACCCAGCTTATGCTGTTCTCAATACCACAGGCGTCACAATCCGTGTCGTCCTCATTAAAGTAGTAGGATCTCAGAAAAAACAGGGCAGAGTTGAGAATAATTAATAATTTGTCGAAGGAGGAGTGAGTATCTTTATATTCTGTCACTGTAGTAGAGGACGGTATGCTGAAAAATATAGGCTACTCTTCACTACCTGGCCGCGTTATTGGCGGGTAGCAATCGATTGCTCGGAGATCGATATATCACGTCTCATCTAGACGTGATATATCGATCCCCGAACGTGCTTATATCGATTTCAGAACTCCACCAACCCGAACGGAGTTGTGGAAATGATAGGGTGAGCCGTGGATATCGATCCCGTGCCATGAGGACGGTGAGTAATTCGATCTTAGATACTTCGACTTCAGCTACGTTATTCACGTAGCTGAAGTTGCATATCTAAGATCGATTTTCCCCCGTAGTGTAGACCAGCCCGTCTCCTCAGATAGGTGGTCAATAGGGAGCAGGCCAGCTACGAGCACTTTCACGTATCTTGCAATCCAATCAAGAGTCCAAATACAAACTCCCCTAGCCAGAGATATCATATAGATTTATGGCCCCTGCATGGAGGAGTTTAGGCCCATACACCAATTAATAGATTACATTCATCCATATATCCTACCTATATTTTTTAATGTTAATAGCAAATCATCCGAGTAACTTTAATGGAAGTTACTAATAAAAATTGAAAATAGTATTTGCTTTATTTAAATGTTTCAGAACATAATTTGTGAGAAATTGTGAAAATGTGCCATTTCTTCTGCACTAAGAAAGAGAGGAGAACTCCCTAGTAACTTTCCTCAGGGCAGCATTTTCCCCAGAAGCCTTTCTGGGGATGGCCCTTTAAATCTGGCAGAGTCAAGCAACTGCAGCCCTAAAGTGACCATTTTGTAGCTGTTGGTTGCATCTCTTTCCCAGAGGGAAAGTACCTGTTATGTTTTCCTTTATTGCTGAAGACATGGGCACAGTCTTGTAGACCTCAGCAGAGTGGAGACTGTTTATAGAAACAGTGATGTGGTATCTGTTGGTCAAGTAAATTGTAGTGCTGGACTACATGCATTTTGTGACTGTTACAGGAAAGAGAGTTGGGCAAACACACTGTATGTGCAAAAATTATTCTTGCTGTGTTGGTTAAGGTGTTAAGATCCTGCTGATCCATCAGGATTGTTTGTTCCTCATGTTAGAACATTCACTATTGTCATATTCTGCTGTAATGATACTTACCAATTCTGTAGTGCTTTAAACCGGAGGCTCTCTGAGCATTTTATAGACATTTAGGTCCTGATTCAGTAAAGCACTTAAACTTGTGCTTAACTTTAAGAACATGCTTTAATTTCATTGATTTAAGAACATGTGCTCCCCATCTGTGTGTCTGTAGTTATTTGTCTCTTGTCTTAAACTTAGATTGTAATGTCTTTGAGCAGGGACCATCTTTTAGTTCTGTGTTTGTACGGTGGGGTCCTGGTCCATGACTGGGGCTCCTAGGTGCTATAACAATACAAAGAATAAATAATAAGTTACCCATGTTTAAGCACTTTGCTCAATTTGACTTTTAATCATTAAGGCCCAGACCTAAAATCTCTGTGAGATAGGAAAGCGTTTTACCTTTGAAAAAGCCTGTGACTTGCCCAAAATCAAACAGCTCTAAGCTCTGGACCATATTGTTTTCTTATGCTGTTTAGTAAAAAAAAATTACTACTAATTCTAGTCTGGATTGGACAGCTGAAATCAAGCACATAGACAAAGTTACTATCACTGGGCCTATACGTTGCATAGGTATGGATTAAACACTGACACTATTTCCTAAAATTGTAGAGCAGGAAAGATCAACCACATCCAGTTCCTCGGACTCCCTGTGGAAATCCAAGGGGAGAGAATGATATGAATCCTAGTGTACTTTTATCATCCTAAGTGTTCCTGAAACTCTCTTTAGGCTCTTTTATTCTGCTTCAAAAGGGTGCATAATCATAGTGGTATCCTGTCTACTGAGAACTGAGCTATATTAACAGAACACATTTAATTTAAGGCTTAGATGGATTTGAGCTATACTCTCTTTGTACAAATCAATAATTTATTCACTGTTTCCCCTTTCTGTATTAGTCAATACTTTTATATATATATATATATATAACATAAATATTAAATAAAATTGGGAGGAAATAATCAGAGTTGATCAGCTCAATATCAGTTATGGGCATGCATTACATATAATTACATGCATGCCCATAACTGATATTGAACTGATCAACTCTGATTATTTTCCCCCAATTTTATTTAACAGTATAGTGCTTGTCCATTTGCTTCAATTACCGTATCTGTCTAATCTTTCATTTTCTCTCTCAACTACTTATCTTTTTTATTCTCTGCACCTCAGTTTGCTGCTTGGATTAGAGGGAGACTGAGACACCAGACTGAATATCACTGAGAGAGGGTATAAAGTGCAAACAGTAATTCTTTTCTACCTGCTTTGGTGAACCAAATTCTGTCGTAGCATGTTTGAAAAGGTCTTTTTTAACAAATACTTATAATGGAAGTAAAATAAACAGCTTAGGTAGTGTAACAAAAACGGTAAAGATATGAAACCAATGGTATTATTGACAAAAATATCTGAATGGGAATCTGTAGAAAGGCTTAATAGCCACTGCAGATACACCTTAGCTCACTGATGAATTGGTAACTCTAAGTCTAAAGTCACTTGCCATAAATATAAGCAAGAGATGAAAACTCCTGAAGAACATTTGTGTTTTAAGAGGGAGATTTATTAAATTCTAATAGTGTTTGTCTTTCCTTCGTATTGCAGAGTAGTTGGACAGAAGAGGGCAGCTTACTTGTCCCAGCACCAGTAGACATGGGATGGAATCATGGTCCTATTGAATTCCATGTAAGTTTTACTATTAACTTTCATGGGGCAAGAATTTCACCCAACTCCTTCTATTGAACTTGATAAATGGACTTCAGTTGAGATAGAGAGATAGGCCAGCCCTCAGAACATGGAGTCCAAACTCAGAGAGGTTGAGCAAGCAGGACCTAGCTGGAGCAGGGGTGATTTTCTTAAGTAGCCCAGGAACATATGGTTGTCAGGAGATTTTGATATATTTTGTGAAGACTTAAGACAGCAGCCTGGCTCAGAACCTGAAGACAGCTGCTTACCTGAAGTTCTGTTGTACAAAATTTGTGAGTTATCAAAATTATCTCAAAATCCCTGTTGGAGAGTGTAGATTCTTTCCAATACAATTAGACTTGGTTTGCAATCCTGCATGTTTGTCTACTCATTTCTCTCCCAACAAGGAAATAAACCACTGGGAACTGGCCTTTGAGCTTCAACCATGTGTTTCCCTACTTCAGGAAGCACTTAGATTGTGATGCACCAATGGGTGTTATAGAAAAACTGTAAATTGAGAGAAATTTAAAGGACACTTTATTTGTGTTTAAAGTTTCTTGCCCTTTTCCGAGGACAGATCAATTTGAAAACAGAAACCTGTATAAACTAATAAAGAGAGTTGAACGGAATAAGCTGCGTTTCTGTGTCTGGGGTTAGAGAGTGCCGAAAAATTACACATATACCAACTTTGTGTGAAAAATTAATCAGTCACATCTGGAGGATTTTGCTCAGAATCCTCTTGTTCTCCCTGCCTACAGTTTTAAACCAGCTCTGTGCATGGATGGTTGGGTTGTTGTTTCTTGAGGGGAAGGATGTAGAAGCTGTAATAAGCCTCTGTCCCAAATCTGGACCTTAGCATCCAAAATCTGGGGGCTTAGCATGAAACTCCCCCAAGCTTATTACCAGCTTGGATTTGATATCGCTGCCACCATCCAAAGTTTTCCAGAGTTTTGGCCCCCTCTCTGGTCCCCCCAAACTTCCCCTGGAGAGACCCCCAAGACCCAGGAGTTCTGAGTCTTACCGGCAAGGGAAATCCTTCCCTTCCCTTCCCCCTCCCTCTCCCACCCAGACTTTCCTCTCTGGGCTAACCTGGAGAGAGTTGATGCAATCTCTTAACATACAATACCAAGAAGCATGTCTCCTTATTCCACAAAGAGACAACCCATACAAGGAACAGAGATGATCCTATCCTCTTGCCCCCTCCACCAACGTCTGCGGGTGCTGCCGAGACACCCCCCGTAGATCTAACACACAAAGAGAATCCCCTCGCCCTTGCTAATCTACCCAGAGAGAGAACTCCAACAAGTCTTAAAAAGAAACTTAAAATAAAAAAGGACAAAGAAAATACATATAATCTAAACTCTGCATTCAAGAGTCAAATACGGCTATTGCTAAAAATAAGAATAAAACAGTCTGATTCAAAAATATCCAATTGAACATTCCACAAGCTACTCACATGTAAATAACACTACAATATAAACCTATTGTTCCCTTTTGTACTTACAACTTGGTAACAGGAAGGGTAGAAGAAGCTGGGAATAAGAAAAAAGCTGTTCTCTCATAGCCAAAAGAAACAAACAGAGAGACGAACAAAGCCAAAAACCTCCAGAGGTTCCCTCCCCTGCTTTTAAAAATCCGGTTTCCTGATTGGTCCTCTGGTCAGGTGTTTGGTTCCCTTTTCAGGTAAAAGAAACATTAACCTTTAGCTATCTATTTATGACAGAAGCAGAAGGAATTGTTTCATAGGGGCTGCCCAAATATGCTAGGCCTGGCTATGAGTCTGCATCTTTGCTCCCTCTCAGAAAATAGCCTCATCTTTTTTTCAGGAAAATGAATTGCATTTTTGCAGGGCTCCTGGAGGGGAGATTAGTAGTTTGGTGTCTCTGGCTTGCCCATGGACCTGCTGTAAATGGCCATGTAGAAGCTGCAAAGAAGGAATGGCCATCAGAAATGGCCTACATTCTAGGAACCCCTGAGGTATGTCAGTCTGTTATTGGTGAAGCTTGAAAGAAAATAAATCATTCCCCTCTTTTGTACTAGGACTTATGCTGTTCACACAGGGAAGCATCTTGCCAGGAGGAAGCTGACTCCAGAGTGCCCAGGCTCTGTGGGGCTGGAAAAGGCCTTAGCTAGGTAAAGTGATGCTCTTTTCTTGCTTGGGATAGTCCCTATCTGAATAGGCTGCTGCTGGCTTCCTTCATGCCCCAGCCAAATTTTCTTCCTTGTCCCTCCGTGGGGAGGGCAGCACGCTGCTGTGTATAGTACAGCACAAAGCCAATTGCTAGGGTCAATACTCTGCCACGGCCAAGGTATTGATTCAGCCCCTCTTGTTCTCGTGCTTTTCAGAGACCTGCCTCGCTGGCTGGCTAAGGGCAGAGAGCACTTGTCCCTGGTTGGGTGTGGGGACAAGGCAGCTTCAGGCACGCATGCGTCTTCCCCACTTCTGGCTCGCTGCTGCCCCTCACGTGCCTCGGCTCGTGGCCAAAGCACGTCCCCAAAAGTTGTCCTGGCTGCTGCAGCCAGGCGCGCGCGCCTGTATGTCCTGCAGCAAAACTCCACGTGCGCCATGCAAATAGAAAACAATTGCACACGGCGCCTGGAGCCTTTACTCCGGCGGGGTAGAGCCCCGTGTGCATTAACCAGTGCGGGGGGGGGGGTCCATAACATCGCACGTTACCGGTTACAGCCAGGATCTCCCTGCTCAGCAAGCAAAGGAGCGAGTCAATATTTACTGTTAGCTGAGCCCTGCTTTTCGGCGCGGATATTTTGGGGAGCGTCATGTCAGCTCTTGTATATCCCTCTGTCAGTGCAAACAGTTTAAGGGCAGGCCAGCAAAAGAAAGAAAGGAAAGTCAGAAAGGAAAGGCAGAAATTAAAGCAATCAGAGAGGTTTTTTTACATGCAGTGTTTCCACTGATTGTGTTTTACACCGAGATAATTCGCTCTAGAATTAGATCCTGGAGAAAACTTTACAACAGCAACAACAACAACAGAAAGCAAGAGACAAAAAGTCGGCATGATTAGTGGGGAGACCGCATAACTTAGAGTCACCCTCGAGATAAGAAGAGGAAGGGAAACTCATTAGGGCTAGTGAGTAGACAGGGCTCCCGCTGAATTGTTATTTAGATGCCTTGCGAAGGGAAAGTGGAATTAGTTGATCAGACTATCGAACATGTTATGGAATTGAAGGCTGATGTGAAAAGAGATAGTGAGTAGTTGATTTGAACGAATAGTTCGCCTCCGCAGCTCTGATCCTGGCATGAGAAAGGGGACTCGCTAGACGGGAGGGGAGTGAGGATAGGTTTGCGTAAAACGACCTTGCGAGTTTGTTTACCACAGAGGCACAAACGTTACAGGCTACCGTGGTCGCGGATGGTTGAGTGGAATATACCAGATGCTGCCCAATGAAGAGAAGTAGAGCTATGCCACTAGAAAGGCGACGCTACTATCGCTATTAATGCAACGGGATTCATTCAGCAGCAAAATTGTGTCGCTTTTGGACCAGGCAAACTCAAAGACCTGATCCAAAGCTTGGATCTAAGTCCGATAACCAGAGATTTAAACGGACTTTGGCTCAGGCCCTAAAGACTGAACTGGAAGGCAAACTATTCCTGCCGTGATGGCTGTTATAAAACTCAGTGTAGTAAATATTTCCCCGCTAAGTAGCTAGTCAGAGGCGAATTCAAACGTGCACTTGTCTCCAACTGGGCAGTGGTGCAATAATGGAGCCAAATTCTGACGTAAAATAAAACATTCCGGACCTCAACCCAACACCCCCCAAATGAACACACGTTAAGTACTTTGCTTCAGTGCCACTAAACGCTGCAGTGGAGCAGAGGGGTTCAGTTTACTGTGCCCCCACGCCTGTTTTCTGGACATGACATAACATTCTTTGGGGAGCCATGGGATGGGTCCAGCTGGCGGGCGGTCACTGGGTATAATCTGCCCCTAGGGCCAGCCCGCAGGCGGCAGGACAGAGGCGCTGTCAGATCGTGTGTGCGTGCGGGCGTTTTACCCACCCAAAGCCTTGCGCTGACTTCACGCCAGCCAGAGCTGGATCCACGCTCTCTGCACCCTGGGAACAGCAGGGCCCCGCCAGCGCACGCCGGGCACAAGAGCGCAGTTGGCTCGGGGGGCTGTCGTTCCGTTTGGGATCATCGAGTTTCTTCAAATCCGCTTCAGAGCGGATCTGCAGCTTCAGAAATCTTGCCACCTGCACACAGAGATGCAGAGCTCAAGGGGCTTTGTGACCTCGCTGTCTCGCCCTGCCTTGGCGGGGCGGGGGGCGGGGCAGGGGGCAGTTCCTTCGCCCTTCCTTCCACCCACTGTGTTTTAACCTGCAGTTAAGTTTCATGACGTTAGCCCGCCTGCAGGCACTGGCCAGCGGGGCTTGCCCGGAGCTTAGCCAAACGGACACGGCACGGGCCAGTCGAGGGGTTTGCTCTGATTTGAGCAGGGAAGAGACAGAGCCAATGCGCCAATTGCAGTTGTGGCCGCTGTGGGGCGCCCAAGAGCCACTTTCTGACCTCCCTGCTGCCGGGAAAGAACCGCCCCCTCCCCGGGCCCAGATGCGCCGGGCAGGGGCTACAGGCGGGGTGGGGGGAGCCTTAGTCTCTAATACACTCGCGGGGGTGGGACACTTTGTTACATAACAGAGCCACCGAGGGCGGCGGGGACTGCGTGGTACGCTACGCTCTGCGGGAAAGAATAAAGCCGGGGCCGCTGCGGCTACAGCGGGCCGCGTTAATGGCCGAGGGACATGGACCGTCCCCGGGAAACAAATGCTGCGAGTCTCTAGGGGAAGAGGAGAGCAGACTCTCCCCCTCCCCCTTCCCGGGACCGACCCCCCCCCGGGGGTGCCCGCACCGCCCCAACCCACAGCAGGAGCCGCCTGGCGCTGTCCCGCGGAGACTCCCGCCGGCAGCCGCCTCCCCCGGAGCAGCTTTGCAAGCTCCGGACCAGGGGCGTGTGCGGTGGGGGGGCGCCTGGGCTAAAGAGCCGAGCAGCAGGCTCCGCTCCGGGCGCTGGACTCCCCAGCCCCGCCCGGAGCTTCCCCCGGCCGCCCGTACAAAGGCGGAGACGCGCTCACCCCCAGGCCCTCCTCCCAGTGCTCCGCACAATCCGCAGAGGAGCCGGTTTCACCCGCGCCCCCGGCTGGGGGCAGGGCTGCCGGGCGGCGCGGCGGTTTTAAGGTAGCTCAGCAGCCGCGGTGTCATTTGGAAAAGGCTCTTTGAGGTTCCCCCCTTTGTGCGGCGGGCACTGGGGAACCGGTTATGTACAGGGCTCCAGAGCCCGGCTAATCCGAGTGTGAATATAAGCAGCCTGGGCCGGAGAGTCCCCCAGGTAACGCCAAATTTCCCTCCACATCTGGACGGCTACGAATTGACGGGCCATTTCCCCCTGTTTATATGTACCAGACCACAGCCAGAAGGGGAAACCCAGCAATAAAAGCGGCGTTTTTCTTATCCAGAAGTACCCAGTCTCTGGTTCCGCAAACGGAGAGGGAGGCGACTTGCATCCAAATTGCTCGCTTTGTAATATCCTGGTTTTCAGTGCCTCGCAGATAAACACCAAAGGTAAAAACAAAAAAGTATATTGGATCAATAGGCAAGATGGTTATTTAGATAAGGAATTAATCCCCCTGCTGGACTTGCGATGCTCAACTTTGAACCCCTTCCATTCTTTAAAAAAAAAAGTGTTTAAAGAAAAAAAGTCTCCAACGGGATTAAGGGTTTAATTACAATTCCCTATCGAAGTAACGTGTTTGATGAACTGATCTTATCAGTTAATAGTAACATTAATTTAAAGCTTATGAAATGGATTTCCAGAAAACATACTCAAGATAGCTTTTTTTAAAAGTAAATGCTACGACCATTATACGCCAAAGCACTGGGGAAAAGGGAGCCCGCATTGCACTGTATGGGCTACAAGGCATTATTGATGGTAGTTTGAAATCTAGCGTTTAAAATATATCTGTATGATTAAGGCAAAAAGAAAAAAAATCTATCCGAAAAAATGGAAGCTCTTTCAAATTGGGGGAACAGATCAAAGTTGCCGCCCACTGAGGTTGATCGTGTTCAGTATACTGTTCGCCCGCACTATATTCAAGAGAAAACTAAAGTAATTGGAACATGCATCAACAGTTTCCCATGAAATAAGAGTTAAAAGAAGTAACAGAACTAATCACTGTCTCCTCAAATCAAGTAGAAAACATTTCAATGCACTAATTAGAGTAATTAGAATAATAAGACTGCCTATATGTGGTAAGACAATGTGTACAAACAACTTTATTTAATGTATACTGGTAATCAGCGATGCGTGCGTGCTTGAATGCTTAGTGCAATAAAACTCACCCCCGTCCGCCCAAACAATCAAATACAAATTAGTTTGATTGTGCCTGCTTGAATGTCTTAGAAATCCACAGGCAGAGGGAAATAAATAGCACCATCTTTGTTTGTATGTCTCCCCTACTGACCAAGGAGCTGATGCCTCCATGGACTTGGCAATGAATGACTGTAGCCATGAATGAACCAAGGAGGGAAAGAGAATTAATGAATGACTCAGGCAGCCTAAGACAAGCCCTAACTTTCATATGAGTCTCTTGCAAGTTCTGGAGTGAGGAAGAGAGGAAATCTTACAAACGGTTTTGCAGCGTGGACTCTGCATGAGTTTCTCCCCTTAAACACTAAAGCCAGGACTGCCATCCGCTTAGAACTAGCCAAGAAATCTGGTAGATCCACTGGTAGCAGAACCACGGCCTAGCATCCTTTTAATGCGCTCCTGATCGGCTTTTCTATTTGTTTTAAATATCGTTGTTCCATTCATACGGGCTGTCTGACCACCTCCTCTTGCCAGAGACCTCTCTAAATTACTCAAACCCACCTACAATGCTGATAATAAATCTCGCAAACATGCAGTTGATTTTGTTAAATTCTGCTATTCTAACGGTCAGTTATGCCCCTGAAATCCTTGGGGGACACAGCAGTGTCTTAGCTGAGACTTGTAGCAGACCAATTGCATGCACCACATTTTAGTTTAACTTCATTTTGTATTCGCCTGATTATTTACCAGCGTATCTGGAATGGGGGGCTGCAGACCCAAATCAGCATTGCACAGTAAGGACATTTCCTTCCCTTCCCCCTTTAGGTTTCGTGAAGAATAAGGTCAAATTTAGCTGGCCGAGCTGGGTCCGGGTTCTACGTTTGAGTTGTAAAACGGGTCTATTTTAGCGTGTTTTCCATTTGTAAATTGATTTTTATATTTGCTGATCCTTTCCCGGTCTGGTGTGCGGGCCGCTGTTAGCTACTGTTGTTTGCATCCTGCGTAAAAGCTCTTTGTCACACTCAGCAGAAATGATCCGTAGCATCCCATTGTGTATTTAACGCTGTTTTGTTCGGGGTTTAAAGTCAGCAGCGATGTCTACTCCAAAGCGCCTAATAACTGCGATCACCTTTCCTCTCATTTCCTCCTCTGTAATTTATTTTGAACAAAGGGTACATATTTCCCCCAACAGGGATTTGAGGAGATCTTGCTCCTTTTGGCAGCACACTGCAAAACGATCTCCACCCGCATTCAGTTTAGCCCGCAGAATTCAACATATTTGTCCCTGGATGTACTCGATTTTACCCACCCCCAAAAGGGGAAACGGAACTAGCCTGTGCCATAATGTTGGCAGCGAAAATCCGTTGCTATTGAGAAAGACTTCTGCAAATCTGGAGGCACAACATCTCCGATGGGTTTACAAGGTGTGATATAGGCTCAACTTTATGGGCTGCATATGGCATATCCAATCCCCAAGTGTTTGAAGCGCTGTATGAAAGCTGAGCACAACTGGGCGTTTATAAGACAAGGGTTAATACACTTTGATGTTTATCTTTAGGAACTTTGCAGTTAGAACTTTGTTACTGTCGAAAAGGGACTTTTAACTTAGGTTAAACTATTTTATGAAAATCCACGCAAAACACTTTAGACTAGTTTTACAGCCATGGTAACTTTTTTAATGAGAGGCATAAATTGGGAAGGAGCTTGTGCTTTTCTCTTAATCTTAATACTTTCGAAACTACGATTACCCCCCCCCCCCACCTGCTCTTCAAAGTATAACAAAGTGCATCAACTGCTAGGCTGAATGCTGCTGAGCTGTAATTTGATTGCTGTTGTTTAATACATTTGGAACATACTGTAGAATCCACTGTATTCTAGGAAGGCAATTGTACAAATACTCACACTTTCAACTTATTGAATAGAAGTTTGCAGGATTTTGCTTTTCCATTTACAGTTTTAAAAAGGAACTTTTTCAAGAAAAGGTATTTTTCTTCCAAAACAATGTAACCGAACACTTAAGAGAGGTGTGTCCCCCAAAATAGCGCTTTTGATGAGCAGATATGTCCTAGGGAACATAAAACTGCCTGCGAATTAAAACACGGTTATTAAAAAATATCCGTTAAGAAAATTGTAGGCAACTTTTCCTCCTTTCCAGAATACCACTGCATCACAATGCTTTAAAGGAGCCCATCTCTTTTAAAAGAGCGGGGGAGATCCGTATTATAAAAGGGAGCGGAGATTTGTTTATAAGCTACAGTTGATTATCATTTTAAATATTTGCCGTAAGATCTCAGTTCACCAACTATATCCCCCCAACCAACATATTGTTCAGAGAGTCGGCTGCCAATGGGCACTTACGACTCCCCCTTCTTTCTGTGGTAAAAAAAAAAAATCTGTGACATCTGGCTCTTTTTGGTGGTATCTATTGGGGTACTTTTTAATGCGCTAACTTTCATATTTTACACATACAGTTCATTCTGCTCTCAAGACTGGCTCACCATAATGGGCAGAGCTGTAGAAAGATACTTTTCTCTCCCTACTAGAATGGAATATGCACGTTTTCTTTAACACCAGAACAAAGAGCTATAAAAGCTCCGAAAGACGTGGGTGGAATAAACTTTAAGAAAGAGGTGGATTTCTGCTCCTCAGTTAATTGGTCTCTCTGTAAAGGATCTGTCCTTGATTTACAAATAACCCATTTTAATTATATCAAAAGCAAAAACGCCATGGACGGGAAAGAAAGAAAGAGAGCGACACAGGCTGCGTCTGAATTTTTGTTGGGGGTTTCTTTGTTTTGGAGTTTACAGCTGTTTAAAATAAATGACAGAGTTAATTCAAAGAAAGTGAACTTTGTCGCTGTTAAAGCCAATCAGGAGAAGAAGAAACGAGAGTGCTAACATAAATGCGTGTGTACATAGCCACATATGGACATAGTTAGACACTGATTTGCTCGAACGCGCATATGGACTTGTAGATGTAGAACCCATTTTAAATCAGTGTAATTTACATATTCACTTGTCACATGGGGCAAACAAAACGTAAACATAAAACTGCAACTTAAAAAAAAAATAAAAATTCGGCAGGGCAAACCAGCTTTTGATTTTCTTAAAACACCAGGATAACAAGGAGGGAATAAACTCCCCTTTTTAAAATCTAGCTTTTCTGCAGGTTCCTATTCTATGGAGTTTGGGCCGCAAAAATTGTGCTAGTCTAAAGGATCTCCAACAACCGTACTGTAGCTCCTTTTTCTGTTTTATTTTTAAAATAAAACTCAGCTGAATACAGGGTTTTTTTTTAAAAGTCTGTCTATAGATCTCTTTATGAAAAATAAATTAATGAACAAGTTCTGCAATAGCCTGTCGTTATATATATATATATAGAGAGAGAGAGAGAGAGAGATGTATAATATACCAAGTCCCTGCCCTGCATGCCACCAAGGCTTCTGCAGCCAATTCGCTAAATATTGGACACTCTTCCTCTTTCTTCTTCTCTACAACTACCGCGGTTCGTCCCCTCGACCCCTTTCTTCCTAGAATTCAGACTAGATTTCTAAAGCCCCTACGCAAACCAGAAGATCGAAGAATGAAATGAGAGCCAAGCCATTCTCCTCGCAGAAGTGAAATTTACTCTCCGGGGTCTGGGTTGCAACACAATATTTAGTGTTGCTACTCAGATAATATTGGCTGCTTCTCAGTTACCGGTGCCTTAATAGAAACGGAAAAGAAAAGCCCTTTATAATAATAAAAAAAATGTAATTCTGCCTGCAGGCTTCGGCCTGCTTTAGACGGAGTGAGCTGATGCAATAGCATCTTGTTGTTGACATCTGATCTACAAAGCAGAGTCTCTGATAGAAATAGGTGCGTCAACCCAGCTCTAAACCGCACAGTGTTAATGTGCTATATTTCCTCTCCCTCTAACCTGCGGAAAACTCTGCAGTCCTAGTAACTGTTTCTTTCTAATTTTTGTTTAATTTACCGATAGCAAAATAATAATCTAAAATTCCTAGTTCGGCTGATTGGAGTTGGGTTTTTCTTTAGGGTGTGGTGGTAAAAGCTTGTTCATTGTGGCTAGAGGGGGAAAAGTCTTTGGAAAGATGCTCATCTCCTTCCAGTGCTACTCTACTCTGTGTTTAAAAAACAGTCCAGTATCAAACTCCGGTTAACCCGGAGCTGCTCAAACTAGAGGTGAAGGGGCTGGAATCAGAGGCAGACTGTTGCTCAGATATGAAAGACAGGTATCCATCAAAAAGTCAAAGTCACAGCTTGTCCAGCTGCCACGTGACTGTTTCGAGTTAACAAGGCCCCGTTGTCAGACAAATATTTCCTCCAAGTCCACCGAAATGTCCTGCAGAGGGCAGATGCTGCTTGTTTTCTGCAGCCAGTTCTCTGGAATATTGACCTAAGACTTTAAATCTATACCCAGCTTAAACACTTTACCCATCGGCATGTCTGCGGCCACAAAACACCTCGCTCCCGAGCTACGGATAAGATCATTTAGACGAATCTGTTTGGGACGAGTGTAGGAGTTAGAAAAGATGATGAATTCTAACACGCCTAGAAACTAGCGTTAAAAGGGGGATATTGTATTTATTAAACCGAGCAAACCAAAAAGGATTTTAACACATGAGCACGTGTTAACAGGGCTCAGTTTGATTTCGCCCACCAGTAAGCTAGGCTCCAAAAGGGGCTCCTTTAACACGGCGCTCTTTCACTTTAAAGTGACCAATTTGTTACAAACAGCGCAGCTGTATCTAACCGCTGCCCATCCCCCCGCGCCCGCTATCGCCATTACTAGACTACTTGTTACTTTTTTATACAGCATTGTTCCCTTGTACTCTCTTCAGGGCCACTGGAACCAACTAACACTCCGCTTTGTCAATCGCTTCAGAATTCAACTCGTTTTCCCAACCCAGATAACACAGGGAGTTCTAGGCGTGTGCATCCCCCCGGAAGTCACTGGACAGAGCTTTTCTTTAAAACTAGTTGTTTTTAACAGGACTCCCCCTAATTAAGCTCCGCCTTTGCTCTTAAATTAAGAGCTGACTAGAGCGGAGTAAATATTGGCCACTCTCCCACATGCTTTCCACGAGAACGGGACCACTAGCTTCGAAAGCAGAGCTCTTTAGAGAAGCACCAGAGGAAGGACACTCCTACAAGCATGGGATTCAATGCTTAAAAATACACTGCCGCGGTTAGATTTGGCAAGACAAAATGAAAACGGCTAAAAGACTCTGGACGTTATAAACGCGGGACCTGTCGATATCTCCATAACATTTACTCCAAAATCCCATTAAGTACAAAGGAAGTACAACTCAGTATTGGTACTAGCGTGTTCGCCTCCCCTCCGGATTTTAAGAGCTATGCAAATTAGTGCTACCTTTAAAAACAAATTACAGATATTTCAATAAGTAGAACAAACTATGAAGGTATTGTGCATTTCTGTTTTATGTAGATAATAAAATATTACTTTAACATAAATATATAAGGATCTCTGCGTTTTTATTTTTCCCCACAAGCACATCCAAATGTACCAAAACAAAGTATTTTTAGAGACGGAAACAAAATAATTCTTTAAAAAAAATTACATCCCATATAGATTTTGTTTACCTACTCATTTAAAGCTACAGAAAAACAGTTTCCAGAACCTGTTTGCTTTAAAAGAAATAAATATACAGTGAGGCAGACCACTTAAAAATGATATGAAAATATTTCCCTGGGTAGCATTTTAAAAAAAAGAAACAAAGAAAAATAGACAAAGAAAACATTTAAACTATTTCTGCAGTTCAAAGGACAAATATTAAACATATATACATAGTGGTAAGGTTTGCGTGGTAACTTTTTGATTATTATTACTTTAAGTAAACCTATTTAGAGTTAGAGGCTTTTTCACAAATATCCTCTGAACTCTGTTTTTCTGACCTTACCCACACATTAATGTGTCTAAAAGTTCATTTCCTCCCTTTACCACTGGATCTGCCCTGATCTGAATCATTACACTGGGAGCTAGTCCTCATCACTCTAAATAGCAAGCAGCTGAATACATCCAAAAAAGCTCAGTGCCTGTATCGTTATGACAATCGCTGGAGAAAAAAAACAGAATAAAGGCAAATAAATATGCCTAATAGAACTCGCCATTTACTCACCAAGAAAATAAAAGAGACAACCAGATGTGACAGGCGCTTAAACAGACAATGAGGAACATATTCTAAAGCCCTACCTACTGAATTCACCATTGAGCTGATAGTTCATCGAGAGAATGTTTCACATTTTTTCTCCATAATTGCCAAACATTCAGCTAAGCAAACTTTTTATATTATGAAAAAGCTTTTTTTCCCCTATGACAGCGCTCTTTTGTGATGATTAGATAGTTCATTTGTGAATTTGTAGCTAGCACAGTTTAAAGTCCCCCCGCATCTCAGACACAGCCAATGTTTCAAGTTTTCTTCCCCTCCATAGCCTTTTGTTTTTGAAAAGTTAACCGTTTCCCGTCAAGCTAATGTCAAGAAATACACTTCAAAGCTATCAACGAAGGGAAGAAAAGAGGAATTGAAAATGGCATTTTCCCAATCCATTTGGTTCCCTCCAGTGAACGAGATAAGGCTGCCCAAGTTAAACTAGTCCTTTCGTGCAATGAATAGAGCAGCGAGTTGAGCAAAGGGGGTGGGATATATATGAGCGGAAAAATAAATATGGAAAGTAAAGCCAACAATAAATGCACAAGACATGCAGCCAGAACCGTGTGTTGTGTGTTACGGATATATATGCAAGTTCTCCGTTCTTTCTGCTTATATCTTTTTGTTGAAACTGCTCAATAAAACAAAGTTTAGAGGCTGACGACAGTGCATCTACTCCAGAGCGATGTAATTAGGAATACTAAAAGCACACAGAGAACTTTACATATGGGATGTCTGAAGTTAAATCTCCCCCCCCCGCCCCGCAGGTTCTCTTCAGAGTGTCACTTTCTTTCTGTTGGAAAACTATGGACATACATTTACCCTCCACAACATTTCCTCCGAGCGCTTTCACAACGGGCCTTCCTCCCTAAAATGAAGCAATCAGTCACTTTTCATTTTTCTTTTACTGTCCCCAACCCCAAAACACTGCCTGAAAATGAAGTTTACGTCATTCGTTTTCATTATTCTTTTCCAAACTGGACTCTTGCCTCTGAAGGCACGTCTTAAGCGTCTGTGAGAGTCAGCTCTCTTGAAAGTGGCAGTTCTTTGTGTTTATATATATATTTGCTATGGTAAAAGGAGAAAATAAACATTACACATATGTAAGAAGACTTGTTTATAACAAAAGTTCACATATACACATAAAGAAAGGAAGGGCTATAACAGTAACATTTTGTAGGCTGGTCAATGGTTGCCTATCGCTCACCGTGGGAAATGCAAGTCATTTGCAAAATCAAGGTAGGAAAAAATGTATTTGTTAATGTAAACTTCAATTTTCTTGCAGTGCAAATTCAAATAGTTAAATACTGTCTACATCAAAAGGGATTCATTGTTTTATTCCTAGTGGGGAGCCACATCAAATAAACACAGCAGCATGTGCCTATACTGAGCATCATTCCAAGATTAAAGCTGCCTTTGTGTTTAGCAGGGCTCAGAGTCGATTCCATTCTTTTTTCGTAATTAATTTAGTTTTTGTGAAAGATTTCTCTTAGTGCCTGACACTGTGCGTGTATCTGTCTGTCTCATGTCTGTTTGTGTGTGATACTCACTCCACTCCATTGCATGGGCACTTGCCTGTAAAGATCAAAACACATCATTTCACCTGCTACCGTTTACGGGATAGTCCAGTGCAGTTTTTTTTCTCTGTTTTTAAGATAGGAGAAAATTTAAAAAAAAAAAAAGAGGGGAAAAAAAGAAAAAAGAACAATCAAAAGTTGGAGGGGTGGGAATTGGGGGGTCAATACCCCCTTTCCCCCCGCCAGCCCCCATGTGAGTTCACTGCACAGGCGTCTGCACCCCGTGGTGTGGTGGAGTGTCCCTACTTGCCCCATATACATCCTCGGCTCCGGGCAGAGTCCCTCCCGGGGGAGTCATGCGTTTCTCTTTCTGTCTCCTGTTACAAAACCACACTCGCACCACCTCTTTCTCCAGCTGTAGGCTGTCCGCCAGCGAGGTGATCTCCTGGGCAGAGGGCTTGGGGCACTTGAGGAAGTGGCTCTCCAGGGCTCCCTTGACGCTCACCTCGATGGAGGTGCGCTTTTTCCTCTTGCGCCCCTGGGCTGCGATCTTGTCTATGCTGGTGGGGCTGCCAGAGGACGAGTCCGCCTCCTCCAACCACTTGTTCAACAAAGGCTTCAGCTTGCACATGTTCTTGAAGCTCAGCTGCAGGGCCTCGAACCTGCAGATGGTGGTCTGCGAGAAGACGTTCCCGTATAGGGTGCCCAGGGCCAAGCCCACGTCCGCTTGGGTAAATCCCAGTTTGATCCGGCGCTGCTTGAACTGCTTGGCGAACTGCTCCAGGTCGTCCGAGGTCGGCGTGTCCTCGTCCGAGTGGGGGTCGTGGTGGCCCCCGCCGCCGCCCCCGGGGTGCTGCTGCTGCTGGTGCGGAGGGTGCTGCTGCGGGTGCCCCCCGGGGTGCTCTCCCCCGTGGTGCTGCTGCTGCTCATCCCTCAGGCCGTGGTGGTGCAAGCCCGGCTGGCCGGAGCTCAGCATCCCGTTGACCGTGAAGCCCGGCGGCTGGGAGTAGAGCAGTCCCGCTTGCCCCCCGTTGGAGGAGGCCATGCTGGGCGGCAGGTGAGCCGAGGCGCCCGTCCTCCATGCCCCGGCGGCGGCGTGGTGGCTGCCGGCGTGGTGCACCAGGTGGGGCGGTCTCCCCTGCTGCTGTTGGTGCTGCTGCTGCTGCTGGTGCTGCTGCAGCTCGTCCCCCCGGCCCCCGGACTGCACCACCGAGGGCTTGATGTCCTGCTGGCCCAGGGGGCTGGTGGACCAGGGCGAGTCGCCGCCGCCGCCGCCTCCCCCACCGTGGGACAACGCCGTGATCCATTGGTGAGCGTGGCTGAGCGGGTGCCCGTTGCTCTGCAGCGTGTAGTCCGCCTGCACCAGCGTCTGTGCATCCCTGTAGCCGGCGCCCGGCTGCATGCTCCCCGGCGGCTCCGCATGCACCATGGAGGAGCTGGAGGTGAGCAGGCTGTAGTGGTTAGACGCTGTGGTCGCCATGACTCTCCGAGCCGGACTGATCGCTCTGGTTAAAGGAGCCGCGCATTTGACAGCTACTTTTTCGCCTCGGGCTCCTCTCTCCTTTCGCTCCCCCCAAAGTCCCCTTGGCAGAGCCCACTGCAAAGGCACGCGTCCCGGCTCCTCCCTCCCGCGCCCACCCATTGGCTCCCGCCGCTTTGATTTACGTGGAGACCTCTGGCAACCGGCTCCGGGGGAACCGCCGATTGGCCCACGCTGTGGCGCCGACACCCCGCCCCACAACCGCTCGCTCCCTTTTTGTAACCAAACTCTAAGGGGGGAAAAGGAGCTTGGCTGCTTGCAACCACATGGACGGGGGAAGGGAGGGGGAGATACGGGGGAGGGGATGATTCTCAGCGCACCGACCCTGCTAAACCCTCTGAACATAGGAGAAGCAAGTACACTCCAGTCTGGCCATACACAATGCAAGTCCTGGAGGAGATGCATGTTGCTCTCCTGTTGCTTGCATCATTGCAAACCTGGCTGGCTCGTTGCATGCTTTAAACGCTGTTTGCTTTTGTGCACGCACACGCTGCGCAGAGCGCGAGCTGTTGACTGGAATATCTTTAACCATGGGCTGGATTGCAGGGATGGCACTGGTACAAGAGTGAGATCACTTTACCACAGTAATTTGTTCGCTCTGCAAGTCACACTAGCTCTTCATCAATGCTGCTCTGTTGACTCGCGGTGAATTCCCCCCCCCCTCCTCCATCCACGCGCCGACTCCTTACGATTTTTTTTAAAATACAACTTTGTTAGAGACACTTTAAAAAAGAACCAGAGCCTGCTGGTTTGTAGATACAGGGAAGGTTGGGAAGATCCGAGCGGGTGGGCGAATGCGATTCCGCTATAGTCTTTACAGTCAGCAGCCCGGTGGAAACTCGCTGCTCCCGGACCACAATGCAAGCGGGTGATGACGGGTGCAGCTGCACTCTGGAGGGGAGAAGAGGCTCTGGCAATTCCCAAACTGCCCCAGCAGCAGGTGCTATCCGGGACAAAACACCCAGCAAAGAATTTCAGGGCTTAATACCTTGCAAATCACAAAACCACAGCAGTCCGGCAGTGATAGACTTCCCCAGGCATTGGGGGACAGTAGTGTTTACAGATCAGCTTCAGCGACTCCGGTTTTCTGCGCGCTTACAAAAAGATAAACAAGTTGCTGCCCGAACAGGAAAAAAGGATATTGTGGAACTGGATGCGGATCCTTTAGGAATGAGTGGTACTCCGGTTAGCCGTGGTAAAGAGTTCATTTCCCATTTTTAAGTGGAAATCAAAACTTTATCTTGAAAATAAACTCGGGGGGTACAGGGGCTGCGCTGTAGACTCAAAGTATCTTAATCGAAATAGTACAATAGGGCAGACTGGAGAATTTATTACTACTAACAAGAACCAGCTTTCTTCTGAGAGTTGTTTATAAATCACCATACTTAACATACAGCCCTTGAAAGACTGTTTGGCTGGAAATAGCCCTCTGTGTGAGTGTGTGGACAGGCTGGTTCGCACAAACATACACAGAGAGACAGCATAAACAGGCTAGTTAGTGTTAGCAAGATACTCCTGCCGGGGCCCTGGTTTCCTTAGTTTAACGACATATTAAGAGATTGTTCAACCAGGAGTCAACTTGGCCCATGTGAAAGTCACTTAAGCAGCAAAGAAGGGGAGATTCTGCTCGAAATTTTTCCTCACCTGTGGCTTGAGGAAGACAAGCAAAGAGCAATGTTGTCTGCTCTGCAGGTATCTATGAAAAGTCAATTTATACTTTATGTCTCTGAATTATTTCCACGATAGAAATCATATTTTAGTCGTGTTTTAAGGACATTTACAGTTTGATGCTGAAATGCTGGTGCAGTTTGTCCAAATCAGGTATAGTCCATTGCGTGGATATAAAAACAAGCAAAACCTACAATAAACTTCCACTAAAACAACCAACAACGCCTGACTAGAACCACAGCATAGCATACAGCAGGAGAAAAGCACTGGTCTTATTTGCTATTGGGCGGAAATGCTTTTTCAAGGCTGAATTTGAACTGGCTTTTCTTCAAATACCGAATGAAAGTACTTCAGGACTCAGGCTACAGAATGGCTTATTTGCAAGTTCAGTTTTTAAAGTGTATTTATGTGACCCAGGGTGGTTACAAATGTTATTCTTAGAAAGTCAACGAGAAAGTCACTTCTGCCATAACCTAAGGCAGGTGTATCTCACATATTTATCCCCAACTCATATTTCTATATGGCGAAACTTACCTTTCAACTGGACAAAACACACAAGACACTGAGCAGAGAGCAGGAATCAGACATTAGAATTTCTGTACACGGTGAAGCAATCTGAAATCAGCAGTATGCAACTTAAAAGTTCCCTGCGTCTCTCTCGCTCTTCCCCTCCCCTCCAGTTATGCACTGACGAAGAGCCAGGGACGACGTATACAATCGCTGTTCCGCGTGTTTAATACCCCTAATAAATCACTGGCAGATATCAAAGGCTCCTGGTAATCACACAATTGCAAAAGTATGAACACTGTGTAAAAAACCCCTTTCCCCCTACTGCTCCCCCTCCCCCAGTGACATTAACATCTATACGTTCACAGCTGGAAAGAGCGGAGAGTGCGAACGGTGAATTCAGAGGCGATGCAAACTCCGCCTCCTCGTCCCCATCATCATCATCATCATTGTTATTCTTGCCATTAATACTGTTTCTTAAGCATCCTTAACTCCCAGCTCCCCCTGTGGAGGAAGCAGCTATCGGAGAGCTCATAAGCGGGGAGAGCTCTTGATTGTGTGGTTCCTGTGTGACTGGTGCTGATTTCTGTTTCAGCCCCCAAATTGGGCTGGTTTAGGTCCAAGGAGCTCAGGATGTGAAAGAGACAGTCATGTGTCCCCTTTCTTTGGTAACTGACCCTGCTGGATTAGAGGGCTCTGGAGCCTTTATTTCCTTTCTCTGCCCGTATAAAAAGCAGGTTGAAGGTGATGCAGTGTCTTGGACAGACACTGCAGTGTTTTGATTCAGCTCAGCCCTTTTCACTGTTCAAAGCAGCTGTTCAAATACTAGGGCTGCTTACTTTGACGTGAAGAGGATTTTCAAACAACCCTAAAAAGCTTTGAACTGACAGGCCTCCTTGATATCTCCTTCATTCCAGTACAGCTACCGGAGAATATTCTCTATAAAACACATATTGGCTCATCTTAAATTGGAGCTTTCTCCTGTATGGGAGGTGAGCTGCTGCACACTTGCAAGGTACATTGCATAAGGAACGGTGGTGGGTTCAAAGTATTGATCCTGCTGGGACGTTTAAAATCCAAGGCGAGCTACCGCATTTCCTCTGGATGTGGTTTGTGGACACTAGCCCTTTATTGTTAAATATCTTGGATTGTTGAATCATCCTTTTACTTGCAAAATGTTGAGCTCTCTTAACGCTTACACTCTTAGCAAAGCCAAGCCTTGCAGAGAGAAAGCTACATCTCCTCGGTCAAAATACAAACCCTGATCCTTTCTAACAAGATTTTATTTCTAACGACCCCTCAATGGGCAGGGTTTTAAGAGTGCTCTTAAAAAAACAAAACAGGTTCCTCTATTTAGAGGCGAAAAGCCTATTTTAAACTGTGCTCCCAGTGGCTCGAAATCGACTCACGCAGCTCAAGAAAAAAAAACTCTTCTGACCTTCGATTTTTTCTCATTTATAGCTAGTTTTAGGGTGAAATCATCAAGAAGAAATGCACTCTGTGGTTTGTTAATATACTTTTTCTGGTGCAATTAACACAGATCCATGCAACCAAGCCTGCTACTCCCTTTAAAGGCCAAGCTGGGAGATTTGTGCGCATTACTAGGACGCATTTAATGTAACTATTGTGAGTTGCGACTGTTTTGATCTCTTGTTCCCTTTTTAACCTTTCTGTGTGAACCATTCAATCCTGCGCTTTCTGTAGTTCTTCCCAATGTAGCTCGAAGGAGCCTGATCTCGTGGACAGACCCAACACATGAATGGAACTTCAACTTTAAGGGCCTTCAGAGGGACAAAACTGAGGCCGTGGCTTCACAAGTGATTTCTTTAAAAAAAAGTCTACACAAAGAGGCAGCTGGCTGCTTTAATGAAAACTGCCTTAAAGCTGCAAGAACTGCAGCCTCAGGGATGTATTTATAAGATGTCTCAAAAGCTACACTTTCAAGCTGCTTTTCCTCAGGGTAGGTATAACAAACACATTTAACTAAGATATCTAAACAAAATGGACAGAAACGGATAACTTTGATTGCGCAGGATCACATTACCCACTGAAATTAAAACCCATAGCTTAAATTGATTTCTCCACCTAACTGCATCAGACAAAAGAATATATTTTTTTTCCTGCTGGAATATCGATTCGCCTAGATGATAGAAAGGTGTAGAATAATAATGATAAAAAAGTTTCTGAAAAGTTTGTGTTAGTGTCCATTTCCAACGTTCCCTGCAACTCTATTCTTCTGGCCACTTCATTCATACGTGGCGATTCTATTTTATCTGCATCACTGTTTAAACTAGCAGGATGTAATGTTCTAAGTTCAGTATCTGAAATTAAATAATTTGAATCCCCGGATATTAATCTTTTCCCTTCACTCTCCAGTTCTGAATCTTTGTCATTAAAAATGATCCACCCTTTGTAGTCCGCAAGTGAATATTTTATAGACAGATACCGCTATGAAGACTTCTAACACAACGTCAACCAGTCAAGCTTAGCTGTTGCAGGGATTACTTTGAGTCATTTGTCAAAGGAAAGCTGCTAAATTTGGAGTGGTGAATATGAGGCCTGGAGGGGAAAAGAAGCAAAAAGGACAAATCCCATCAGTCTGTGAGATAAATTCTACTTGGAGTTAATACAGTTTGTTTATACTGAAGTCTCAGAGTTAGAGCAAGATGCAATTGGCAGAGTTTTTCTCCGTGCAATTTACTTTTCAGAAGGCTTGCTGCTAAATGACCTCCCAACAGCGCAGCTTAAAGGGGGGTTCTTTTAACATTAAAACAGGTGAATTGATAGCAGACACGAGGGGTTCAAACATCTTTGATATATTAAAGTGTTTTCAATCGAGATCTTTCAGAAGCTAAACTGGAGATTTACAGGGGGGAAACAGTCTGCTTCACTGACAAAATACTGTAGTTCCTTTCTCTTGTCCCCCTCCACCCCACGATCAAATACGATGAAGCAGAATACATACTCTAGGAAGAGCCCAAATATAATATTATTCTACTTAATTTAGGGAAATTATGTTTTCTTACATAAGATGCATTTTCGGCATGTTTTTAAGTAAAAGAGGAACGCAATTAAAGCTTCTATTCTGAAATACATTGGTGAAGTGATCTCTAACGCCATGTTAACTTTCACAAGGTGGAAAAGAAGCCGGAGTTGTCTATTGGTGGTGCATATGCTTATAACAGAAAAATTCGATCAGTCTTGAAAACCTGAGCTTGCCCTGCGCTTCTAGACCTCAGTAGCTGCAGGTCATGACAATAATACATGTCACAAAGCTTTAGCCATAATAAAAAATTGAAATGGAGGAAGTAGCCTGTGGGAATATCTGGGGAGAGAAAGAAATCTTGCCATAGAATCAGCCCAATATTGACCCCTTAGCCCGCTCCAGGGAGTTTTATATTAGAACCCGCAGCCGAACGCAAAGGATGAAAACTTGGCGCTACAGATTTCACAGGCTGTGTCCCATTATTGCTGTGAGCTGGCTGAGGAAGAATGACTAGACGGCATCTTCCAGTCTTGGCTCAGGACTTCAATGACCAGTTGTTGACAATGGGCCCGATCCTGCTCCTATCGAAATGGGAGTAGGATCGGGGCCGCTTGTTTCAGAAGGGAAACCAGCTTCGTGTTTTCCGCCTGTTATTTTCTTTAGTAAGATAGAGCCAAGATTCCCCCTGCCCTCCAGCCCGCAATGCTTTTCGGTGCGTCTTATACTCTTTATAAAGCAAGGCTAGGAGCCGCCACCCTCGCAAGCGGTGGGTGCGCGCAACAGAGTTTGGCTCGGCCTGTGCGCAGAGAGTTGCCGCTGCGGCTTAGCATGTGCTGCGGGGAGAAGCTGGGCGTTGAGTTTCCTCCCTTGGCGGAGGCAGCTGAACAGTTAGAAAGTTTCTTTGGCCGGGCTTCGAAGAGGAGGAAGAAGAGGGAGGCAAACAAGGAGGCCGGGCCATTGTCCACAGAGGGTGCATTTTTGCCAGGCTGCCGTTGGTTGCTATAGTGAGGAGAGAAAAAAAAAGCCCACACAGAGCAGCACAGTTAGGCTCTCTCCGCTCTCCTCAGCCCCAGTGAGCAGCGCTCACCACCCCCAACCAAAATAAAAGCGCCCCCTCCCCCCCCCATTCCAGGCCCCTTCCTGGGTACTAGCCTGGTGCTCAAAGGCTGGAGGTGAGGGCGCACTGCTAGGTAGAAGTAGAGAGGGAGATGTCTTGGTTACACAGCTGGGTCACGAGCAGGCAAACAGGCTGTTGTAGTCTGCGGCTACAAGCAAAGCAGCTCCTTATTTCTGCTTTATTCACCATAGCGGTTTCTCATGCTTTAGTGAAAAGCAGAAATCATGGTCACTGCAAGTCCTATGGGGATTCAATAACCTCTGACAGTGGAGCACAAGCGCGCAACGGTGAAGAATGTTAGATTCATAGAAAGGAACATTACACCTGATACAGCCCCTATTCATTCGATCGCAGCGGCTTCCCATCCTGCAAATCATTAGTGTCACTGATCCTAAAGAGAGCTTCTTTTTATTTAAATAATTAAGCGGGAGTGGGGGAGGAGAACTTTACTTCTTCGATGCAAATGACCTGCTCTTTAATTTTAAAAGAGACTCTTATTTTGCAGCAGTGTTGTTTTTGTTGCCTTGCTATTGAACTTTGAAAACACTGTGGAGTGGGAAGGCAATAATGAAGGGTCTCCAAGGCTGAAGATTTAGTTAAGTGTGTGCCTCAAGATGGCAAGAAGAAAGTTAGTTACTTAGTTAATTGGGAATTATTCAACTTCTGAGATCGTCACAGAAGCTTGGTGAACTGGGGGTGAGGGAAATTTTCAGTTGTTTCTTTTTTTTTTTCCAGGACAAGTTATACTGCAGCTGAAGGAGAGAGGTCAGTATCTTTTCAAATCAATCTGTCTGCTCTGTATCCAGATATTCCCTGTAAAGGGAAAATCTCCAAGTTTTTTCCTTCATCTGTTCTGCATCATCTGAAGTAGACCGTTCTTTAGATTGCATGCACTTTTGCTCTCGACCTAGTGAAACTTTACAGTTATATAGAGTTATCTGAAATGAGAAAAAAAATAAAAGTCTTCTGTTTCAGTCGCATAGGAGGATTGTTCTCTTCTTGTCCCATTGTTATTTTTATCTCGTTTTCGACTTTGTGGTTGATAAGTTTTTATTAAAAAAAAAAGTTACAAGCCATCACTTAATGAATTATTCACATTTTTAAAAATGCTTGAAAGAAATCACGCTAATGAAGAGAACATTTGTAGTAATTTGGTGATAATTATCAGAATCACCAAATATTCGCAAAGTCTTTAACATTACGTGTTGGAAGAAAAGCAAAACACATTATTTTAATAGTCTGATATGCAAACTATGGACCATTCAATTACATGGCTTAATAATGCATACATGATGTGATCTTGTTATTGGGATGGGAAGGTCTGCAATAATTCACTCCAAAGACCAAGTGTGCTCTTACATCCAGTAAAATCCATTGCCATGGATCAGGGGCCCCTGCCAAACTACATTTAAGAGAATAAAAATTAATGACTGAGAATTTGAGCGTTAAATTAACATTAATTATATGACCTGCCTGCTGGAAAGATTAAATTTCTTACGCCCTAATTAGATAACGTCTCCTCATACATCAAACAATTTCCATTTCCAGATTTCAGTATTAAAATGCAGAATGGGAGACCAGTGTTGTTTTCTTAGTCTCTTTCAGCGCTAGCGTTTAAGATCTAAATACTGTACCAAGCTTCTCCTGGCGTGCGGGATTTGCAAGGGTGAAACAGAGTCCAGGGAATAAGTTTGGGTCAATGTGTTCTTCAAGTTGAATTTCTTTAACTAATTCCACTGAACGTATCTAACAAATTAGCTAGAGAACCTATGAACAAGCCGGCAGACTGATTTTAGCGGCTCTAGAAACACCGAGCCCTGCGACTGCTGAAGAAGTGGAGATGGGAGTCCAGCCACTTCGGTGTTTCAGCAGCTGGATTTACAGCGGGGTCTTTGGGCAGCGGCACTTCTTAGTTTGTTTTATTAGCAACATCTCCTCTTTTCCCTAGCCCCTACTCTGTCTGTAGAGACGATAGCACCAGTAGAGTTAAAACGGAGATTAGATAGCGAGATCGAGCTCTCCTCCGAGATGTACACGGGACACATCATTTGGAGGATTCTTTTCTTTAAATTGACACTTCAAAGAACATGGCACTGCGCTCCCCCCCCCCCGCGCCACCTCATCAAACCCACAAACAATATTTTCTGCCTTTATCAGCAGTTCATTTAAACACCATCTCCTCTCTGTCTCCAGCGGCAGGCTGCGGTACCTGACCTCACCCCCCGCGCACGCAGTTGCTGTGAGAGGGGGTTGCTAGTCCTGATCTTGGACTCCTCTCAAAGTTCAGCGACTGCTGGGTGTCGCCCTGCACTGATCGCTGTGGCAGGGACACGTGTCCTTCGGCGCTGGGGCGGTTAGCTAGCTTTGGTTAATAATGCGTTCTCGGGTGGAAAGAAGTCGGGAGATCTCGGCGGGCTAAAGGAAATAGCGCTTGTCTGTTTGTTAACTCACTCAGCTCCAAGGGTAAGGAGCATTGCAAAACGATCGCCGCACAGAAATGCTGGGAAAAGCCCCCCCACCCACTTTTTTGCCATGAAAATTCCAGAGAAGAAAGTTTCGTTGCAGACTTTCGTGCACGCGTTACATTTCTGCTCGCATGTCAAGGTTAAAGCGGGCCCTCGCATTCCCTGGGCGGGACTCAAAATGACCAAAGAACAGACACCTTCGCTACGTTCTGTGTAATCTAGTTGGGAAGAGCAGACAGCTAGATTACAGGGGGTCGGGTTTCCCGGCAGTAAGAGGGGGGTTAACCTGGCAGATTTCCAGCTTCTCCAGGAAAACGACAAGGATCATTTTCTCCTTTCCAGGAAAAAGGGGGTTGCAGGACAGAGGGAATGCAGGGTGTGTGGGGGGAGGGGAAAAGGAAGGGGGGCCCGCGCAGGGGAGAGCGGATGCAGCAGGTTGTGTGGGAACAGGGCAGAGCGAATCCGGTGCAGCGGATCGGGTGAATGCCAGGGAGAAGGATCCTCTGTGCGTGTGCGCGAGCGCAGAGCAGGTGTTTGTGTGTGTGCAGGGCCAAGGGACTACAGGATGTGTTTGTGCAGAAGACAGGGAGTGCAAGTGATTGTGCGTGTGCACTGCAGTAGACAGCGCAGGACAGAGTGTAGTGTGCGCGCAAGGGGAAGCGGGGAGAGTGTGGTGTGTGTGCGGGAGGGGGCAGAGTGTGGTGTGTGTGCGTGAGTAGAGGGGGCAAAGTGTCGTGCGAGTGGAAGGGACAGAATGAGGTGTGTGCGTGCGTCGGGAGGGAGTGGAGTGTCGTGTCTCTGTGCGGGGAGGGAGCAGAGTGGGGTGTGTGCGCGGGGAACGGGGCAGTGTGGGGTGTGTGCGGCGGGGGGGGGGGCAGAGTGGGGTGTTTTTGTGGGGGGAGGGGGCAGAGTGGGGTGTTTTTATGGGGGAGCGGGCAGAGTGGTTTGTGCGGGGGAAGGGGGCAGAGCGGTGTGTGCGGGGGTAAAGGAGAAGAGCGGATGTGTGCGGGGGCAGCGGGCAGAGCGCGGTGTGCACGGAGCGGAGCGCTCGGGGTGTGTACGGAGGAGGGGGCGGCAGGCGGAGCTCGGGTACTGGCTGACAGGTGTACGGGTGAGCGCCAGGGATGTGTGTGCAGGAGCGGGAGCGGGGACGCAGCTGCGGTGCGGAAGGGAGGGGCGCACGGGTCTCGGCCGGAGCTGGGGATCTTACACCAGGGGTCGGGACAGGTCGGAATGCGCGCCTGAAGCCGCGGCGGCGGGTGAGTGCGGAGGACGGGCGGGGCGCTGGACTGACTGTGCAGGGTCAGGGCCGCGGCGCGCCAGCGGCGGGCGGGGCGCTGGGAGTGGCTGTAGCAGAGCAGGTGTTCCGGGGATGGAGAAGGGGTTCAGGGGCGGCAGTGGATCTGGAGAGGGGCAGCGACCGTGTGTAAATCCAGGCGGTCGCGGGGTGTCTGCAGGAACCTGCCTATGCTTCCCATCCCGGCGCAGAGCGGGAGATTTACTCCTTGAACTCAGGGATGTGTCTGGGGCAGCAGCAGCAGGCCGGGGCGCTGAGGAGAGGCAGCATGGACAGGGCCGGGGCGGGGTTGAGGGGACGTATGTGGCTTGTGCAGGGGATGACACAGTTTATTGCTGACCAGGCTGCAGAGCCCTGGGGGCGTGCACGGGGTATGTCCTAGCGACCACCGCAGGATGAGTCTAGGGGAGAATAATGACAGGAGTGTGGCCACCAGAATGGGCAGCTGAAGCCGGGTGATCGGCGCTGGAGAAGGCTGCTGCTGACTCGGAGCCAGCGTTCCCGAGCTCAGGAAGACAATGGCTAGGGAAATGAGCTGCGGCATTTCCCGATCCCTTCAGAGAAATTGGGTTTCCAGTTCTGCAGCGGCCCCGAGGCCGTGTAGGAGACACTTGTCTGCAGCTTTCCCTCCCCGCACGCTGAATTTCTGTCGTTTCCTTCCAGATTTGCTTGGCAGCAGTCATCAAAACGAATCCGACATTCCACTGTATTGGACGATCGACGGCTGCCTAACCCTCCCTGTACGCCGATGACCCCGTGCTCTCACTTACTAAGATACAGAAACAAATCACTCCTAAATCCGCACTCCGGACGCTGCCTATATACTCACTTCGAATCCGAGCAGTGAGACAGTTACTCAGATTTCATACATAATGTCTTCTTGGGCGTGCGGTGTCAGCAATTGAAGACTGTATTACACTAGCTTCCACTTTGGGCTAATGCTCCGATTTAACGACGGTGTCACTGATCAGATGTTAGTTCATGGTGCTATCCCACTAGGGACCTTTATAGATTTCGAAGGTGGGATGGGGGTACCTTAGTGAACTGGAAAACTTTTCTCAGCATATATAATTGCAGTTTTGGTGCCTATACAGAGGGACTCAGGTTGATTCCCTGCAGCACCTGCATATCCGAGGTCACATCAGGCATCATACATTTCCTGTTGAATATTATGGCTAAATCTCACTTGAGTAATCCGTACAACAAATTAGCTCAGTTTTACTTGAACGGGACGATTCTGAGCAGGAACTACTCAAATGAATAAAGGTTGGTAGGCAAGGGCCTTTATGAGTTCATTTAGCAGGCACTTTAAAGTCAAAAGTTGATGCAAGCCGTGACATAAATATAAGCAAGGCAATACAAAATTAAATAGATGCCCATAAAAGAAAGGAGAAGCAGAGCCACATGTCAATTTCACTGCACTGTAATCTTGAAATTCAATAAGAACATAAGTGGTCATACAGGTCAGAAAAAAGTCCATCTAACCCAGTATCCTGTCTTCCAACAGTGGTCAATGCCAGGTGCCCCACAGGTAATGAACAACAGTATATCAAGTGATCCATCCCCTGTTGCCCATTCCAGCTTCTGGAAAAAAAGACGCAAGGGATACCATCCCTCCCCATCCTGACTAATACCTCCATTAATTTATCTAGTTCTTTTTTGAACGCTGTTATAGTTCTTGGCCTTCACAACATCCTCTGGCAAACACTGTGCATTGTGTGAAAAAAATACTTCCTATTGTTTGTTTTTAAACCTACTGCCTTTTAATTTCACTTGGGACCCCTATTCTTGTGTTATGAGGAGTAAATAACACTTCCTTTATTTACTTTCTTCACCAGTCATGATTTTATAGACGTCAATCATATCCCCCCTTAGTCGTCCTCTTTTCCAAACTGAAAAAGTCACAGTCTTATTAATCTCTCCTCATACGAAGCTGTTCAATACCCCTAATCTTTGTTACCCTTTTCAGAACCTTTCAATTCCAATATATCTTTTTGAGATACGGGCAACCACGTTTGCACACAGTATTCAAGATGTGGCATACCATGGATTTTATATAGAGGGCAATATGATCTTTTCTGTCTTATTATCTATCTCTTTCTTTAATGATTCCCAACATTGTGTTCACTTTTTTTGACTGCTGCTACACATTGAGATGGATATTGTCAGAGAACGATCCACAATGACTCCAAGATCTCTTTCTTGAGTGGTAACAGCTAATTTAAATCCCATTATTTATATGTACATTTGGATTATGTTTTCCAATGTCCATTACTTTGCATTTTATCAATATTGAATTTCATTCTACCATTTGTTGTCCAGTCACCAGTTTTGTGAGATCTTTTTGGACTCTTCGCAGTCTGCCTGGGACTTTACTATCTGGTATGTTTTGTATCATCTGCATGCCCCCTCACTGTTTACCCCTTTTTTCCCGATCATTTATGAATATGTTAAATAGGACTGGTCCCAGAACAGACCCCTGGGGGACATCACTATTTACCGCTCTCCATTCTGAAAACTGACCATTTATTCCCACCCTTTGTTTTCTATCTTTTAACCAGTTACCAGTCCATGAGAGCACCTTCCCTCTTATCCCATGGCAGCTTACTTTGCTTAAGAGCCTTTAGTGAAGGACCTTGTTAAAGGTTTTCTGAAAAATCTAAGTACACTGTATCTACTAGATCCCCCATGTCCATATGCTTGTTAACCATCTCAAAGAATTCTAATAGGTTGGTGAGGCATGATTTCCCTTTACAAAAAACATGTTGACTCTTCTCCAACAAATTGTGTTCATCTATGTGTCTGACAATTTTGTTCTTTGCTATAGTTTCAACCTGTTTGCCTGATACTGAAGTCAGGCTTACCAGACTGTGATTGCCAGGGTCACCTCTGGAGCCTTTTTTAAAAATTGGCATCACAGTAGCTATCCTCCAGTCATTTGGTACAGAAGCTGATTTAAATGATAGGTTACAAACTACAGTTAGTAGTTATGCAATTTCACATTTGAGTTCATTCAGAACTCTTGGGTGAATAGCATCTGGTCCTGGTGACTTATTACTGTTTAGTTTATCAATTTCTTCCAAAACCTCCCCCAATGACACCTCAATCTGGGACAGTTCCTCAAATTTGTCACCTAAAAATAATGGCTCAGGTATGGGAATCTCCATGACATCCTCAGCTGTTTAGACCGATGCAAAGAATTCACTTAGTTTCTCTGCAATGGCCTTATCCTCCCTGGGTGCTCCTTTAGCATCTCAGTCGTCCAGAGGAACCACTGGTTGCTTAACTTCTGATGTACTTAAAAATTTTTTTGCTACTACTTTTTGAATGTTTGGCTGTTTGTTCTTCAAATTCTTTTTTGGCCTTCCTAATAATATTTTTACACTTTGTTTGCCAGAGTTTATACTCCTTCTATTTTCCTCACTAGGATTTAATTTCCACTTTTTAAAGGATGCCTTTTTGTGTCTCACTCCTTCTTTTACTTTGTTGTTTAGCTACGATGGCAGCTTTTTGGTTCTCTTACTATGTTTTTTAATTTGGGGCATACATTTAAGTTGAGCCTCTATTACGGTGTCTTTAAAAAGTTTCCATGTTGCTTGCAGGGATTTCACTTTTGACACTGTACATTTTCAATTTAACATAAAGCTAGAAACATAGCATCACTTTACCTTGGGAACCTTCACTTCATGTCACCTGATCATTGGCTTTTAGATTCTGTTTAAATTAAGTTTATATCTGTGTTATTGTTCTTTCTGAGAGCTTCAGACTTTATCTAAAACATCCATCTTTTGCCTGTTACTGTCTCTTTCTCACTCTCTGGACTGAACTGATAATAAATGAAGTTTACTCCTATGTTAAATGACAGCTCAAGGGACCCAACTTTCTCTGAGCAGACAGTGACTATATGCACTATTTCACTATGGGCTGTGTGCTGAACTCCATGCATCCCCATCTGCAACCTTCTAAGTTTGAACCTGGCAGCAACGCTCCTCTTTGTGCCCAAAAGTTGATGGCTAATACACAAGACAATCTCTCAAGAGCAAGTCACCCCCTCTCAGGCAAAGGACAGATGCTTTGTCTTTTAAAGTGTATAACAAATATGAATAAAAACTAGTTAGCAAACCAGGGGACAAGAGAAAGAGACGTGCACTAGTAGATGGACTATTAAATTCAAGAGGTTTATAAACTTCACTAGTGCATCCAACCATTCAACCCCTCTCCCCAGTGACAGCCAGTCCCCCTAGCTTCTTCCCAGCAATAGTTGATAAACAACATTCACTGTTTAAGGAGCAGGAATTTGCCCCCCAAACAAGAACGTGGCAAGCAGTACAAAAAGTTAGGTATAAACAAAAATCAATCTAATCTAATCTAGTTCAGGCGTGGGAGAGAATTGCAGTCCTGCTGAGATTATTCTTCCTTGCAGATGCCCTGAGTATGCTGGTTTCTTTTCTTTTGAATATGGTGATGCACATGTATGGTTGGTGTGAGAGGTGGATAGAGTTTTTAGGCTGTTATGATTTTAAACACACTCACTAAACTCCACCATGACCTTAATCCTCCTTGATCTTTGTGGAGCTCTTTTGTGGGAAAGTAAAGTTGGCACTAAAAACCCTAGCTCCAGAGTCATTGCAAATGCAATGATAGGTGGCTGGATTTTTGCAGTTGTACTTGGCCTGCCAGGGGCCCTGATTTGGGCTATAACAGTCAGGGTTCCCTCCCCTCTCCCCCACAGAGACCTTGAAAGGCAATCAGTCTTCAAGTGAGACAGCTCAAAGAATTCATGCACCATAATAATTGTATAGTCCCATTAAAGTGACACAGAATAGTAATTTCTTCAAGTATAATAATTGCACATCATGAACAAAACATATACTAAAAACATTAAGATAAACAAAAAATATATAATAAAATGACGTGCATTTAGGAGTAAACTCGGTTGCTGGAAACAACAGTATCTAGACTGTCTGGCTGAAAGCATATGGATCTCTATACCTGAGTCGGGCAGCAGAAATCAATTTGAATCCCTTTTCTGCCTGCAGTGCCCATTACATTGCATGAATCTGGCTGTGAGAGAATTTTCAGTTCTCCATTGCTCATACACACGGTCAGTGTCTAATCAATAGCCAGCCTCACAACTGAGACTGCACTTCAGCATAAATTGGTTCAAGGTGTCTTGTTCCAAATGCCAGACATAGAGAATTGGCTCCTTAGTTATTCTGTAACCTGAAGGTATACAAAATAGCTTTCCAACTGGGAATAACATTATCATAAACACATTTATGCCTGTGCTGGAAGGACAAGGTCATAACACATATTCCATAATGTCAACGGACTAGTCCATGATGGACTGTCCCAGACAATGCTTTCCAATGTCATATATTACAAAAAGGTCAAAGGTCATGTAATTGTTGTTCTAGACTCTTTGTCAAGTTATATTAGATCCCAAAAAATGGCAAGAGCAGCGGCAACATTTTGTGCCACGTGGCACATTTGGTGCTATACGGCGTGCATGTGAAGTGGAAAACAGGCAAAACGTCTGGGTTTTTTCCCAGCATGTCTTTTAAGCTGTCGCATGGCTCACAGTAACTTTTTATATTTGGTTATGACACCTCAGCTTGTGTTGCTCTGCTTCCCACAGTAGCGGTTACCGCTCTGGAAAATGAGAATCTCTTTTTATTCAGCCAGAGTTGTTTTGGTCAGTTTGGCCCTGCTTGTCCAGACCAGTTCAGTCAGCTCTGCAGGAGCCCCAGACTTCTCAGATCCAGCCTGCCATTGTATTGTAACAACCCTCAAGTGTTTACAGTGGGATGGCATATATAGAACCATTGTTTCCTTACTGGTTGCTTTTCCTTACAGCTCCTATCAGACTAAACCAATGTTTTGTTCAGTAAAGATTCTAATAACCCCTTCAACACAGAATATTAATACATTATTACAGAGCAGCTCCACGCCCATCATGGTTAGTTTATGCCCTGAAGCATGACGACTTTATATTTAAATGTACGTTCTTGGTTTTGGGTGCCTTAGTTCCAATGGCAGGCAAAGACGTCCCTCCTTCATTCACCTCTGACCTGAATACAGCTGTATTACCATAGGCAGGCTGGTAGTGCTACCTATTATTAAAGTTCCCTGACAGGTCTCATTATAAGACCCTATTTTCCATTGCTTACAACGTTGCCAAACTTTAACTGTTTGGGCTGCGATTTTCGATGCCAGGTGTCTGCTTCAAGCTGAATGGATTTTTTGGATGGTGTCAGCCAAAACAGCTCAGCCATTTGTGAGAATGATAAGATGGAAAAAAAATACATCATTTTGCAGTTTAATATCCCGGAGACCTTTTTTTTGAAAGGTTCTAGCTTCTTCATGCTTTGGGGCAGGGAATTTAAATTTGGCAGGAAGGTGGCTGTTGTGTCAGAAATGTGCCTTTTGCCATGATGATATGAAAATTTGCCCAGAGTTATGAGCCTTTGAAAAAAAATCACAGTTTGCACATGCTCAGTAGAGACTTCTTACATTTTAGTAGCTCAAATCTCCACAGAGTCCATGTACACTGAGCATGCGCCATCCTCTCACAGCTCCGAGAGCTGATCAGACTGCACATGGGCCATCTGAGCAACTGAGTGTGCTCCGTTCAGGCCAAAGCTATGGAGTGAAGCTGGACTTTCTCTGTAATGGCTGCTCTGATGAGGGTAGGGCTGGGCACTGTAACCGAGCGGGGATCCTATGTCTCATATGCTCTCAGTGACCCCCTGCTGGTGCCCTGGCAGCATGGAGAAGGGAACCTTCTGTTTTAAGAACTGCCATACTGGGTCAGACCAGGGGCATGCACAGGATTTTAAATTTGACCCTCTGAGCTTGCTTTTCCCTTCCCCAGCTGGCCCCACTGCCTTGGGCCCAGAAGGAGCTTGGTCTTTCCCCAGCTCCAGCAGGAGCTCACTCTTCTGCCCCTTACCAATCCCTGCCCAGTGGCTCTGGAACATTTTTAGTAGTGGGGATGCTGAAACCCAGCCCTCTTACCCCTGTCCCCTCCAGAGGCTGGAGGCAGGGCTGTATCTCCGGGAGGGGGGGACCCAGACAGAGGTCACAGCTGGGGGCGGGTGTGGGGCCAGGCATGGGGCCCTAGGAACAGGGCCAGCAGCTGGGACCCCAGGAGCAGATCCAGGTCCTGGGAGCAGAGGCCTGGGAGTGGGGTAGGTCTGGCTTGGGGTCACAGGTATGGGGCCAGTAGCCAGGACCCAAGTCCTAGGTGAAGTGAGAGGTTGGGGGGCAGAGGGCCGGGAACAGGGCATAGGCGCTGAGCACCCACCACATCCCTATTTGCCACACCTATGCCCCTGCCCTGGCAGGAGCTCACTTTTCCTTATAGCCGCGGCCCTGGGGCCAGAGAAGTTCTATGTCCCCCAACAATTATTGTGGTGCTCATGTCCCTGCTTGTCCTCCCATGTGAACACGTCTGGGTTCCCAAAGGTCCATCTATCCCAGTATCCTGTTGTTCAACAGTGGCCAATGCCAGGTACACCAGAGGGAATGAACAGAACATGTGATCATCAAGTGATTTGAATCCAGACATGACAAAAGTCAGTCCAGGGGGAGGGAAAGGACTAAACTGGGACAGGGACTTTAGACTGGGACTGAGCTGGGAGGAGAGAGGAACTGTAATTTGTACTTTGTGGTGAAAGAGCCTGGTAGACAGTGTGGGAGGGGAACACAGTGAGATCAGGTGTAAAGTAATGCAGACTGCAAAACATAATCCCAACTATATATACAAAATGATGGGATCTAAATTATTTGTTGACATTCGAGAAAGAGCTCTTGGAGTCATTTCATATAGTTCTCTGGAAACATCCATTCAGTGTGCAGCAGCAATCAAAAAAGCTAACAGAAAGTTAGAAACCATTAGGAAAGAAATAGATAATAAGACGGTAAATATCATAATGCCACATTATAAATTCATGATACGCCCACATCTCGAATACTGCATGCAGTTCTGATTACCCCATCTCAAAAAAGATATATTAGTATTAGAAAAGGTACAGAGAAGAGCAGCAAAAATGATGAAGGGTCTGGAACAGCTTACATATGAAGTGAGATTAAAAAGACTGGGTCTTTTCGGCTAGAAAAAGAGATGGCGGTGGGGGAGGATATGATAAAGGTGTGGAGAAAGTAAATAAGAAAGTGTTATTTACTGTTTCACATAAGACAAGAACTGTGGTCACCCGATGAAATTAATAGGCAGCAGGTTTAAAACAAACAAAAGGAAGTATTTCTTCACACAATGTACAGTCATCCCCTGTGAACTTGTTGCCAGGGGATGTGGTGAAGGCCAAAACTATAACTGGGTCCCAAAAAGAATTATATAAGTTTCTTTAGGATAGGTCAATCAATAGCTATTAGCCAAGATGGTCAGGGATGCAACCCCATGCTCTGGGTGGCCCTAGCCTCTGACCGCCAGAAGCTGGGAGTCAACAACAGGGGATGAATCACTTGATAATTGCCCTATTCTGTTAATTCCTTCTGAAGCATTTGGTGTTGGCCACTGTCATAAGACAGGACACTGGGCTAGCTGGATCATTGGTCTGACCCAATATGGCCATTCTTATGAGTAGCTCAGAGGGGTGTGTGCGCGGGCGGGGGGGGAGGAAGTGGGCGACAAATACTGGCTGGACTAGGAGACTGGGAACCAATCAGGAGGAGTGGAGGGAAATGGACAGCTCTGATGAGGAGCTGAGGTGCACAGGCAACCTTAATTCCAGCTTTTTCTAACTTTCGAGTGCTTGACTTTCCAACCTTAATTATGTTCTTTTACTGTGTTGTTTTGTGTAGTGTATCCCAAGTGGGACTGGGTATTGTCTGAAGATCATTTAGGTTAATGATGGAAGTTCAGTGTCACAACAATTACTATGGAAGATTGCTCCATGGTTCCAGATGTTTTCTAAAAATGTTATAACTTTGTCGCTGGACTTAGGTCATATTTATTGTCATCCAGAGGTTAAGTTCTAAAAAAGAAGAGTAAAGACTGTACTGTTTTTTGCCACTATGTCACTGAAGTAAAAAGCACATGACACACCTAATGTTTATCTCCTTTATATATCACAGTGATATATCAACCATTGTTGTCTGCAACAAGTGATCTATGGTGTGGTAAAGATAACAGGTAGGTTGCATTGAGCAGCCACAAGTCAGGTGTATCACAGTCCTCTTCCAGATTTACCAGAAGTGGGACAAGAATTGCATTACATGTCTAGAATTTTGGAATGATGTTTTTTTTCCCCCTCAAGTGGTTTTTTTATAGCAGTTAGCAGACCATAGATCCCATTTGTCTCTTCATGGCGTTCCTACATTTATAAGGGATATGAGAAAGTCATCATGTTCTGTTCTTTTTTATTTCTTCAAACTGAAAGATGAGTCTTTGGTTATTTTTGAGTAAAAGCATCAGGAACAAGGTTGCAGTTTTCCTTGGATTTATCTTTTGTGAGGCATGTGGGAACATTATTACTATCTTCATTGTTGACAACCCATTTTTATGGGATCTTGTAAAAGTTGCACTGTAAGGCAATGTCCACATGCAATCTGATCTGGTTGTTAATGTGGCCCTGGTACCCTTTACATAACCAGATATATATGTGGGAATATATATGACATGTCAATCCATCCACCTAGTTTTTCCACATCCATCTTTTCTGTATTAGTTACATGGCTAAAGGGATGGAATGTCTTTTCTGCCTGACATTGCTGTCATTTCAATACATTTTGGGACAGGTGGATCCATGTCTATGGTGCCATTGGATAAAAATGTCCCTTTGCAGCCAGACTCATTGTTGCCAATTCTCATGATTATATCACAGGACTTGAGATATTTGATGTGATTCTTATAGACCCAGGTCCTGGATGCATGTGATCAGGTGAGAATCTCAGCTTTCATTTGTTTACAAAAGTACATTTCTAGCTCTCATGGATCCAGAGAAAAGCTTGAAAACATGCCCCGGAAACACCCAAAAGGCACAGAAACTGGGAAACAAATAAAACAAGTCACACATTTATTATTATTTCAAAACTGATGAATTTTCAGCCAGGCTCATGACTTTTTGAAACCTGACTCATAAGATTCCAATGTCTGGGCTGGCAACACTGCAAGACTGCGCTAGCCTTGGAGTTCTGTTGAGGTTAAGGCAGAAGTTGTATGCATGTCCAGACAGTGGAAATCTTTTGCAGTGTTCTAGCTGTAGTGAAAGTTGCTGTGTGTCTGTTTCCCTGATGACACAACGTTAGCATCTGAAGAATCTATATTTCCTCCATCACAACAGAGAGAGGTTATCATTCCAGCTGCTTATCGCTAACCTGCCCTTTGGATGCAATGAGTGGATTTCCCATTTAGTGTGTAACAACACGTAGTTTATATTTTCTTTGCAAACATTCCCTTTGGTGAAAAAAAGATTTTAAGTTCTTGCTCTTTCCCTCTTTGTATCTTTCTTTCTATCATCGTGTCCACATACTTGCCTTTATCATTTAATATGTACTAATGAAGTAATTGATTGATATCCTGGTTTCAGTTATATCAAATCCATTCAACATATGCCCTAGGAAGTTTAGGACTGAGGGAGAAGCATTGCAGGTATTTACTTGCCAGACCTGAGGTGGCTTTTGAAAGATGACGTAAAAAGGAATTACAGTAGAACCTCAGGCTATGTCTACACTACTGCGGGAAGTTGTCCTAAGTTATGCAACTCCAGCTAAGTGAATAAAGTAGCTGGAGTTGATGTAGGTTAAGTCAACTTATTGAGGTGTCTTCACCATGCTGGGTTGACGGGAGACAGTCTCCCGTCAACTTACCTTATTCCTCTAGTTCCTGGTGGAGTACTGGAGTCTACTGCCGTCAATTTAGCGGGTCTTCTCTGGACCCCACTAAATCAACCCCCTGTACATTGATCGTCTCAGTGTCGATCCCACAGTAGCATAGACATAACCTTATGGTTAGGAACACCTTGGGAATGGAGATTGTTCATAACTCTGAAATGTTTCTAACTCTTAACAAAACATTATGGTTGTTTTTTCAAAAGTTTACAACTGAACATTGACTTAATACAGCTTTGAAACTTTACTATGGAGAAATAAAATGCTGCTTGTAATCATCTTAATTTAAATGACAAAAGAACAGAAACAGTTTCTTTACCTTCTCATAGAGTATTTTTAAACTTTCCCTTTCTTTTTTCAGTAGTTAACATTTAACACAGTACTGTACTCTATTTGCTTTCCCCTTCCCCACTGTTGCCTGATTGTGTACTTCTGGTTCCAAATGAGCTGTGTGGTTGACCAATCAGTTTGTAACTCTGGTGTTCATAACTCTGAGGTTCTACTGTATCTCCATGTTGAGAAACACTGTTGGAAGCTTCTAAGAAGGAGGAACAGTGGAATGAGTATCTCAACAAATGTCTTTTTATTTCTCTTTATTTCTTTTAATACCTATATGTTGATTTTATATTGGCACACCTTGTGTTTTCAAAATATGATTACTTTCTAGGGAAAGTGTTGGCAGGAACAAGGTTCTGTAACAATAGGGATTATAGTCTCAGATGGGAGGAGGGCTGTCTATGGGATATTTGATCCTTCTTGACATAATAGACACAATAGATGTCCATTTTTTCAGTACCTTTTCCCCTGTGTTTCATTCAGAAGCTGATGTAAATATAATTGTAACCCTTCTGCCAGGCGGAGCCAGCTACAACAAGGGCCAGGTTCAGTATCTAGGCGTTCCTTTTCAACAATACCACACAAAACAGTCTTGAGTCGCCACTCAGTCACCTGGGACAATTACACACTACCCGATGGGTACCTCTAAGAGGCAATACTTCCCCTCTCGCAAGCACAGAATCTGAGTGTAGCACAAACTTTTAATAAAAGGACAGAGGTAACTCAGCATTAATTTGGGAAAACACCACATCTAAGGTTCATAAACATAAACCATGAGCAAAAGACCCACCCCCAAGTAAGTTGGGCAGTGTCCTTTTCCCTTCAGGTTCTTAAGTAAGTTCAGCAACCCAAAAGTCCCTTTAACACGCTCATCCCTTTTCTTCACACCACTCACAGTTATTGTCCTTGGCCAGTGAAGCCCGAGTTCAGAGGTTCTTCCTCAGAGTTCATCTCCTACCCTGTGTATGTGTATGTGTATGTGTATGGGGGGGTAGGGAGCCATTGTCGTAGCTTCCTACTCAGATTTGAACCTTAGCGTTCATAAAATGAGAAGCTAGCATGAAACCTCCAAGCTTAATTACCAGCTTAGATCTGATATTGCTGCCACCAGCCAGGAATTTCCAGGGCCTGACTCCCTCAGGTCTCTCCAAAAACTATCCCGGGGGACCCCCAAGACTTCAGATTGCCCGATCTTACAAAAAAAGGGATAACCTCCCCGCTCTGTCTCCTTCTTATCTCGATCCACCAGCTCCCCCCTATCTGGTTACCTGGCAGTACTGTACTTAAACTCCTTGAATGCAAAACAGAGAGGGAACTATTACCTCCTCCCCTCCTTCTTCCCCTGAGCATGCGACAGATTCCCCTCTGTAAATCCTAACACAAGAGAATTCCACCTTCCCTTTGTTCCTTAGCCTACCATTATAAGCTCCAAATAGGTCTTAAAAGAGAAGCTTTATATAAAAAGAAACGGAAAAACACAAAACATTGATCTCTGCACAGGTGACAATAATCAGGGCTGATTGCTATAAGAAAAATAGATGAAAAACACCTTATTCAAAAGAGAAAAAGAAATACAATTTAACATTCAGCAAACTATCACACACACTGTAAATACAAAAAAAACCGAAACAATACGAAGCTCTGTCTCTATACTGGTACTTACAACCGGAAAACAGAAGATTAGAAGCTTGAAGATAAAGAAGATCGCCTCTCATAGCCAAGAGACAGACAAAAGACACAGACCCAAACATCCTCCTGAGCTTTGAAAAATCCGGTTTTCCATGATTGGTCCTCTGGTCAGGTGTTTGGTTCCCTTTGTTAACCCTTTACAGGTGAAAGAAACATTAACCCTTAGCTATCTATTTATGAGAGGCATCTTACACACTCTGTTGCTCATTGCCCCAATGGCCAATTGCTGTGCCTCTTCCTGGGCCTCTGCTCTAGCTATCCTCCACCAGCCGCCCTGCTGACCACTTGCCACGCCTCTCCACTAGCCACCCAGCTGGCCACTCACCAAGATGTTTTCAGAGCCCCCCACTTAACACAGCTCTTAGTGATTTAAGCTGTTAGTGGGGAAACCTCACTGCTGGTGCACAATGGGCAGTCTCTTGCAATAGAGACTCTGTTCTAGAGTAAGTTTAATACTTTGACCTAGGTATCAGTGATTTCAGCTCTGTAGCACATAACAAGGAAAGATAAAGGGTTAAATAGCACCTAAGATCCTTAAACAGGGCCTCTACCCACATACAAGTACATGTCCACACACTCTCAACTCTTTGGGCTTTAGAACCTATGTCCCCTGCCTTGCGAGTGCCATTCAGTTGAGGGTGATTCCCTCCATCAGTGTATGCTAGGTGCAGTTCTGCTGCCCTCTGTTCACACAACAAGGATAACAACCCTTTATTACTCCTGCCCCAATGACCTGGAGAGTGGGAATCCAACACCAGCCACAAGGGATCATTTGGGCAAGCTATCTCATCATGCTGAACACCTAGGCAGGGTGGGTGTGTCCATGCAAATGAGATCAGCTCCTGAGGTCTTTTTCCACAGCTCACCACTAGATGTCAGGGGAGAGCTCACTCAGACTCTGCTTATGTAATAATAACGATAAGTGCAAATTATTTCATGTAGGAAGGAAAAAAACACACGCACAACCACAAAAATGGGTAACAACAGGCCAGGTAGTAGTACTGCTGGAAAGGATCTGGGGGTTATAGTAAATTACAAATTGAATGAGAGTCAAAAATGTGATGCAATTGCAAAAAAGGCTGGTATCAGTCTAGAATGTATTAAAAGGGGTGTTGTTTGTAAGACACAGGAGATATTTGCCCCTCTCCACTTGGCACTGGTGATGCCTCCACTGGAGTGCTGTGTCTGCTTCTGGGTGCCATGAGAAGATGTGGACAAAAATGAAGATTCCAGAGAAGAGCAATAAAAATGACAAAGGGTTTAGAAAACCTGACCTATGAGGAAAGGTTAAAAAACTGGATATGTTTAGTCTTAAGAAAATAAGACTGAGAGGGAACCTGGTAACAGTCTTCAAATATGTTAAGAGTTGTTATAAAGAGGACAGTGATCAATTATTCTCCATGTCCACTGACAAGTCTTCATGCGCTTAATTTGCAGCAAGGGAGCTTTAGGTTAAATATTAGGTAAAGCATTGAGTATAAGGGTAGTTAAGCATTGGAAGAGGCTTCCAAGGGAGTGTGTAGATTCTCCACCACTGAAGGTTTATAAGAACTGGTTGGATAAACACCCGTCAAGGATGATCTAGGTGCTGGTCCCTTAGATCTCCTTGACACAAATTAGGAAGGCAACAAGCTGGTCCCTGGTATCAAAAAGGTTGAGAAACACTGGTCCAGGTTGACCTGGTCCTGCCTCAGCGCAGGAGACTGGACTTGATGACCTTTCGAGTTCCTTCCAGTTTCTATGACTGTATGATAACTGAAGAGAGTGCTGGAAAGGGAAGTCAGCTGGAGCCTATTAACTGGGAGAAAAGTGCTGTTCAACAGTAAAATGGGTGATTGTTTCCTCTCTAATTGTTTTTGCTTCTGGAGATAAGGGAGCGTAGGTTAGGGAAAGGATAAAAACGGGCATATATAGAGAGGACAGCTCCTTGTACGAAATACTTTGTAGAGCCTAATATCATGGCAAGCCCAAGGGACTTACATTCTAGGCCCTCATTCTGCAAGCTGCTCCCTGTGGGTGTACCAGCACCCACTGATTTTTTTTAGAGTTCTGTAGGGGTTTACCTGTGTAAAACTGCTTGTAGTTTCTGGACCTTTGCATATAACAAGAGACAGCAGGCTGAGAGAACAAATAAACTTGGAGGGAGGGAGAGGGGCAAGGTAAGAGTGAAAACAAATGCTTTGCTATAATAAGTGGTGGTGGTGTCAGCACGCCAATTGCCTAGCCATTGTCAAGTTGTGTCACAGAAATCACATCATAAGCAGTCTAGTTTTCCAATGAAAATGAGTGCAAGCTAATTGCAGAGGTCTGGGATACTTTACTTTAGGTACTGAAATTATAAAACTCGTAAGAGTTACTAGGCCTCATTCAGTACAGGGTTTTTTAAGCACAAGCAATAAAAAAAAAAAAAAAGGCAAATTGTCATGGCTGGGCAAGTTGTTCATGTAAAATTGTAAAAGTATTCAGAGACCCCACAAAAAAATGAGGGACAGCACTGGACACTGTCTTGAACTACCAGGGTTTGAGGCAAAGTATAGGAGTACTTGTATAGTTTCAAAATGCTGGGTTTGACTTGAGAACATTTTCAGAGAAACTTTGAATAAAAATAATGATACTTTGATTTATCTTTCAAAAGGAAATATGAAAATACCACCTCACATTCAAATAACTTAAACCAAACAAACAACTTTCCTACAAAACCCACTTCACTTCACTCAGACTGACACATGATTGAGAGGGGAAAAAGAAAAAAATTTAATTATTTTCAGATACACTGACTATTTAAAATCTACATAAAATCAATGAAATGCAAGGAACGGAGGAGGCCTGTTAACTTAATTTCAGTTTGTTTTGTGTGATAAATAATTTTAGAAAGTGCAGGTGATGACACCTATGGATAAGGTTGCTTGACACTTTTCCGGTATAAAACCTTGTTTTCAGTTGCATATACAATGTTGCCAATTTCCTTGATTTTGATGTGATTCCAGCAATGCAAAATGCTTAACTGTAAGATCCCATCTCCTGGAGACAAGTGCATATGCGAGAATCTCAGCTTTCATGTAAAAAAATAAAATAAGTTTCTAGCCCTCATCATTGCAGAGAAAAGCTTGAAAATGCATCCCATGGGCACCCAGAAAGCTAAAAAAAAGTTACAGCAAATAAAAAGAACCAAGTTTATTCTTTTTTTTAAATAATAAAATGATTATTCTTTTATTAAAGATCTCTAGCCTGACCTTAACATAGACCACAGTGGGAGCAAGCCAGAAATAGTTCAGGGTTTTCTCAGGTCCAATAGACCCAATGCTTTGTACAATGGGTGCAGTGGGGCTACAATAGCCTTGAGCCCCATGGTGTGGGTGTGGATTTCACATCCCCAAGCTCTTTGCACTCCAGGCCCAGGAATGCCAATTCTATGTGCATGGATTGGATTTTATCCAAAAGGAATGGATTTTTCTTACTTGTGTAATACTTTTAACTGAGGACTCAGCAAAGGCAGAATTGTTAGTTACAGACTGAATACTCAATATTCTGCATTTACTGATTCCTAAGTGGAATTGAATCTGTGCAGCAGGCAAGAAAAATCACTATGTTGGTCCACCCACATTTTAGAAACATGCCACAAAAATGCATCCTTCCGACTTCATAACCAAAATTCTCTGAAACATCTAAATCTATACACAGAATGAACCATAAGTTAGCTGTCCCATCTCCCAATATACAAAGAATATGAGGGAATCTGCACAATCATTATAATGAATGCGTTCCCAATATTTCCTATCCAGAAACAAGCATGAATGATATATAAGAAAGGAAAATAATTTGCAGATTTTTACAAAATGATTCCACCATGCTTTGGGATACTGTCTATGCACCATGGAAGATGGATTAGAATGTGAAGGCCCTGATTCCGCAAAGCTTTATACATGTGCTTAATATTAAGCTTGTGTATAATCCCATTGTACTCACTGGATTAACATATAGGCTTAAAATTAAATCCATATGCAGGTCTTTTCCAGGTTGGGATCTAAAGTAATGTTATGTCGAGTCTGGCATTGACTTTGATTGGCTTTGTATTGCGCAATAAATGCCAAAACCTTCAATTATTATATAACATTGTATAAGGTTCAGTGTCCACTGAATTGTCATCTGATTCAGACTTGTGTTGCTTATAGGAGGAGTTTTTGTTCCTCTCCAGTAACTTATCAGCATGCTACATAGCGTTAGAAATTATAAAAAAGCCAAATAGTAGCTTCAGCATAAACCATAATATTGTGGCTATCTGTTTCCATCTCTCTCTCTCTCACACACACACTCACTGTCTCTCTCTTTTGTTTAAGTAAAACTTTTCCCTGTAAAAATAAAAATCAGTTCATTTTAAGAAAATGCTTATGCAGGCAAAACATGTTTGCTATCTTTTACAGTGATGTTTTATGCATCAGTCAGGGTGTGGATTGTATGTGTGAATCAAAAAAAGAAAAATTGAAGTGTTATGTTGACAGATATGGATGGGGTTTGTGTGAATGAGGATTACATACCAAAATCTAATATGACCATAGAGTACACTGATCCACTGCCAAAATTAAAAAAAAAAGACTGATCACAGAGTTGACAGCTGAGTTTGACCCAGATGCTTTATGGAAAAAAGGAGTATTTTATTGCTTTATCTGGCTTTCTCACAGTCTCAAATCAGCAATAAAATGGTTTAATGGAAAAGAGATGCCAAATGTAACTTTTCATTTTTTAAACTATCTTTATATGAATCCACTTTAAAAAAAATCAAAGTAAGAAACTGAAGGAAAATGTTTGTGTTCAACAAATAAAAGAGCTTATAAAATGAGCTTTAAGATTTAACAGTGTTGCCAGTTTAAGTACATATATTTTCCCTCCAACAATTGTAAAATACACAAAAGATTATGGAATGCTATTATAATTTTAGTTTCCCTAATATATTGTTTATGAATGTTCCTTTATGAAGATGTTCAGTGTCAGAAATCACATGTAATATATATGATACAGGAGTTTCTGTTATAAATATGCACTTTAATTAAATGACAGAAGACTAAATTAAACCTATATATTGCTTCGTGTATTGAGAAAAATTAAGATCGAATCCATTTGCCTGACTTTTGCCTGATTTCATGAAATGGTTAAATATTTTTTCCATTGGCTACACAGAGCACTTAATCTGCTGGAGTTTGGCTTGACCTTGTTTTGGCTGACTCTCTCTCTTTGAGAACTGTTTGTATCTCCATACTGGACAGAATTTTCAAAAGCTTTGGCATGCCCAGCTGAGGCCAGATTTTCAAAAGAAACCTATGTACAAGTACACACCTAAATAAGTGGTCAGATTTTCAATGGAGCTCAGGTACTGCATGCTGCACTGTTTTGAAAATCTGGCCACTTCATTTAGGTGCCTAAATGGGAATTTCTCTCTTCTGAGAAGGTATGCAATGAAGAGATGGTCACTTGCAAGCTGTGGAATAAAGAAAGTGCAGCAAAACAATGGGATTTACTTGGAAAAACAAAGCTGCAGACTTTTCTGAAGAGAATATAAATGTTTTTCCACCGTGATTATGGCTGCAGTAACTTCTTCCACACACAAGTTGTAATTTAAAAGTAAGGGTGACAGTGCTTGGGAAAGGTGCCAAACTAAAGTCTCTTTATATCTGTTCCATGGCCCCTTGAACTCAATGGGAGTTTTTCCATAGACCTCAATGGACTGTGGATCAGGCATTCTATGCCAGCTCCCTCACATTGTTCTATCAATATGCCGGAGTCATCTGCCACAGGAACAAATCTAAGGATGAGAAAATAGGTCCAGTCTTCATGCTTACTCAGTGCTTGGTCTATGTCTCGGGATTGCCAATGAGTGCCAGCTGTGATGTGGATGAAGGCCAGTGATAGGGTGAAAACATCAAATCATTTCACAATCACTTTTTGTCACTACTGGACTGGGCCAGGTCACCATGAGTGATCTAGAGGCCCTCTAGCTCCATTCTCTCAGCCCTCCAGCCCCCCTTCAGTCAGCATTATGGAAAACTTCAGACTGCCTGAAGGAAGCAGAGATATTAAAAAGAAAAGAAAAGAAAATGGGGAAAAAAGAGCCTCTAGGGTGAAATTGTGGCCCCAATGAAGTCAATGGGAGTTTTGCCATTGATTTGAATGGAACAGAGGCTTCACCTTTAGGCTAAAGGAAAAGAGCCAAAGCTTGTAACTGAAACCTTTGAATAAACCTTTCAATGGTGCTTAGTATGTCCACAGCCACGAGCTAGATATCCATGTAGCTACAATACTTCTGTTCATGTAAAATGATGAAAAAGTGCACTCTTAAGGATACTTGCAGATTGTACAATGCTGCGTTGAAGCTTTTATTACATTGATTCAACTACTTTCCGTAGGTTATGAAAAGTAATCTTTCTGTATCTCACTGAATTTGCATGTTGGGGGTGATTCATACTCTGCGAGAGATGAAGCTGACTTCTGTTCCCCACAACATAGGTGTGAAATGAATCCTAGTTTGAGATAGGCTATTATTTACTGCCAACGTTATTTCATAAATTCAGTTTCACACTTCTAATTCAGAATCGTGTGCCTTGTATGAGGAGGGCTCTGTTATTAAGTCAGACATTTCTCAAGAAAACTAAGCCAAAGTAGAAGACACGAGTAGTAGATTGGCTATCCACCACTCCAGAAATGTGTGAAGTATTATTTTATTATACATAAACTGTGATTAAGTGTGAAGATATCCATTGACATGATCAGAAGACAAGTGCCACTTTTCATTTAATTTAATCTGGGAATAGATCACTTTAAGTGATCCAGGGGATTTGTTAACAAGATTATAGAAGCATTTAATATACAAACTGAAAGACTGTTCTCCCCTGCTAAACATAGAGAGAGGAGTATGAGATAATCAACACTTACCATGCAGCAATATCTGAGGTATCACCAATTATGTGTCCTTCTAAGTATAAGGAGGTACTATGGTATATCAGATATCATGGTGTGATTACTGTTGATTTTTTTAATGCTGGCCACTGCACTATGAAAATTAACTGCATGTACTGGGATCACTTGACTTGTTTTATAACAAAAGAAGTGCATGCTGGCTGTCAGGTAGCTGCCTGCCTTATACCAGTGATCTTCACAGCATACACACAGTGAAGTTAGATGAAACCACAACTTACTCTTGCTGGAAGATTGTAATGTATCATTACTTTATTTCTTAGAATTCAGAACAACACCACACAAGAACCTCAAATTAGAGAAAAACAAAGCAGGTTGCTCCCTAAAACAGAGAGCTGCAACTCACCCCACCTTACCTTAGGTTGTCTGCAGACTGACTTTGATCGCATGCTTCCCTGCAGAGCCTCCTAGCCTGCAAGCAGGACCAGCAGTTCCCTTACAAAGTAAAGAGAGAGTTTTTAATTGTAACCCAGTTTTCAATATACCACAATACCAAGCTTAGGAACACAGGAATTGCTTTCAGAAGTAGTATTACAGGCACTTGGAAGCAGTTGTGGTCTCTGGGCTTGCCTACAGGCAGTCTGGAATGATAGAAATGCAGGAAACCCTCTAGCTGAGGAGTTTAGCAGTCATGGAACATCTTTCTTTCTTTCTTTCTGTATGCATTACCCTTCAGCTCCTCTTGGAATAAAATGCCTACATACTTTTCATCCGGTTTTTGGGATTCTTTCATGGTTCTGAATGGCACAGTCATGATCAGAGCCTCATCCTGTGAGGTGTAAGTTACAGATGTACAATCTAAGAAATTTTCCAGAACGCTGTGTTAAAAACCTCTAGTGCTGAAGCCCATGCACATTATATCTGGGTCTTCCTATCTACAATAATTCAGTTCCTATGCTCCTGTTACCACACCATGGATGCCTCTGAAGAAAGTTCTCTGACCCCACAGGATCAATCTCCTTTTTGTTTGTTTTCGCCTACTTCAGCACTGCCATATTCATTGCCAAACATCACTACTTTCCCCACACTCTGACTTCCACACTCACAGCCTCCATAATGTATTTGGAACCTTTGACCCCTCCCCCCCCAGCCTCCTTAGATCATTTTCCCCAAATGCTCCTGTCTCCCTTTCTATGCAGGATCTTTCCAACATTTTAAAGATAGGATCAACATGATCTCCCTTTCCTCCCTGTTCCTCCTCCCCTTTGAATACCTTTTCTGTGATCTCCCCTGCCAATAACACAGAAGTTTCTCATTGGTTCTACATCTCTGAATCATCCACCTTTCCTCTCAGCATTTCCTGTCCCTCCTCCTTAACCTTTCACTTTTCTCTGTCTCCTTTCCTTCCAAATACAGGATGGCCTTTTATCCACTATCCTCAGAAAGCTATCCCTCAGCCCTAAGTGCCTCTCCACCTACCAGCCCATCTCCAGACTCATCAGCTGTGCAGTCTACAGTCTTTGCCATACATCCCTCTCCTCCGAATCTATCTTGGGGCCCCTTCAATTTGGCTTCCACCTTAAATTCTCCAATAAAAGTGCACCCACTGAGATTTTTAATTTGGCTCTTCCTGGCCAAGTTTCAGGGCCTGTGTTTCATCTTTGCCCTCATTTTCTCAACTGAGTTTGACACTGTCCATCACACCCTCTTTCTCCACATATTGCCATCCCTGGGCTTTCACAATACTGTTATTTCCTGGTTGTTCCTTCATTTTTTTGGTAGTTCCTCCACCTGCCCTTTTTCCATGGGGTTCCACAAGGCTCTCTTCTTGGTTATCTCCTCTTATTTCTGATGCCCTCTCTCGGGGTGATCACATGGCTCACACCACTTGAGTTACCATTTCTAGGCTAATGACTCATAAGAAGCCATACTGGGTCATACCAAAGGTCCATCTAGCCCGTATCCTGTCTTCTGACAGTGGCCAACGCCAGGTGTCCCACAAGGAATGAATAGAACAGTGAAATGGCCAGAGACTTGAAGGTACACTCCACTCTGGCAGTAGATTGTCTGTAATGTACTGTGGTCTGTTCCAAAGTTATTCCCATACAGTGCTGCAATTTTCCTTGTTACATTTGTTTGGAGGCGCAGCAGCAAAAGGTAGATTGGGCAAATTAGGAAACTGATCAAGTGATCCATCCCCTGTCACCCATTCCCATCTTCTGGCCAACAGAGGCTAGGGACACAATCCCTGCCCATCCTGGCAAATAGCCATTGATGGACCTATTCTCCATGAATTTATCTAGTTCTTTTTGAATCCTGTTTTAGTCTTGTTCTTCACACCATCCTCTGGCAAAGAGTTTGATAGGTTGAACCTGCATTGTGTGAAGAAATACTTCCTTTTGTTTGTTTTAAACCTGCTGCCTATTAATTTCATTTGGTGACCTCTAGTTTTTGTGTTATGAGAAGGAGTAAATAACACTTCCTTATTTACTTTCTCAAATCTACCTGTCTGACCCTCCCTCCAATCCCACATTTCAGCCTCTTTCTGCCATCAAGATTTTTTGACCTCTACAATCTCATATACTGTAAATGAAAACATGTCATTGGTAGTGTATGGTTATGATGTAGCACACAAGTTTAAACAGGGGCAGTATATGTATTGCCACTGGCACTTACCTTACTTTTGACTGATGGACAATAGCATGGGTGGGTAGCATGACATCTAGAAGCCTTGGTTTCCTGTGGTTTCCAAAACCATCTTAAAGTTAATATCATTTAACACATATACTGTCATGGGTTAACATTTTCAAAAGCACCTAAGTCCCATTGACTTTCAAGGAGACTTAGAAGTCACTTAGGGCTTGCTTACCTGTGGGCATTTACTAATATAATTATACTGCTATAGTTATACTGGTATAACTGCCTGTGTGGACAAGAGTGTCCACGTGGGCAATATAATAATTCCAGTATAATTGTGCTGGTGAATTTTCCCATGTAGACAATCTTTTAGATACTTTTGAAAATTTTCCTATGGTGCTTAGAGGCCTCAAGCACATCTGGGTTCTGTAGTGCTAGGCATGGAACAAACATATAATAAATGATAGTCCTGGCCCTGGAGGTCTTGCACTCTACAAGACAAGCCATAACATGATGTGGATGAGACAAACAAGTGGTTAAACAAACAAGACAGGCTCTGCTGAATGTGGCAACTTATGATCAACTCCCTCCACCTACTCTTACCGTGATCTCATTCTCTTTTTTAATTCTTTCTTCATTATTTGTAGCTCTTGATAAACTTTCACTTTCTACCATCCTTCCATTTGTGCAGGGGGATGGTTTCTGTAAGGGCTGTTGGTATTGCTTGAGCTCTTTATGTCATGCTGCTGTAGTTGACAGAGTGCTTTACTTTTTAAGAAAAAAAAAGATTCACAGTCAGTGAAATGGCCAGAGACTTGCAGGTATACTCTACTCTGGCAGTAGGTTGTCTGTAATGTACTGTGGTCTGTTTCAAAGTTATTCCTATACAGCACTGCAATTTTCCTTGTTACACTTGGTTTGGAGGAGCAGCAGCAAAAGGTAGATTGGGCAAACTAGGAAATTGATCAGTGACCGATATGTAGTCCACTGGCCACCACTGCACAAAATTTGTGGTGAGGAGAAAGAGAAGCCAGAGAAAATAGGAAAGGTCTGAATAGGAACTAATTCTGTATCTGTGCCTCTTCTGCACAGAAATAAATACAGAAATGTGTGAATAATAAAAATGCTTTACTATCTTACTTTCAAGATATATTGTTAGCCTCCCAGATGATGCATAAGCACATTGTCCTATTTTGTTCCTTCCTTTTCCATGTTATCATCTCATGTTGTTCGCTTCTTAATTTAGGTCCCACGTCTGTAGAGGACTCCATCAGCATGGACCTTGAATCCATGTAGATTCCTACTGAAGCTAACGGGACTCAGTGTCTGTGGGGACGAAACCATTTTCTGGATAGAGCCCTTAATGTGTAAGTTCTCTGGGGTTGGGAATCAATATTGGTCCTTGTTGTAAAGGGTCATGTACATTTTATGGTGCTCTACTGACAGTAAGATATAAAAAAAACTAGATTTTTCTCAGCTTGTTACTGCTCCTCTGCATAAAGCTTCATGCAAAGTAGGGTAATATTTTTTTCCAAAAATGAATGGACAACAAAGGAACACAGTCATGGTGTCAGCAGTAGTCATGCATTTTCTGAACAGCTGATAGGAAACCACATGGTAGAGGAGTGAAAAGATCACTTATTTCAAATCTGTGCAGATAACTGATTCGCTTTGTACTTTAAACCATCTCATGAAGGGTTCCATGTGCCATCACTAGTTTAGAACGGACACTTGCATTTATGCCAGAGTGAGTCCATGGAGTTCCCTTGCATTATGTCACTGTTTTATTTCAGGGAAGCTATGGATAACTGGAAGCTAGAGGGAAAACATGTATCATCTTCCAGACTACTCTTCTTTGATAGTATCTTCTGACACTTGGTCACAGTGTTCTTTGTTGTCAGGATCTTTCAACATCAGACCCAATGTTTCCATCTAAATACATCAGCACCAAGGTTAGAATGTCCAGTCTTGTTCCTGTGTTTGACATATATTCTTTGAATCAGTATTTTCTGGCATTTTATGCACCAATGTAAACAAACCATGCCACCCCTCTAGCCTACTTCCTTCAGTGGCAAACTGCTTAAAAATAACTGACAATGTAGTAGTGGAAGGAGGCTTGTCTTGACTTTTTTGTGGTTTGTTGGGCTTTGGAGAGTGACCTACAACAGATTCCTGCTCAACAAAGCTAAAGCACTTTTGAATACCCCTTCATTTATCAATGCAAACCCTCCATAATAGTAAAAAATCACCTGAAGAAAAGCATTTATCAAGCCAAGGCTAGAATGGCAGTATAAATAGTTGGAGGGAAATTATTTCTCATTTTGACCAATGTTTTGTCACTGCAAACTACTACAAGAAACTCCAGATTTTCTGCAGAACTGGAAAATTTGAACTGATACACTATCACACAACTCAATGATTCACTGTCACTGTAAATATAATTAGCAAACTGGTTATCCGGTTAGAGGTCATAAAGCTAAAGTTAATTGCTAACCTGTTTATCCTAGTCTAGGGATAAAGCACACACACACACAGTTAGAATCAGCTTAAAATGTAAGACACTTTACTGAGTCCATCATAGACCAAGGGGAAAATTTTCAAAAGTGCGTAAGTGATTTAAGAGCTGAAGTACCCACTTCACTTTTGAAAATGGGACTTAGGTGCTGTAGAAAATGTTACCTCTCATCCTTTTTAACAGCTGCAGTATATGGGTCCAATCTCCAAATCCTTCCTTCCCCATATAGTCTTTACTATTATGAGTAATTCCACTAAAATCAATGGGCAAGGGTTTGAAGGCTCTTGCTTTATTGTGTATCTTTGTCTTTAAATGGCAGGGAGCTACAAAACCCTTATTCACACAAGTAGTTTGATTCCTCTGCTCCTGATTTGTTACATTTAAAAAAAAAAAATTAGGTACCAAAATCCCACATGCCTGTAGAGTGCACTCCACTTTCAGCTGGAGGATTATTACATACTATTGTTATTAAAACATTGCACACTTATGCAGACTTTGATTTTCAAACCCATATAACTTAGCCAAATCAAAGCAGATTTTCACTTGGACAGTGAAATTCACTTTTCCTGCCCCAGGACTAGCTCCTTGTCAAATTTCAACTTTCTACCCTCTCTTGTTTCTGTGCTACAGTGATTCAAAAGAAAATTCACATGATTGATTGGTTTTATAATGGGAAAAGTGTAGGGATTTTTCACATACTTACTGAAAATGGCTGGCTTACTTTCCCTCAAATTTTCCAGAAACTCTTGCCATCTGCCAGGGACTCACTGACTGTTGTACCCTGGAAAATTAGAATTTATGAGCAACTGAAAAAGAATTTATAATGGAAACACTTTGGTAACCGTAACTATGGCACTGACTTAGGAAAGCACCTATGGACAAACTTAAATCCATCCGTATTCAGAAGTGCTTTAACTTGTGCTTAACTCTAAGAATGTGCTGAAGTTCCATTGAAATCACATGCTTAAGCACATGCTTAGGTACTGTCCTGAACTGGGGCTCATAGATATAGCTAACGCTCCATTTATAATATATTATCGTAAAGAACATCATTTTCTATTCCTCAATAAAAACATGCTTGAATGGTTTATTCATATTATTTACTAAGACTATGACTGACTGATCTTAAAGGAAAGATTTCAAAATAAGAGTAAGTTAATGGTATCATTTTATTACTCATGATCTAAACAGACAATGAATCCAACTGTTGTGTTACTTTGATTTGAATAAGTGATTTCTCCCTGCCCCCAACAACAACTATTTCTGGTCCAGGGAGGACTCAGATACTTCTGTTAATGGGTCAGAATTACAAGACGTATCACTTAGTAAAGATTCTTTTTGTAGGGTATACCATTATGTAATAGATTGAATATCAGAATAATGATATGTTGTTTCATCATTTTGTTTTGAGGAAGAATTTTCCCCTATAACAGCACAAATGGAGATTCAGACATATAGCTGTGAACTGTAGGGTAGGTGGGAATAAAGACATAATGCGGCTGGATAGTGATGTTGATATTAATTGTCAGATAATGCATAAAGTATTTCTCTAACCCAAGACCCACTTAATCACAGCCTTTCCCTGACAATTTCCTTGCTCTGATTCTCATGTATTTAACAGTGTTAGTGGGGGGAGGGCCCAGACAATATAGCTCACCACTGTAAGCTGCTTATGTTTGTGTACATTTTTCTTTTTGAATGTCATGTCTTTAGCAAGCTGTTTGCATTCATGTAAGTTTTTTGCTCCTTGATTCTTGTCTGTCTACTGGCTTTATCATCAGAAGATGGACACATGGATTCCAGCTGATGGCTCCACTGCCTTTATTCCTGCTCCTTCTTGTCAATGCTGTACCTTGGATGTTCTCTTTACCTGCACCATCTCATCTCGCATGCAGGCTTGAGATCTTGTCACTCCTTCCTCTAGAATATCTTTAAGTCCTTTCCTCTGGCCGTGCCACTAAAACTCTTGTCATCTTCCAGTTTGATTAATGCAGCCTCCTTCCGTGGGGACATTATGGCAACTCCTCACCTCACCTAACGTTTATCGTCCCAGACACTCAGGAAGAAAGGCAAGACGCAAGAGATGTGGTCTAACTAGGCCTCAGCTATATTAACTGTATTCTTCTGGCAATAACTCACATAGTGCAGGTCAATCTATTCCATCTGATGGAGAGTTGCCCTAAGCCCCTCCCACCAGCCCCCTCATGCCCTCCCCTTGCATGAGGAATAAAGCACTACAGAACGGGGGTTGTCTCCTTGTTGTACCAGACATCAGAAGCCCCAACCCTATTTCTCACCTTCTTTAGGAGATGCCTGCCCCATTTTTAGTTCTAGAATATCAGGCAACTGGAACCCTATTGAATTAATTCTTGCGCTGGATATTGGCTGGTCTAGTGTGTAATAGCACCTGGACTATAGGGAGGACAGTGGGTCTTCAAGGAGTTGCTGCATCCCCTCCTCAAACCACAAAGAATCTGGTTCTCTAGGGATAAGGGAAGAAGGTGAAGTGGGGAAACCCCCCTTTAAAGAAGCAACAGCCTAGTTCTCCATGTGGGTTAAGACAATGGCCCCACCTTTGTGGCTGCAGGGGTGCATTCAAAACACTGCTGTTAAAATCCTCTTCTGTCATCCAGAACTTGGCTCTTCCCTCTTTCCCAGACCTTGAGTCTCTCCATTGACTCTTCCTTCTCCACTCCACCAAACACAGGCCACTTCGTTTTCCCTTTAAGACCCTTAACATCTCATCCCACCTTGCTGTGTCACCCCTCCTGTCAGTAAACAAGACATGGATAGTCATGCCTCATGGTGAGAGCTGGGATGAGGTGTCAGAACTGGAATCTGGAGCCCAGAGTGAGGTGAGAACAAGGCAGTAGTAGGGCTAAGAACAAGACCAGAGGAATAACATGGCTAGAGTAGGACTGGGAGCAAGGCTGTAGCAGGCTAAGGCCTATAGAATCTGTTACCATTTACCAGATCAGCTCCTGGCTTATGGATTGGCTGGAGCCTAGCGCAGGAATGATATCACTTCCTGTGGTTTAGTCTGGCTCTAGTTCAGGGATGACTCCATCTCCCTCATTTGCCAGTGATGCTAGCCTTAGCTGCACATTTGTCCTCTCCCACACATGCCTTCGTGTAGCCTTCTTTGACTATCTTCATGCATAGAATACCTGCCTGAACTAGCCTGTGAAACTACCACCTTCTCCTCCCCCAACCCCTAAGACCATTTCAATTGCAAGACCTGCAAGAAACTGTCAACTGATAATGGCTAGGCCAGTAAGGATGTCCACATCTAACTTATTTAAATGTTTGCTTTTATCTTTTTAATACATTTAAAATTTAAATAAATTGTAGCTGACTTGAAACCATGTAACTGGACACACAGTGAATCTATCTAACCATGTTTCCTAACATCATTACCCATATGCTCTCTTCTCCTAGCCTCTGTTTGTTTATTACACCCATTTGTTGCGACTTGTGTTAAATTAGACTGTAAGCTATTCAGGGCAAGGATTGTATCTTGCAATATATTTGTACAGTGCTTAGCACTGCACAGGGCCTCGATCCTGATTGCCATGTCTAGTTGCTATCGCACCACAAATAAACCAGATTGGATAAACACATAGGGCCCATGTATCAGGCTACAGACACTCTACCACCATGAGGTTGAAGTAGTGGATTTAAAGAGGCAGTGCAGGTACCTAGACTGCCAGAGGTGTTGTCCCACCTACCACCCCAATGCAATTCTTTCTGACTAATTCTCTTGTGCACAGATTGTCTCCCTGGGCAATGTGCAGATATTTACAGTTGGCCCTAAATTTTCAATGCTTTTCATCATCAGTTGCTAAATATATTACACCACACTATTTGCTACAGTGAGTAGTTTTTAAAACTTGTGTGGTTTGCCTCACCTCCTCAACCAGGAATTTCACCAATAAATCACTGTCTTTCAAACCTGTTTGCAGGTTGCATCTGTCTAAAGTGTGTGCGCTTCAGTAAGTGTGGCTGACAGAGAAATTAAAAAGAAAAATCATCTCCCAAACAGAAACTAGGAGATGCAAGCTGAGCTAAACACCACTGCATGTTATGACAATGAAAATATGCTTTGAGAAAGTATGACTGAAAGCAAAGGGGACATTTTTGGTTTTTTTTTTCCTGGATTCATTGGTTCATATTCTCAGCTGCTGTAAATTGACATAGGTTCACTAAAGTCAATAGAACTATACTGATTTACAGCAGCTGAGAATCTGTTCTACTGAATTTTAGCCATCAATCTCTGGAGTGTGTTGTTTTTATAGGCAGCAACTGCTGGTTTACAGTAATATATCTTGATACTGCAGTTCATTCACAATATACCAGGAGAAGTAGGGAGGTGAAACTTTTTCTTTTGACACTATTTTTCAATGGAAAATAGGATTTTCAACTAAGTTATTTTTTGTGTGTGTAAAAGGTCTGCTTTTACACAAAAATTTTAACTGTGCTGAAAAATTAAACCTCCAAAAAGTTTTCCATTTTCACCGAAAAATTTGAGCCAACAGCAAGCAAATAGACTGTGTGCAGTTCTGGTCTCCACTGTTTAAGAAGGATTAATTCAAACTGGAACAGGTTCAGAGACGGGCTACTAGGATGATTCGAGGAATGGAAAACCTGCCTTATGAAAGGAGACTCAAAGAGCTTGGCTTGTTTAGCCTAGCCAAAAGAAGGCCCTCGGGGGGTATCTTGCTCTTTAAATATATCAGAGGGAATTAACATTAGGGAGGGAGAGGAATTATTTAAGCTAGTAACAATGTAGACACAAGAACAAATGGGTACAAACGGACATTAGGAAGTAATACTTGAAATTAGACGAAGGTTTCTAACCATTAGAGGAGTGAAGTTCTGAACAGCCTTCCAAGGGGAGTAGTGGGGAAAAGACATATCTGGCTTAAGACTAAGCTTGATAAGTTTATGGAAGAGATGGTATGATAGGATAGTTTAATTTGGCAATTGATCTTGATTATCAGCAGATAAGTCGCCCAATGGTCCGGATGGGATGGGATCTGATTACTGCAGAGAATTCTTTCCTGAGTGCTGGCTGGTGAGTCTGCCCACTTGCTCAGGTTTAGCTGATCGCCATATTTGGGTCGGGAAGGAATTTCCTCTGGGCAGATTGCAGAGGCCCTGGAGGTTTTTTGCCTTCCTCTGCAGCGTGTGGCATGGGTACACTTGCTGGTGGATCTCTGCAGCTTGAGGTCTTCAAACCACAATTTGAAGACTTCAATAACTTGGACATAGGTTAGGGGTTTGTTATAGAAGTGGATGGGTAGGGTTCTGTGGCCTGCTTTGTGCAGGAGGTCAGACTAGATGATCATATTGGTCCCTTCTGACTTATGAGTCTAGACAAAAAACAAACAACCCCCCCAAAACAAAAAACCCACAAAGATTTGAAAGAGCTACTGCAATGCCTTATGTGAGTTGTAGTTTGGGTGCCTCTTGTCCCTATTCTCCTCTTTAGGTAGGGTTCCGCTACTGACTATATCTCCCATGATACACTGTGGCTAAGGACTGCCATGATACATCATAGTGTCTCAGCAGGAGACTGATGCTATAATCTGCCTAATGAGCCCAATCCATAGAAGAGAACAGGGGCATGAAGCACTGAACTATAGTTTACATAAGGTTCTGTGGTGGTACATCCTAATCCGAGGTTTCAGTTTCAACTACAACTTTTTTGGTTTTAACTAAAATTTTTCAGTTTTAAATTTTTTTTGCTGTAAAGTTGAACTTTGCATGGACAACTTTAAGGATCATAATTTTTTTTCAATCAAAATGTTCTATGAGGGGGAAGTTCATTTTCTAACCTGCTCTAGTAATCACATCAAAGTTTGTAGGATAGGCAGTTGGATCACTTTAATGGAAACTTTTAAGGACAAAGCCCATGCTTTCAGTTAATCTAAAGTGTAGATCCAAGAACTGACCTGAAACTAAAGGGAAGATTTCCAAGGCACAAGAGGCTGTGAGCCACCTAAGTGTACCTTTGAAAAATCTCCCTCTCATTTCTTATAGTACATTTACTTTTTTCCAGATCCTGCCCTCTTTGGAGAAGGCCCATAATAGCGTGCAGCTGGTGTGGCTCTCCTATGTAGGGGCAAGAGGGACAGGACAGGAAGCAATCATCAATCCTAGGCTAGAATCCAGGGATATGTTACCGGCTATTTGCAGGTTGTTAGAGGTCTGTGGCTTTATCCCATTCCCAGTACTGTAAACGTACTTCTGGGTCATCTTTTCATGAAAGGAAAAATCCTCATAACACACAGCCTGACAAAGCAGGTTGTGTGCCAGGGACCTGACTTCCTTTCGGAGGTGCTAAGCATCCACAACTTCATTTGAAATCATTGTGGGTGCTCAACACCTAGGAAAGTCAGACAGTTCTTTCAGGGCTAGGAGTGAAGGAATCCTACAACCCAGCCCCCAGAACTGCAACACAATAGCTTTATGGCTGCTCAGAGCAGCAATCAATCCCCTGCATCCCTTCATTATCTTGGAGGATTTGGGCAGTGACTAAAGGTACTTGTATATATGGTGACTCTTCTCTACCCCAAAATACACCTCCATGACAGGCTGCAGGAAGTAGGGAAGAGCTGTGAATCAGAACCATGGATTGGTGAGCACCTTTATTCACTAGACAGCTCCCCTGCAGAAATGGTGTCTGCTGGAGGAATGAGGAGCACACTGTGGGTGGGCCTGTTCTGTCCCATCCTCCCCTGTGTAGCAAGCTGCACCTGTTTTCTGGACTTTCAGACAGGTTCTATGTGGCTGGCTTTCAATATCCCTACTGTACAGATTGTTCTAGCACCTCTGTCATACAGCTGATTTTTCTAACATGTAAAACAATTGATACAAACCAAAAGACAGGCTCGGTATTTTCACTTAACAAAAAAGACCCTTTTAGACCATTCCTTTCTTAATTCTAGCATTACGGATGATCTGATAGTCTCCATTGGACTTTGTTCTCATTTGCACTAAGGCCACTTTATACCATTCTGGCAGTGTAAAGGGGTCTTAAAATGGACATAAATTACATTTGCACTCACTTTAAAGTCCCTTTGTACTGCCAGATGGGTGCAAAGCAGCCTTTGAAAATGATTCAGGTTAATTGAGTTCAAAGGCAGTTTTACTTGTTTGTAGTAACAGGACTTTCAGTTGATTTTAGTATGTACAGTTTTGTGATTAGTTATGATCTTCAGTACAGTTCAAATAGTAACAACATACCTAAGATGCATAACCATTCACTCTGCTTTTCTGCTACATACAACACACCCCTACCGGGTGCTTTTGAAGTTTGGCTTAATTGTCCATCTATCAACTTGTTTACAGTTGTGCAAAAGGGACAATTCTTAATTAGCAAAAACCATTTGCTGTTAAAGATAGCATTTTCAAATTTGAATAGAGCTTTATACCATTTTTATCTATACTGTATATCCTTTAACTTTTAAATATATAGTCAATAGAATCAATTTCAAACTTTCTTTATCTGATTTTTAAATCAACTTTTTTTTAATCTAATCACAAAAAACCCTAAATTGTAATCATGTGTTGGAAGCTGGTATATTCTTTTGTGTAAAAAGATTTTCCACGTCACCTTAGAGGGGGGTCTTCCCTGATAGGTCAGTAAGAAGAAAATTCATTTTTATACCAGCCTGCCATTTGCCCTTTATGAATGGACCATCTACCATTAGACAGCCACAAATAATGACAAAAGCTTTTACTACTGAGGAATCTTCTTTGTTTGCACTGGTTTGCAAAAATTCAGGGCTTCATACTGGACTAGGCAACGTGGAAAAATTATTACAGAGAATAACTCAGGTACAGTCATGTAACTCAGGATAATGAAAAAAAGTTATGATTAGTTTATATGATTCATTATTTTAAAGGTTGCTTCTCTTTCATTATATCTTTCAGATTTTAAGGACAGTATTTGTTTTTAACTAAATACTTTAAAAAAGCAGAATAATGAATCAAAGTTCCTTCTCCAATCTAGGCAAATCCCTTTGAGCTGAAACCAACTAGCCATCATCTATGTGCCTGAATCTGCATCCATTACATAGGCAAAATTCCCCTTGGAATCAGTGGGAGGATTGGGTGCACTAGGGATGCAGGATCAGCTGTTGAAAACAAAATGTCTGTACTGGCATTATGGCAAATCGGATATAATATTAAATTTACAAAAGGCTACAGAAAATAAAAAAGAACTCTTGTAAATAGAAGACATATGCTCTATATGCTCAAACTTGTAGTAGTTTCCCAACACACAAAGATAAACAAAGATCTTTTATATAAATCCACGGTCCTATAACTTTCTGTGCAAGTGTATTGCAAATGAATTAGCTCACCATTGTGAATGTTAACTAAGAATATTGCATTTATCTGAGCAATCCAAATATAGTAATTGATGAGTTTTAAAACTAGCTTAGGAGCCATGTGGTCTGGTCCAAAGCCCACTGAAGTCAATAGGATATTTGACTAAGATTATTTTTAAAATAATAACAGTTAAAAAGGATATTGTGTTTCTTATTTATATCATATTGTATTGAAAGTTCTATTTGTAAGAATACTAAAATAGCTTGTTACAATAAAACTTGCTTAAGGTTTCATTCTGAAATTATAGGTAAAACTATTAGAGATATTTGATCAAGACAATTTTAAGTGATACATACTTCAAAAGATAATTTATATTAACAATTACATTTCTTGGTTAAATATCTTACAAAAATTTATACATCTTTGGGGATCCAATTCTGCTGTCCTTGCTCAGGCAAAAGTCCCAATGAGTGTTTTTCTGAAATGCATCAATTGCAGCAAAACGGAGGCTTTGAAAATCAGACCAGTATATAATTAAAAAAAACTCACCACAGTACAACTAATACTCTTAACTTAATATTACATACTAACTATTTTCTTACCAGACCAGCAAATTTTTCCCCATCAGATCTTGATACTGACATAAAAAGTGATTGTATTTGAAGTTCTTTCAAATGATTTTCTTTGTCTATAGCTACACTAGTTTGAAGTGTGTCCCATAACTGGCTTGTCTCTCATTGCATTTTATTGCCTTTCAAAAACAAGCAGTGAAAAATGCTATGTTATGTAGGTGTTGTGTTAAAGCATTTATGTGATTAACACTTACCCTGCATACTTCCAACATTCATCATTTTCATTTGTAGCGACAGCAGCTGAAGTAATCCAATATCTATCTATCTATTCCATTCCAAAAAATTAGTTTATTTTTGAGGGGGCTCTCAGGATTGGAGGGGAGGGAGATGATGAGATTGTTGAAGTTAGAGAGGGAGGGCTGAATAAAAGGGTGGCAGAAATGGGAGAGATGAGAGGATGGTGAGAAACTGTGTGGAGAGAGAGAGAGGTTGCAGAGGTAGGAGAGGGGTGGGATGAAGGGGAAACATCTACCAGTAGCAATACAGCAAACCAGAAAAAGTCCAGAGCTTGGGTTTCTGAGCTGAGGGTGGTAATGATGTCAGGAGGCTGTGACGATTTTGCCCAACTGTTCTTGCTCCTGCCCACGTGGAGATGGGGAGAGGTTGCTGCTGGGCACTTGCCTTAGGAGGTTCTGCTGAAGTCTTGGGGTGGAGGTGTAGAGGACTTCACTTACCTGCTGTGCTTTTAGCTGCAGCTGATGCTGGCTGCATTGGGGAAGAAGAACAGAGAGTCTGAAGATTTCCAAAGCCTTGTGAGGTCCTCCTGGCTACAGCTGCTGGTGCAGGAGTCTGGAAGCAGGATCTCTATTTTCCTGAAATCTGTTGGTTGGTGACTCCTGTAGCACCATATTCTGGGGATGATTCTGCATTTCTTGTGCACACAAAATTAGAATGGACTTTCATGTATGCCAGTGTAGTTTGTGGCAAATTGCCACTGGGTCTTATGCTTTCTCTTCTTTGGGGAAGGTTCAGGGCACCATTGCTTGCCTCTGAATCAGTACTTTAATTACCCCACTAGTGTCCTTGAGGAGGGGAGGGGAGAGGGAGGGACCTGGACCCACCCTCTTCTCAAGGTCCCAACCCAGGGGCCCTGAGGTTTATGGTGAATCACTTGAACTAGCAGTTCCTTCCCCAGGGCTACTTCCCTCTCCTGCCCTTCAGCTTGTGAAGGGGCTTCTTGCCCTCCTTCTACATAAGCCAGGTGCCCCTTACCTAGGGTTTTTTTGGATTTCCTCAGTTCTCCGCAGCACTCCTCCAAATTTTCCTTTTGGCTTCTCTTCAGAACTGTTCTCTGCTCCAACCAAACCTTCTTACTCGAACTCCCACACTGTCTGACTGAAGCAGGGGTTTTTTATCACATGACTGACTGCTGGTACTCTAATTGGCTTCAGGTGCTCTAGCTGATCTATAGCAAACCTTCCTCCGCTTGCAGGGAATGAGACTCCCTGCTAACACTCTCCTGCTGCCCTCTGGCCATGCTGCATCACAAGTTGTAGCCAGGTCAGTCACAGGATATTAGAGAGACAAGATGGGAGGGAATATCTTTTATTGGATGAACTTCTTTTGGTAGGAGAGACAAGCTTTTGAGCCACACAGAGCTCTTTTCAGGTCTGGGAAAGTTTCTTTCCTGAAGAAGAGCTCCATGTGGCTTGAAAGCTTGTCTCTTTCTCATCAACACACGTTGGTCCAATAATAGATATTACCTTGCCCACCTTGTCTCCCTAAAAGACTTCCAAGGCAGCACAAATAAGACATTACGGAGTCCCTCATTAACAAAGACAGAAGGAAGTGTTTCCGGATTCCTAATGGGTCCTATAGACATCATGGCAATAGGGTCTGAGAGAATTTACACTAAAAGCATAGACAATTTAATAGAGAATTATGTCTTTTCTGTACTGTTTTAAAACCAGCCTGTGGAATAGAAGAGATTATTATCCTTTGTATAGAATGGTATAGGTTGGTTTAATATTCTATAGAAAGTCTATCATTGTCTATTAAAATAAAGGATGTTGACTTGAATCAAAACATTAAGCAAAAGAAAGCAGAGATAAGTGCCTGCAAGAAATTAGCAGGGACAGAGTTACTGCTGGGAATGTAGCTGTGCTGACAACTCAATACGTGACTTTAATAATTGTCTATAATGTGCACCTGCGGGTAATCTTATTAATTTGGACATATCATATAGTATGGCCCTCTATAGACCTATGACCTTGAAACCAATGGAGTTTTGTATATGATCAGGCTGCAGGATCATGTTTTAGCCAGATAATTTCAACTGAGCTTTTGTTTATAAATAGGTTTCATGGGTAGAGCTAGCATTGATGCCTGTAGTTAAACTGACTTACGTTTTCTTTAAGTGTGTGTGTGTATATAAATGTATATAAATATATATACATTTGAGTGCCAGATTTATAGCATGGTGTTTAAAGTGTAAAGCATTAACTCAGTTTTAGAGGTTGAGTTATAGCATTGCTATATGGAGGAGGATCTCAAGAGCATCCTTGTTAAAATTCTGCCACCTAGCTGAAGGGATGGTTGGGATAATGCCACTGCCTCTAGTGGAGTTCCCTCTCTTGCTGCATACAGATCATGCAGACCATTATCCCTTGCTGGATATGGTTGTGAGAGAGTTTTTTTTGTTTTTGCTTTTAAATGAGAAAACAGAGATTTCCCAGCCCCTTCCATGATCTCCCATCCCCTACTCTCTGCAAGCACATACTCCCCAGTTGTTAGGGTTTAATCAGACCTGATAGGGGATATTTTTTTAAATCAGAGCCCAGTGTTGAAATATTGGCAGCACATCACTAAGTTGTCGCACTATTACATTTTCATTGTTTGAAAGTGATTCAGTGAGCTGCTTCAAGTTGAACCCAGATTACAAATTTGCTCTAAAATTTTTAGTATCCTGTGAAGAAATGAATGGGCCAGACATAGGAAAGCAGATCGCCTTTATTCAGGAGCCCCATTAACGTCAGAGGGAGTCTTGCCATTGCCATTAATTTGTAGGACGATCAGGCCCTGATGCTGCAAGCAAGGATGAAATGGGGTTTGGTTATCTGTCTAAATCCCAGTCAGAGTTGCATATTTTAGGAATTGATCTAATTTTAGGTATGTATCTAATTTATTAACTTATTTAAATAACCCATTTTTGAAATTGAGCAGCCTTTGAACTTATGTTTATTGGAAGTTGATACATTTTTACTTTACAAGTTGAACTCAAATGCAGCACCTTTTCAGCTAGGCTAGTTTTGACCATCTTACAAGTGGGCTGAGTGGGACAGATAGAGGTCAAGTCACTTGCCTGAGGTCAGACAGGAAGTCAATGGCTCAACTTGCATAAGAAATCAAGTCACGTTATTCTTCTAGGGCCATATGCTCCCCTCTGTTATATCTGTAAGCAGAGTCAGGATGAGCTGTACCCTGACATCTGGTGGTGAAGTATGGGAAGTGTGGAAAGAATGTCTGGAATGCAAAATCTCAAATATTTGCATAGGCACGCCTAACCCATCCCAGACTGCCTAGCTGTGGGACTGTTTTGTGACAGAAATGACTCAACCTCAGTTGGGTGGTACTTGCTAGACAAGGGACATGGGTTCCAAAACCCTGTGAAGGGAGAGAGGTTGGGGACAGGTATTTGTGCCTGGTGGTGCAGGCGCCTTGTGGAGCTAGAAGCATCAGTTGCACCTCCTCCTCTCTCCACTGTGGAATGTCAGAGTTGATTTTTTAATTCCTAATAAGACTACTAGATACAGCGTTGCTGAGCTAAACTCACTTTGGGCTAACATTGCAATCAGCACTGGGCCCGCTACTATGTTGACTGAGAGATCACTAAGAGCTGAAATCACAAAAGAGCTGAAATTTACTGAGCTGAGTACCTGTGCGTAACTAGTGGCGGGAGCCGTGAGTTCTGCTGGAACAGAGCCAGCTGGCCAGAGGGAGCAGGTTTATTGGGAGATAAGGCTGGAGCGGACCAACAGGACAGCTGGGGAAGTGGAGCGGCTGGCAGAGCGGCAGTAGCTGTGGGGCGTGCTGGAGCAGCCCAACAGACGAGCGGAAAAGCGAGGCAGTTTGCTGGGACAACTGCGAGCAGCTCACGAGGCAGCTGGTGGAGCGGAAGCATGGATTTGTGGTACGCCGGAGGAGCAGAGTGAGCGGTGGTAAGGGAGCGTCTCGTGGAGCCCGAGACGCAGAACCCACGTGAGAGGCATTGGGCAGGTGGCCGCTGGACCACGTAAAGGATGCCACCTTCTCACCACCGGGGGGGAGGGACCTCTAGATAGACTACTTGAATTCTGGCGGTGGCATTGACCAGTGAGACTTTTTGGTTTGTTGGACTTGGATCCGTGATTAGCGATTAAGACCCTAAGGGAATGAAAGACATTGCCAAATGTACTTGGGGAGTAGGTGGTTATGGTTTGTGTTTACACTCTGTTGTGGATTTTGTTTCATCCAATGGATGCCCACATTGATTCCTTCCTTTATTAAAAAGATTTTGCTACACTCAGACTCCGTGCTTGCGAGAGGGGAAGTATTGCCTCCTAGAGGCGCCCAGGAGGGTGTGGTATGTAAGTGTCCCAGGTCACTGGGTGGCGGCTCGAGCCGGTTATGCCTTGTGTTATTGAAACGGAACCCCTGGATACTGAACCTGGCCCTTGTTGCTGCCACCTCAGAGGGGCAGAAGGGTTACATATCCTCTGAGGGCAGCAGATGGGCATAAGTTACACCCCATAGAAACTAAGAAGGCTGCACACAGGGGAAATGCTGCTACACTGGTAGCACATGACTGTTTCTACCTTCTGTACCACTAACACTACACAGCTTGGGCATAGGAGCTGTGGCTGGTAGGCAGGAGAAAGTAACTGGGGAACATCCACTTAACTTCCTTTTTAAATACCCCAGAGACTATACAGTTGAAGCTAATGCAGCATGAATTCCTCTTTCTGCAGTGTGAGCCACTCTGGAGCGTGTTTGAGCAAATCTGTCAGCAGAGCCAATGGCAGTCAGCCATCCTGCTGCAGAATCTGGAGCATGTGTGGAGGGGATAAGCAGTGGGATTTATACAGTTGGACCCTTAAATTCTCAGTATGTTTTGTTGGCGTACTTGCTGCTGCTTGGTCCCACTTCATCAACCATAGGTTGAAATGGCAAAGCTCCAGGGATAGAATCTACGGAAGACTGCAGAGAAGGGTAAGCTATAGTTCTAAAAACCTTTGCTGGGGTCTCTGCTCTGATCACTTGGCCATTGCTTCTTTGCACAGGAACCCACAGCTCACTATTTCAGATTTCAGCTCAGAATCATTCTCAGGGCAGGAAGGATCCATATACAAAATGGAGTGTTAGTTTACCTTTGCAGAAGCAGGCAGCCCTACTGACTTCTGTAACACACCAGTAACTTTTCCTGAGAGTTTAGTATTTTATAGTAAGCTCATCAACTTACCATCATGATTATACAGCTGCTAGTTTAGTTCTAGAACATGAGTGCATTCTAATAAGGCTCTAAGATAGTGAACTTCCCCTATTGTCACAGTAGGGCTTTGCCTACTTGCTTAGAATTGAGTTGTGATCATATAATGCAAATGACTTGAAGGAAATTCATCCTTCTGTCCTGGATTCTGTGCTCATACGGATTCCTTTATTTCACTATTCTACCAGAATCTAGGATGATCTTTCCAATGAAACATAAAACCTGCAATGTGCGCCCTCACTAACGCATTCTCATGCAATTAGTTCACACAAAAGTCTTGTTAAATTTGCAGTATCTGCTTTCACCTTTGCCATAATTGCTGGTGATCCCAAACCAAAACTGTGGGTCATTCTGCCGTGCTTCCTTACTATAAATAAAATGGAAAGTTTATTTGATAAAGCCTCACTGTGCCATCCCCCTGCAGCAAACTAGTGTTATAGGTTTTAGTGAAATAGTTTATCTCAAGAAAGAGAGTGAAAAGAAAAGACATATACCACTGTAAGCTGTTATGTTAGCAACGTGCAGCACTGTGTGTCTTGGGGCAGGGGCACAGAAGAAGTGCTAGAGATAGGGGGAGGTGTTGGGTCTTCCAACATTGCTATGTAGTGGCTCGATTTTTCTAAAGAAATAAAGAGACATTCTCCTTCCCCACTTTGTTTATTACACTGCAATCCATTCTAAGTAGTTTTGTCACACAGAGAAACCCGAGAATAATTACCTACTTATATCTCTTGAATCTTTCAGGAAAGTTGCCATCCCAAATAAACATCCATTGTGCCACTAAGCTGTCTTGTTACAAAGATCTAACAGCTTCCTGAAGAACGTGACATTTCAAACGGCAGGACACTATTATAAGCTAGTCTGGGCAATCTGTTAACCAAACTGAACTCAGCAGATCTCTGGTGGTGGAAAATCCCACCCAGAGTGGACTATAATGGTGCAAGCTGAACCAAATGCCTGCTCCTTCAGGAGACTCAGATCAACCCCTGCAGCTTTGATAGTGAGTGAGGCTGGTCAGGGAGGGGTGAAGTCAGAGCACCTGAAAGAGGCACTAAATCATTTATACAGCTGCCTGCAATTTCTTGGAGCTGAATGCCCCCAAAGGGCAGGGGTAGCAACTGGCATCCCCCATCACTACTGATCTGAATTGTTACTATTATATAAATCTTTACTATTATTGTAGTGCTTAGATATGTCATTTTTGTCACAGAATAATTTTGCTCCAAACAAATGGTCACTGCAATGCACTGAAACAATCTTGTACCTTTCTTCCCCCTGCACTAAAGACCAAAAGCTGCTCTACACTCCACCACCAATGCAAAGTCCAAGTAAATGTGCTTTTCATAAGGATATATGATGGTTTGGGGGAAGAAATTCTCTTGCCAACTCAGCAGCTTGCAGTGCACAGCTGCTCTGCTGCCACCACTACAGATCAGCTGCTGTCCCCTATGCTCCTCAATATTCTGTTAGTCTTTATAGTGGCAGATCCACCTCTCAACCCTTCCCTGATCCCTCTCCTCCATAATCATGATGGAGAGGCAGGCACCGTGAAGCAGAGTTCTGAGAACCCACCCTGTACAGCTGCTCTATGGCCTGGTGTCCTGCATCCATCTATCTAAGGTATTTAACTGGCCCCAATCACCACAGTAGCTGAGCTCCTCTCTGTCTTTAGTGAATTTATCCTCACAACGCTTCTGTAAAGGAGGGCAGAGCTATAATCCCTATGTAACAGCTGAGGAACTGAGGCACAGAGAGGCTAAGGGTTAGATCTGCAAAAGGGACTTAGGCTTATCTTTGCAAAGCCTAACTTTTAGGTGCCCTGCTGCCTAGTAGAATCCACAGCCCCAAGTTAAGTGCTCAGGTCCCCTACATAATTCATGAGGAGAGTCCAGTGCCTAAGAATGGAACTCAAAAGCCAGCAAGCTGAGTGGGGAGTGTCCTAAGGTAGACAATAGGAAATGCTGAGGAAAGGGGGGTGGCATAAGCATCATCACAAATCAAACATGCACAGTATACTGAGGACCATTGCACTACCAGAGCAACCAGGCATCAGGTAGTTAAGTTCCCAGTTCTGGCTCTGTCCTTCAAATCCACAGATCTCTGTCGGGGCCCTGCAGCTGGTGCCAAGTAGGGTCAGGGTGTAAACGTTACGTGTTGATAGAGAGTTTGCGTGTATGGCGTGTTTTTGTCCATCCTGATAACATGGCTGAAGAACATACATCCTGTTTTTGAATATAATGAGCAACTGAAGGAAGGCCAAATCTCTGTGAAACTGTGACATTTCAGCTTATGTTTATAACTTCACATATAACACTGCATTTTGCCATGATCAGGGCCGGCTCTAGGCACCAGAGCAGCAAGCAGGTGCTCGAAGTGGCCAACAGAAAAGGGCAGCACGTCCGGCTCTTTGGTGGCGGGTCCCTCAGTCCCTCTTGGACGGAAGGATCTGCTGCTGAATTGCTGCCGAAGAATGAAGTGGCATGGTAGAGCTGCCGCTGAAGTGCTGCCGATTGTGGCTTTTTTTTTTCCAACGCTTGGGGCAGCAAAAACGCTGGAGCTGGCCCTGGCCCTGGCCATGATATTACTCATCAGCAAATTATGCATTGCACAAACATTATTACAATAGTGTGGAAACACAGGGGTATATTTTGTCACACCAGTTGTTAGGGCACGCATCTGGGAGGTGGGAGATCTGGGGTCAAGTTCCAATTCTGAATCAGGCAGAGTTAAGATTATGAACCTGGGTCTCTCAACACCACCACCACTTAGGTACACTCTGAGCATGTCTACTGGATCGAGCCCTGCAGGGAAATGCCTCGTTTGAGGATCCTGCCAGGGCTTAGGCATGTGTTGGGTGCTGAGCTGGTTTGTGTCATCAGAATTTTGGTGGCTTTGCACATGCCCATAGGCATAAGAACATAAAATGGCCATTCTGGGTCAGACCAAAGATCCATTTATCCCAGTATCCTGTCTTCCAATAATGGTCACTGCCAGGTGCTGCAGAGGGAATGAACAGAACAGATAATCATCAAGTGATTTATCCCTTGTTGCCCATTTCCAGCTTCTGGCAAACAGAGGCTAGGGACACCATCCCTGTCCATCCTGGCTAAAAGCTATTGATGCACCTATCCTCCATGAACTTATCTAGTTCTAGGCAGAACTTAGAGGATAGGTAGGGGGTGAGCAAGGTTTTGAGGATCTAAATATTGGCCTTAGGGACCTATAACACTTTGTGGAACTAGCCTTCAGTGACTTGCCCAACATCCCACAGAAGTCTATAGCAGAACAAGTAACTGAATCCAGATTTCCTGTGTCCCAGGCTAGCATCCTAACCGCTGGATCATGGCTCTGCTGTATTTAGTGCCTACTGACAACCTCTGGTCCAATTACAAGAGTTAAGTAGCTGCGGTGCTGGAGTTCACTATCTGGCCCCTAGCAGGGGTTTCGCTATGTCTGCGGTCAGAATCTGCAGGGTCTGCTAAGTATCAAAGCATTTGTGGAGCTTTTTTATCAAAATTATTTTTGTTAGTTCTCAGTTATATAGAAATAAGATTAATACAGTAAACTCATGAAGAGGTAGTTTACACAGCACTCTAGGGCCGTTCCTTTGCTATTATAAGCTCTCTCTCTCTCTCTCTCTCTCACACACACACACACACACACACACACGTTGTTGAGAGTAACACGGCTTTCTATAAATGATCCAAGGAAGGCATTGTCAATAGCTGGAAATCTGATTTTGATTTTTGAACACTGGTGTGTAATTATAGGTGGTACTCACAATCACCACCCATCGCTCATTAAATAACTGAATAACGGAAGTCAATACTGTGGCAAACCTTCCATTAAAATCAGTGGGACTTGTCCCTACGTAAGGACTTTAAATTGGCACAAAAATAAAAACATTATTGGTTGAACACTTTTCATCTGAGCTTGTCAAAGGGCTGCTTTTAAGAAGACGGCTCATTTATACAGTTACTCACACAGCAACGTCAAAACATTTGAAGCAGCTGGACCAGATCAGTGACTGGTGTAAACTGATGTAGCTCTAGAGAAGTCACTAGCGCTTTGCTGATTTACATTAGCTGAAGATCTGTTTGTTCTTTGAGCTACTGTGACTTGGTCCTTGCACCAAGAATGGTGCTGATGGCACCAGAGCTGTGCATCCTTATGCTACCTTTGCAGTAACCCCATTCCTACAGGAAAGATTCCCAAGGGAAGAGAAATTACTTGTTTTGCCACCCAGAATTGATGTAATATGGACTACTGTCTACTAAGCAACAAGAAGAGTCCACAAACTCACTGAAGGTAAGTGGTTAGATAGGACCCTAGGGTAAGGCAAATCTTAGAGTAAGCACTGCTGAAGTAGCACACATTGCTGAATTCCACTGTAGGGAAGCCTGGGCTGGCTTCATTGAAGACACTTAGCACCCAGTGGATGTTGCTGCAGGCACACCAGAATGTCTTAATGTAGTGAAGAACAAAGGGGGAGAGGACAGCAGGGAATGGAAATCGGGGGCAAACCGTATAAAAATTCACTTACATAAATTAGCTGTGCTCCTTGCAGCAAAACTAACGGTTTCTTTTGAGTGTGAATGCTGTTGCTTTGCTTTGCTAAATGCCTCAAGGAATTGTATCACATAATATACAAGGGTAATTATTAAAAATGCATAAATAGTCTTGTGGGTACAAAAAGTTGCAACTTGTCTCCAGCAAAACATTAAAAGGTTTGCATATGTCAATGAATTGCAGGCTGTTTGCTTTTAACAGCTGCTATTTTGGGACTTGTAAGGATGTTGGTTAGAAAAAACAAATTTTGTAATTAGAGGAGGCTGCCCCATTGTAGTGGACAGCTGAAACCCAAAGGAGGCCTGGGTGGGGATTATGCAGGGTGTCTAACGGTTTTGGCAATGGCTTTGGGTGTTAAGTATCAGTTAATATGTTTATGCCTGGCCTTCAGATGTCCATGCACAAAGACCCTTTTCTTCTGCTCCTGGCATGAATCCAGGCCAATCTTAGAATATTTGCCCCTGCATCCCCGACCCATCATTAAGGATAGTGTTTATCTTGGAGATTCATCTGAAAAGCACCAAAGCAGAAGAATGCTCACTGACCCATAACCCGCAAATGGCTATAAGTGGGAATTATATGTGTATGAATGTATGTCTTTTTTAAAGCATGGAATAAGAACTGAAACCATTCAAAGTTTCTTTCCACGTGAAAACACCTGAATTTTTTAAAAAAATTCAGATGTGATGGGACTCTTATCCTGCTCTGGTAATTTTTAAGATGATATTTATGCCAGAAAATCCTTCTTCCTACTACAGCTCTGAAATGTAAAGCATACATAGTGCACATTTTTGTTCCACAACAAAGGTATCAATTTAGATTGACACACTGAGATTATCCTGAGCTAGAATAACATATTTATTATTGAAGGCAATGGCACTATTCACGTGAATAAGACTTTGCAGGATCAGGTCCTGCTGCTTACAGGTAAATAGACAAGAACACACAGTGATGTGGTACGAAAACATGTTTTTCTTCAGACTGTTGTTTTTTCTTGCAACTTGTATATGAAATTCCTTTGTGTCTGTGGTGATCATTTATGCAGTTCTTTAATATTGGTCAGTATTTTTCCTTCTACTTTATGTTTCCTGGACCTGATCCTGCAATTCTTCACCACACAAGTATTATTTTCTCTTGCAAGTAGTCCCAGGGAAGACAATGGAACTAAGTATCATCATTACTCACAAGAGAAAGAAATACTCATGCGAAGGTTGCAGGATTAATTCCTCTGTTTTCTCATTAAAATATTCCAAAGAATAAATATATGTTCAGATCTAGTCAGTTGTATGCTAATAAATCTATCTAAATAGAAAACACCTCTAGTAGATATAGTCACAGCTCACAACCTTAAATTATCATTATTTTTAAAGAAAAGATACAGAAAGTATCTGTAACACATGTCCTTTTAATTTGAATTCTGATGTGTTATTTTGAATGAAAACTATAGAATACAAGCAGTATATTTTGCTGGGTAAAAAGAGGTGAGCTAAAATGAAGAGTAATCTTATGTCTTAATCACCGGCTTTTGTATTTGGATGGTTTCAAGAAGCACAATCCATCAATTACTTACAAGAAATATTCAGATATTCCAACTATTTGTATGCTGTCTTGATGTATTTCTAGTGTACTTAATATATTTGTTTTTATGACTCATAAAGGAGCCTTGAATGTTTTGAAATGTATAAAAAAATCTATCTCCTGGAAGTACATCTACTTTGATCAGTACAGATGTCCAACCCACATACTCACCTCCAGCTCTGGGGCAAGGAAGAACAATGAAAGCAAAGTTAAACTGATCGATACTTTAGGAAAGAGCTAGAAAACAATCTGGTCTAATTGTTCAGCTAGCATTTTCTACACTATACTGGTGCGAATATTTTCTTGCAGGAAAGAATGATTTTGATTGGGTTAGAAAAAATGAGGAAATAGGCATCTTTAACGCTTTTTCTAGACTTGATCCAGCTCTTGTTGAAATGACTGGCAAAGATCTCATTGACTTCAAGAGCAGCAGAATCAGGCCCTTAGGCTGTACACAAGAATATATGTTGGAAAAAAGAATGTACAATGCTGTCTGCTTCTGACAACTTGTGATTAGATCAAATCCTTTCAGTGCCCTGAAGCTTTTTACCTTAATGCTGGGCTACCTATGGCAGACAGCAAGTTGATGTCTGTCACTGTGGCTCATCCTTGCAGTAGTCACTAATAACATGCTCTTCTCATTTGCCAAGGCCTATATACTGTAGCATTTGAGAGCTTTCTTTTTAAACACAGTCTATTGGGAATAGGTTAAAACATCAAGGAAGGTAGCTTCATTTACAGCAGATAATTGGCATATTCAGTGCTTTTATATACAATGAAATGTGACTTAGGCAGTCAATGGAGAGCAACACAATCAGCTGGTTAATGGCAGAGGTGGTCATCCTCTCTCAAAAGTGGAGCAGAATTATACTTAGCATGTTTAGGGAACAAAGTCTATAGACACAAACTAATATCTTCAACCAAGGAAAAATATGATCATACTTAACAGGTGTGTGGTTTTGTTCTTGTGCCATCTCTAATCTGCCTTTCTAGGCAACTTACTTTCTCAAGCTTCATTTTCTCTGTTTCTCATTGGTACTTGGTGATGGGCAGCAGCTTTCTTTTCCATTAACTTTCTTTCCTCATGCCATGCTGCGCCACAGTTTATGGCTGGCATATTCTGGTTAGCAGAAAATCTCCTATGATCCATAGCCTGGCTTTATGGCTACGGCTACGGTCCTCTGACCTTTACTGGTAACATCTGATAAACTAGAGAAACAGTGGCCTAATTAAAGGAAGCGGCAGTCTAATATAGGAAGCTGTTTAATTTGATTCAGCTCCTTCTGTGGTTTCAGACTGAACGTTTAAGAATACCTACTTATTAAAGTGTGCTGTCTGTTACTTAATGTGAACTGTTAAAGGCCCTTGATTCCAATGGATGTTAAGAACCTAAATTCTTGTGCTGAAAGTCTGAATCCTATAAACTTTGTTTCAATGTTGATTTTAATGAAGTTACTCCAGACATACAAGTGTAAGTGAGACCAGAGTGTTGTCCGGTGTGTACTATTTTACAGGACAAAATAAAGTGAATGGAGAAACTGTAGAACTTTCAGTCTGTCCAGAAAACAGGTGCTTGTTTATACTACAAATTCTAGCCAGTCCTGTCTCCCTTAACAGGTTGCTTGCTTCCAGGAGAGGACTAATCTGTGCTGGAGATTGGAGTGTAGGGGGCCATAGTTGTGTAAGGCCGAGTACATGTTAAACCTTTCCTCTAACTCTACATCCCTCATTTTAACCCTTCTTAAGAAGGATTTGCTTCTCTGCAGATATTAGAGGGAGCCAGAGTGAGGCAAAACAATTCTGCCCCACACTCCCTTATCTGCACATGACCTTTTGGGCATATCCGTTGTGATAGACCCAGAGCAGTGAGGTACAGGAGTCTGGTAGAGAGCAAATATACTGGTCACTGGATGAATAGTTTTCTGTTCCCTGAGTGACCAGAGCAGGGGCTGCACTAGAGTAATCAGGAACCTGCTGGAACCAGTTAAGGCAGACAGGCTGATTAGATCACCTGCAGCCAATCAAGGCAGGCTAATCAGGGCACCTGGGTTTAAAAAGGAGCTCACTCCAGTCAGGCGAGGGGGAGCCAGAGGAGAGGAAGTGCGTGTAAGGAGCTGGGAGCAAGAGGCACAAGGAGCTGAGAGTGAGAGGGTGTGCTGCTGGAGGACTAAGGAGTACAAGCGTTATCAGACACCAGGAGGAAGGTCCTGTGTTGAGGATAAAGAAGGTGTTTGGAGGAGGCCATGGGGAAGTAGCCCAGGGAGTTGTAGCTGTCATGCAGCTGTTACAAGAGGCACTATAGACAGCTTCAATCCACAGGGCCCTGGGCTGGAACCCGGAGTAGAGGGCGGGCCTGGGTTCCCCCCAAACCTCCCAACTCCTGATCAGACACAGGAGGAGCTGACCCAGACTGTGGGTTCCACAAGAAGGGAAGATCTCTGAGGTGAGTAAATCTGCCAATAAGTGCAGGACCGACCAAGGTAGAGGAGGAACTTTGTCACACCGTATAAACAATCCAGAGCCGGGATTTGGTGCAATCTGTTCTCTATAATCAAGAATAACTCTGTGCATAAAGTAAATATAATAATCCAGGGAACATCAATTAAAAGTATATTTCACCAGAATTACACTTTCAGTTGCCTGTTCTATTGATTATAAGCTGGTAATAAGCTTTGCTAATTTCCCTGAGCACGTACATTTTCCCCCCTGAGTTCCTGAGTCACAGCTTTGATCACCTGATTGCTTAAAGGCTGGGAGTCAGTAAAATTTCCCAGTTTTGCTGTCACATCAAAGTTCTTTGAGGGGCTTTCTCCAACAGAAGGCAGCTAAGGATCTCTTTTGACAGAGTTCATCACCACCGTGTGGGTATGATGCACAAATGAAAATAGGAAATAATGCACCACCTTTAGCCATTTGTGTAATCATTTTTATGACATGCATCACCTTCTGAAATGGACCAGCTGCTCTACACCACCATTTTTGCTAGAATTTTGATACTTGAAAATATGGAGGGCAAACATTAAACAGGAAAGGTGATTTTAATATCCAGGGGCTGAGGAGTAGAAGCAAATAAATGCAGTTGCTTTTACCTGTTTATGGTTTCTCACAGTTGCTTTACTCAGGTTTTCTGACACGAGCAATTCCAGCACTCGGAAGTTTTTTATACAAACAATATTTAATGTGATAATATGCAAAGTATAACAAAAGCTCTGAGCAGTATAAACAATGTGCAAATAACTCACTTCTGTAACTGCATCTTGAAATAAGCAATTGACATTATTCTGTGGCTGCTGAGCAGTATAAAGGATTGATTTACCTCTTACCCCCATTAAGCCCAATCCTGATATCTTTATTCAGTTTTTACTCAGTCTTCTCTGGCAAAACTAGCATCGGCTTCAAAAAGAAGCTTGGTCTGAGCAAGGACTGAGTAAAATGTGAAGGCCAAACTCTGGTCTCAGTTGCACTGGTGTAAATCCAGCATAACCTGAGCAAAGTCAGTGGGCTGGATCATCTCCTCCTGTCGTAACACCGATGGTGGGATGTAGGAGAGGAAATCCCAGTGAGGCTCTGTGGTAATCTAGCCGTCCAGTCCCAGACCTGGACTTTAGTGTCCACCAGTCTGGTCCTGTCCCAAACCTGGACTTTTGCGTCCAAAGTTTGGGGGCTTACCTGAAACTCCCCCAAGCTCACTACCAGCTTGGATATTCTCGCTGCCACCAGATCAGGAATTAATCTATGGGGCCTGATCCCCCCTTTCCTCCCTCTGGTGTCCCCAACCCTCCCTTGGTGGGACACCCAGATTCCCAATCCCTTGGATGCTAAAAGCAGGGACAATAACCCCTTCCCCCTCCTTCTCAGGCTTGCCTCGCGGCTAACCTGGGTGAAGGAAGAAACCAGCTTTTCTGCTTCCCTCAGGACAATGGAGATGCAAAATACCCACAGCTGGGCTCTGCCACCCCCCTTGCTCCAGGAACGAGGAAAAACTGTAACCACCAGAGAACAGAGAGAATTCTTCGTCTCTTTCCCCGTAGTCTGCTCTTTCCCTGGACCCAAATAGGAAAATAGCCCACAGCCTGGCTTTTCCCTTTGCCTCCCTAGGAAAAGAACTTTCACAAGGTTTAACAAGAAAACTTTATAGAAAAAAAGAAAGAAAATATAAAACAATCATCTTGCATTAAGAAACTCAATACAGGCTCTTGCTTATAAGAAAATATAAAGAAACAGTCTGATTTAAAAGATAGCCCAATTACACCAGCACAACAAATTAACATACAAGTAAATACACCCCAAAGACCATCATAGCTGAATTACTTTGCGGTTCCTGGGTACTTACAGATGTTTAGAAGAAGTATTAGGAGAGAATTAGAAGAAGACTTGTTTCCTCATAGCTAAGAAAACAACAAAGACCCCGAGTATACAAATTCCCGCCCCTGACTTTAAACAATCCAGTTCTCTGATTGGTCCTCTGGTCAGGTGTTCGGTTACCCTTTTCAGGTAAAAGAAACTTAACCCTTACCTACCTATCCATTTATGACAGGCTCCCCTTGTTACAATGGGGTGGGTGGCTGGTTGGGCAGGGTTTGCCCCTACAGGTGGAAAAGGCAAAGGGAGCCAGTCACAAGGAGGGGCCGGTGATTCTCACTGCCTCTGGGCAGCCCATTTCATTAGAGTTGTGCTACCAGAGACTCTGGGGTGGCAGAAGAGAGGCTATATAGTGTTTTCCCATGAAGCCCTGCAATCTTGAAGAAAAAAATTATTCATCCTCTCCCCCAACCCACCAGTTCCTCTCCCCATCCAGCCCAGTCTCTGCCTCCTTCCCCTAGCACAGGCCCTGGACCAGCAAAGTATCCTCTCAAAGGGGCCTGAAGGAAGGGGGAAGAATCCCTCTCCTGCAGGAAGAAAGATCAGTGTGAGGTGGGACCCCTCTATGCACAGACCTCAGGGATGATCTGCCCCAGTGGAGTTATAATACCATGAATCTACATGAATATAGCTGAAAATAAAATCTGGCTCTAAGCAAAGTCTCAGGATTCAGCCCTGTGTGTGCAGTGATTGGTCAATTTTGGCTTACTCTATAGATAATTGCAGATACTATGTGTGCTTAGATGTCAATAATCTTGGAGTAAGTGAGTTACAACTTGAATATAATTAAAGGAATACTGTCACCTTAAAAATCCCTTCCTCTAACATTATTAAAAGATTTTAAAAAATTCAGTTAACTTGTTGCTCTTTATTTACCATTTGCTTTTTCTCTCACCTTAGACAATGAAAATCAATGAAGTCCGTTTTACATTTGTTTATAGTACGTTTCACTTTCAGGTTTTTAGTGCTGTAATGTTTGGGTCAGAAACAGCACGGGGAATAATTATTTGTTCAAGTACAACCATTTTCACCTGCAGTTAAAAAAATGGAAACATTTCTGCTGGACTTATGTTTTAGAAAAGCTTATTTACACAGTATTTCAATGCTGGGTTAAATTTGACAGTGTCCTTTTAAATATAAGGTTTTGCTTAATCACGTACTCTGATCAGAGGTGACTTCATTTTACTAAATATGAGCCTAGGTAGTAGCGCTCCTTTTAGCTTCTAGAGATGGGTGTTCAATTATAAATTGTGGCCCACAGAGTGCGAGCTTCTGGCCCTAGGAATTACATCCGGGAGTTCTTGCAGTATTAGGGCCACATATTGGTAACTGCTAGTCTAAATCTACTCTATGGAAGTTGTACGTAAGGGACCCAATTCTGCAGTCTTTCCCCATGTGAGAAAGGATTTCTGGACTGGCCCCTAGGAGTGTCTGTGTACCAGGAAGTGTCTTCATTTATATAGGATTCATGTTTCAACATACTGCATAATCCGTCAGTATTTTGTAAAACACACTCATCACAGTATTTGACTAGGGCCAGCAACATTAATCAGTTTAGTACTTAAATGTCTGTTTAATTAGAGAGGTGATGAAACCACAGCATTGACCTCCAGACTCAGTTTTCTACCACCCCAAATTTCATGTTTACCTACAGTTATTTACCTACAGTGTGAGGATAGGGGCCATCTGAACAAAAATGGAGTCCAGTTTTCAAACGTTCCCAAAGTTAGAGAGTGTTTGGATCAACGTTTTGGTTTAAGTTCATCCTGGAATTTCTCTATAGCTGAGGGTCTCATTCACAACTTACTTGAGAAAAGCTGGATTTTGTTTCAAACTGCCAAGGACATGCTAATGTTTTCATTAAGTGAATTCTACAGCATCTGTCAAGTGGTTATCTGCATTCATTCAGTCACGGGAGGAGATCTGGCTTATTCTGAGGAGTTTAATGGTCTTGAAAATGGAAAGAAAACAGGCAGTTGTTATTGACAAACTGTATTGGAGATGTTTAACTACTGGTGCTCCTTCATTAAAGGAAGACTGCCCCCATTTTTCTGGCCTTTCTAAATGTATGAACCTACTGCTCGTAATGACAGTCTTACTGAAAATATATTCCTTATGTGGCCTTTGGGTGGCACTTGTTGGTGAGGTCTAACTGGCTCCAACTAAACTGGCAACTCCAATGGGATAGCTGCACTGAGGATTGCAATTGGCCAGGTCCATAAAAGACTCTGGGTTCCATGGGGAAAAAGGCTGCCATGGCGCTTTAGGGAACAGGAATTGTCCTTACTTTGCCAGACATGTGGGTTTGAAGTTGTTCTAAAATGGGGAAATTGCTTGTAGAAGAGACCAGTTTCTAGACATAAGAATAGTCAGACGAAAAAAACACTCCATGTGCATTATGATGTAGCAATTTGAATCAAAGCGTGTGGTGTTGTGGCGTGTTCTTGAAATTGATCTGCTGACCAGCTATGGACTTTCAAACTCAGTGGGAGGTTCTTTGGTTTAGTCGCCAGTACTCTGAATAGCATCCAATTTGAAAAGACTCTCTGCTTATGTAATAGGCTGTGACTGGGTGTGTACTGAGATAATAAGATTCATTCATTTTATATTCACTTTTGAAAATAAGGCTGTTATTTTTTTCCATTGGTATATAACTACTACTAAACGCTAAATTTCCCTTGATTATTAAACTGATATTAAAAGCAGAATAAAGATGGTGCTCACTCTTTTGTACTGGATTGTCCTCTTAAAAATGTTGCTTTTCAGCAAGATGCCACCATTGTCAATTGCAAAATCATGGAAGATGTGCTGCAGTGCCAGATCACACTTTGTACACGGTAAGAAGAGATTCACTTTCAACATATGAGTTTTTTTAGTGCTATGAACAGCAGATGTGGTTTTTATTTTAACCATCTGTGGATACTGTATAGTCTCATGATCTTATTCCTTTCAGAATTCAGACCATGAGCTGTATATTCCTTTTTAGTGCACCATTTATTCTAAATATCAGTTACAAAAGTAAGTGAATAGATGAATGAAAAAATGATGATGACATTTGGCATTGCTGTTCACCTGGGCATTTATTTGTCCAATTTGTCCAAAATTATTTAAAAATATTCAATATTATTATTTTAGCAAGTCATTTGTTGCATTAAACTAAAGCAAGTTAAAGTCTTGTCAGATATCAAAAGAAACTTCCCAAGCGTTGAAGTAATTAAACATTGGAACAGCTTTCCCACACACATTCACTGAGGCATCATACAATAAAATTGTTCAAATATGGTAAAATTCTGCAATCTTTACTCAGGTTAAACTCCTAGTGAACACTGGGTGTGAAATCCTGGCACAGTGAAATCAGTGGCAAAACTCCCATTGATGTTGTTGGGAACAGATTTGGTCCTACTTGCAAGGGCGTGGTAGAAAGGAACTTTACATGTATACTCTCTGTGATCAGATTACACTAGCTCTGCGGAACTGTGCTTTAGCAGCCAAAGATTTTCTACATTCTTCTGATGTGGATGTTACATCACTGAGTTTATAAAGATGTTATCAGCCCAGTGGTCTGTCAGGCGTAGCTATGCATTCTAGACAGTCATTCTGTAAGAAAGCATAGTATTCTGAAGTATAGTTGGAGTAAAAATAAAATACAATCATTTACCTATAGTACTGAACAGTTAGTGTCAACATCTTGATTTTGCTAGGTCATTCTTAGGGAGTTTTAATAATCTGAATATTAGGAATGTAGAAAAATAAGAATTCAAGTACTTACATCCATTGCTTTGGAATTTAATTTGGACCCAACCTTTACCTTATGGTTATGAAATGTTCAGAGAGTTTTATTCCATGTCCAGGTTCCACCAGTAACCAAAAGACTTGAAATTCAGAGAGATGCTATTCCAATAATATTTCAACCATGACCACAAGTCCATGTGCCAACTCCCACCCCCCTGCCCAAAAAGAAAAAAAAAGACTGTTCTTGCTGTGCAGGTGGGCAGCTAAAGGCTTAGTCAGGAAGCTCTTGTTAAACCCAGGAGTAGAGCTGACTATCTGTATTACTTCCAGGTGGTCTGTATCAAAGACTACATTGGAAACACATGTATCTGCATCCTCCTCCTTTCTTCTTGCAACACAGCATGACACTTATAAGATTGCCATCTCACAACTGCAGACTGTTGTACTCAGTGTAGTTGTAGCCATGTTGGTCCCAGGATATTAGAGAGAGAAGGTGGGTGAGGAAATATCTTTTACTGGACCAACTTCTGCTGGTGAGAGACAAGCTTCAGAGCCACACAAAGCTCTTCTTCAATTATGGCTGAAAATCACCAACAGAAGTTGGTCCTATAAAATATATTACAGCACCCACCGTTTCTTTCTAATTGCAGACTCAGAAAGTCCTACTACTTCTGACAAGGTTTCTGTGAACATTTTGAGGTTTACCCATCACTAGGAATACACGTCTTTGGTAGCTATATTTGGACACCCAAAAAGAGGTAGAGACATTTTACCCTTTGAGAGTGGGATGCATCTACTACGACTTATAAAATGTTTCAGATGGAAAAAAAGAAATATTTTAGTTATCTAGTACCTACAATGGGACTACTTGTCTTAGGGAGGATTGCAGGATCAGGTCCCTAAGCAATATCTTCTTGAAAATGAGCTGGGAAATGTATAGTGAGGTTATGTCTGCACATACTCAATGACATTTTGTAAAGACCATAGTGGAAAAAAATCCTTGGCCTGGTAGTTCTGATAGGTTTCTCCAGAATCCTTCTCCAGTAATTTTTAAGAGACTAACATTTTGTTTATATGTAGAGGGTTGCATGCTTTGGTGCTTCTGTAGGTCAAGCTGATTGCATAGAAAGCAGCTTCTGGCATTCCTCCAGTTCATGCCTCCAAGTTCCCTGTGTGTCATTTTCCTATTCTCCTCTACTTCAGGGACTTCTTGTAACTCCCCATTCCACCCTTTCCCTCAGGGTCTCCAATTCTCTCCCCATGCCAGGGTCTCCAGGTGTCTGCCATTTCCCATCTGACCAGTCCTATGCTGGGGGGCCCTAGGGCCCCCCTTCTCTCAGCCAGAAAATGCATTTGTTTTAGGAAAGGACTCAGATAAACCACTGCTTTGATGATTTAATTTAGTTAAAGGGGTTGCCCTCCTACAGACTGCAGGAGATGATCTTAAAATAGCAACCAGACGCAGGATGATGATCTTACATTTATATGGCACCTTTCATCCAGATGGATTCTGGAAGCGGGGACAGGTACTTGTACCTGGTGGGGTGGGCCCTGCCCAAAGGTTCTAGTTACCATTTGACTCTTCCTCTCTCTACTAGGTAATAACAGAGCTGATTAAGACTGAATTGAGAGTGCTGTCACACACCGCGGAGCTGAAACCATTGATAAGCAGCATAAGACCTGCTTTGGGATAGTGTCTCTGATGCCAGTGACTGCTCAGTGTGCATTAGTAATGAGGCTCCCTCACTAACAGCTGAAATCACAGAGCTGAAATCACTGAGAGCTGTGTTAAGCGGTGGGACCTCAAGACAGGCAGTTGGTGGAGAGGAGAGGAATGATGAAGTGAGTGGCCAACTGGCCGAGTGGAACAGCAAATGGGAGGCCAGGGGAGTGGCAAGCATCCAGTGGAGACAAAAGGAGTGCGAGTGGCTGGCAGAGTGGTTGGTGGAGCAGAATGGCAAGCAAGAGACTGGACAATGGAGCAAGCAAGGTGCCTTCTTGTTCCCCCACACAGCCAGGATGGGAGGTGAACTCTGCAGATGCAAGTCTGAACTCTGGATCTGCACTGACCAAGGACAACAACTATGAGTGGGGTATTGAGAACATAGGGGTACGTAAAAGGGACTTTTGGTTGCTGGACTTAAGAATCTGAGGCAAAAGGCCACTACCCAACCGACTGGGGTGAGTGGCTTGTTCATGGGTTTATGCTTATGAATCCTCTTTATGGCATTTTCCCAATGTAACGCTGGGTTACTTCCCTTCTTTTATTATTTTTTTTCTACACTCAGACTCAGACTGTAAGTATTGCCTCTTAGAGGGACCCAGGGGTGGTGTGTAATTGTCCCAGGTTATTGGGTGAGGGCTGGAGCCGGTTTTGTGGTGTATTGTTGAAAAGGAACCCCTAGATATTGAACCTGACTACAACTGGCAGAAAGGTTACATGCACACACACATCTGTATCTAAAGTATATAATTAATATGTTTGCATGTGTGTTAAAAGGATGTTAAGATTGCAGAGTGAAGTAGTCAAAAAATGTCAAAGTTACCCACCGTTACCCCAAAATAACTCCATCCCATCCCCTACCAAAGGCTGCAAATATTCAACTGGCTAGTACTGACCAATAGAATTGTATCAAGTACACAGCTAAGTCAAGCAGCATGTCTGCGACTCTGACACATGATTGCTTTCTAATTCAATATGTGCATCAGCCAGTCAGGTGAAGGGAACAGTACCAGACCTGGTTTTTGTGATACACAGCGTCTGAGTGCAAATAAAGGGATAAAGGAGAATCTGGGAAGTAGTGATCACAGTCAATGTATTTGGGCTCAGGATGAAAATGAAGGTATAAGAAGAAAGCATAAAAACAAGAGACCTTTGGAATAGCTATGGTTACTATACTTGGTATGGTTTAATTTGAACAAGACAGAAGTAGATGTTCCAACACTATTATAGAGATATGTATGCCAGCTTGTAATGTTTTGAATACACATGGTAGATAACTTAGAAGCTTTGCAAAGTCAAAGGAGAGAAGCTTACTGGGTGACGTTTTAAATATACAATTTGGGACAGGAATTAATGAAGCTGACTGTGTGTGTGATGACTCTCCCAATCTGTCTTCTGATGAAATGATTCTCTATATTTGTTTCCTGTCTCTGAGTTTCATCACTTTACCTTTTCTTTAGCGACTGGTGTAATGTCATCTGTCTTAGCTTTTTCTTTCTTCCTCCATTGTAACATCAGTGCTAACTTCCTCCTGTTTAAAAATAATGAATAACTTTGTCATGTTTATTTTTAAATGGGATACTAGTATTCTTTGAGGTTCCTATATTTACTCATCTAAAAAACCCCAGCATTGTGTAACATCATTTTACATGGGTGCATTACATTACAGAATAAGAACTACTGTACATATTCAGTAACCATTTAACATTATTTTGGCACTCATTCCTACCTGTAGAAATAGCAGCAATAGAAAAGATTCACAGGAAACAACTAGAAGATTTGACTGATCCTGTCACAGGGACCACTCACTGCTAGGGCGCCTCCTTCAGGCCATTTGGGGATTAGTTCCCTGCAGGTGCTGTGCTCTCCTCTGGCAGGCTCTCCATCCATCTTCTTCTCTCACTCTGCAGCCCCTCTTGCTCCAGGAATGCAGATTCCTGTTTGTGACTTGGCCTTCTGGTCAGGTCACTATAATCCTCCCCTTCCGGGGTATTAAAATCTTCCAAGGCAAACTGTCCCAGACAGTCTACTCTCCACTGTCTGGTCTGTACCACTTCCCCAGTGGCTGCTAAGGGAACCTGACCTCTACTCTGGGGTCCCGCTAAGGGGCTGTCTCATCAGCAGCCAAGGTCTGCCCATCACATCCCTTGCAGCTTTTCCCTGAACCTTTCCAGCTCTCCCGCTTCTCTGGGTTTGCCAGTCCAAACTTCCTCCTGCTTCGGAGTAACAGTAGGCAACCTATCTCTTTAGCCCCAAACATCCCCCCTTCTCCCAGGGAGTGACTGCAGACTACTTCTCTGTAGCCCTGTCTGCTTTCAGCTCCTGGGCTTTATGCAGGGACCTCCTGATCCTGGACAGCTGAGCCTCATATAATCAATCCCTGCTCCCTGGCTCCTCTTCTAGGTGCAGCCTGGGGAGTTAATTGGTCCACCTGACCAATTAACTTGTGGCACTTCAAGACTGGTGTGGGGTGGACACCCCATCACCCCTCCCCCCAAATATTGAGATATAACAAGATCCAGACATATGTTTCCTTTGAAGGTAAGAAAAATGGCATGTATGTGCAGTGTTTTGTGGAATGAACTGTGTAGTTCAGAGCTGCAGATCACTTGTGAGCCATAGAATGGGCAATACTTTTCTTAAACTAGTCTATTAATGGTAGAGAAGTCCTAAAACTATTTATTGTAGTTTCTGTTCTGTTGTCTGCTTTGTTACCTCTGTCTTTCATTAATACACTCATTTTCCACTCTTGGCCACTTATTGTGTATATCTAATATGTGATAGTCATAACCTCTATCCCTTTCCCATACATATTTTCCCTTCATTTTAAAGTAATGCTGGCCCAGTAAGCAAATTAAAACAAAATAAACAGAGCCAACATGTGAAAGGTTGAAATATTTCATAATTTCATAGTGGGTAGCAAGATAAAAGACAGGATACATTCTTGAGGCCATATACTGTCATCTTTCTGCATCTTCAGCTCCAAGTGATTTCAGTTGTGGGATTGCATGCATGGACCAGGGACAGTATCATGCTTATGTCATATGCTTCTGGCTATTCTCCCCACCCCCCCGATATTAAAGACTACCAGAGAAGGACAAAACCAATTAAATTTATCTGAGTTGATTGAAAAGAGCATAGTGGTGAAATATGTGATGACTTCTCATTTCGAGCATTCTAGGTGTTGGTCCTGCTAGTGAAGGCAGGGGGCTGGACTCAATGACCTTTCAGGGTCCCTTCCAGTTCTATGAGATAGGTATATCTCCATATATTTATTTTATATTTATCATATGATGGAGGTCCATTGTTTATTGGGTAAACCTTGATAATCTGCACTTGTTGGTTTTGCAAGATACAATCTATTCCCATTTGTACACATATTGGCTATTCATGAACTTCTAAAGCATTTTGGAAAATTGAAGTATTGTATGGTTATACAAATGTTAAGAGTGATTACAAGAAATTCACTAGTAACTGCTGATGCTCATGTTTTAGTAGCATAAGAATGGGAATGAGCTCAACACGGGCACTGCATAATGACTGAGCCCAGCTCCAGTAATTCTCCCTGAAAACTATGCTATCCTTGCGCTAACACAGACAGACATCACTGGTTTCTCTCCTTCCTTCAACTGTTGTTGAGTTATAGGTTCATTTTGCTATGTTTTCTGTAACAGAGTCACAGACTTATAACAATAGTCCCAATGATAAGCTGAGTTGAAAGGTTTCACTTTCTTCCCTATGAAAACGCACCTTGAAAATTTTATTCATGCTTATCACAAAGAGGAGAAATGGGGGCTGCGGGAAGCGGCACGGGTCGAGAGATGTGCTGGCTGCTGCTTCCTGCAGCCCCCATTGGCTTGGAGTGGCAAACCATGGCCAGTGGGAGTTGCGATCGGCCAAACCTGCAGACGTGGCAGTAAACAAACCAGCCCGGTGCTTACCCGGCAGGCCGCGTGCCAAAGGTTGCTGATCCCTGATATAGATGATCAGCATTTAAAAAAAAATGTATATAAAGTTGTATTTATTTTGATTATAACCTGGTTTCTCTCTCCAACCTTCCGATACCACTTCTCATTGAGGGGGAAGAAAAATGAAGATTGAACTTGCCAGACTTGTAATTCATCACCCTGATTATTTGTCTGTATTTTGTATCCTCTTTCCCTTCTTTGTTATCTTTGTTTTTTAGACTGTAAACTCTGGGGGTGGGAGGACAGGGAATGCAATTTACTGAGTCAGGCCTGACACAAAGGCCTAATCACTATCATACAAACACATCTTCTAATAATACAAAACACAGACCAAATAAACACAGAGATGTTCAAAGATGCACAGGAGGAGTTAGGCGCCTATTTCTCATTGACTGACAGTGTCTTTAAAAATCTCCTGTCCCCATTTTGAACTAAAAATGAAGGTGACGTTTTAGTATCATTCAGAGTGGGATGCCGATTCTTTTTAATAAGAAATGCCACACATAATAAAGGTTGATCTTGCTAACACTTCTATGTTGAAATGGTCACTCATTCAGTTTCACCTGCCCGCAAAACAATTTCTAAAAAGTACAAATCTTTGCTAGTGCCCTAAATCTACAAATCATCAACATCAAGACAAAAATTCAAACCAAAGCTCTTAACTGTACACCTCTTCAGGAGAGGAAAAGGACCAAATTCTGTGGTCCACCCATTTAGAAAGCCCATCAGACAGAAAATATCCCTTTAAAAGGAAGCAATCTGATTTTCTTTTGACAGAGATGGACACAGTCACCGCATGATCTTGGAGCCAAAGCTAAAGGAGGAATCTAACCGGGTCAGCAAAATGTCATACTTAATAGTATCAAAAGCAGCTGAAAGAATTAAACAGCAATAGGTCGGTCACATTGCCACAATCGAATCACTTTAATAATTAATAATTCAAAACTATGCAGTCATAGTGTTATGAAAATCAAATGGGAGTTTGGGGATTTTTTTACTATGAGATAAACAGTCAGACAAATGACTCCCTAAAATGCTCTCTCTAAGGTCTTTGACAGGAAGGGAAGGTGAGCAGGGAGGTGATAACTTAACTTAACATTATCTCCTAATCATTTTATTTATGATAACTGAATAACACCACCACTTTTCAAAGCAGATTAAACAAAGTCAACAAACAAGACACAGGACTACCAAAGTAATTTGTGAATTGATTGCACCTGGGGGTGATTTGGACCTGATTGTGCAAAGATTTATGCATGCACTTAACTTTTTGCTTGTGAGTAGTTCCATTAATGTCAATGGAACTATTCAAGCATGCAAAGTTATGGACTTGTAGATCTCTGCAATATTACGGCCTTAGGTTTTAAGATAACGAACTGAATCTGACCAAGACTATCAGGAACAAACAATTAAAAGAGGATCAGATCAGGAAGACAGGAGATACACATGATTAAAGAAGACAGAAAAAGACGGCACATTTTTCAGCAGAACGTTCAAAAGCTAGTTTTGCTTTATAACAGGAAAAAGGGCTCAACCAGTTTTAAACTCAATGGAATTTGAAGGATACCTCAGTGACTCTCCTTTGGTTTCTTGAAGCGACACTGTCAAGTAGCTTAAGCCTATAGATTTTGTATTATGTTTTATAAAACAAAATTAAAATGAAAAATTCCCTTGCAATGGTAGAAACACATACACAAATGTACTCTATCAGGGTGAAATACTGGCCCCTTCAAATCAAAGGGAGTGATACCGTTGACTTGAATGGAGCCAGGATTTCACCCTGAGGGCAAGAGAAATAGAAAATTAAACTGATGAGTCTGGTTTCACTGTCCAATTTGTAAGTGAAATGCACAAAGGAAGTATCAGCAAAGGACCGCATTAATTCCCAGAGTTAATTCCTTGCCTTCAGTTTCATGCAGCCTTATGACATTTGAAAATAGTTTAGAAACACTGTTACAAGTGATAAAATATATATTAGGTTTGTAAAATTGTTTCATTTCTGATAATCCAAGGCTAACAAAGTGAGTGAAACAATTTATTTTTATAAGGTAGTTTCTTTAAAACAAAACAAAACAAAAAACAAACAAACAAAGGATAGAAAACTCCCTGACAAATGCATCAAGCTAAGTAGATACCTTATTGAATCTTTGCTATGTGACTATCACCTTGTTAATTCCTGTTCAGGCTCGATTCACTCCTCCAGGGACTGGACATTACACTGTGTAGGGATATGTATATGTCAAGGGGCATGAATGCAATTTACACTGATTTGTATAAATGTTTTCATTTTATCAGTAATATTCTCTAACCCTTTCTTAATGCAGCCTAACATCTTGATTGCTTAGGCCATGTCTTCTTTTTAAGATATTTTCAGTGAGCTCACCATGAAGCCTGTAACATTTTTCTAAGTGGTAACGGATAATTTAAACCTCATCAGAGGGTGCATGGGTAGAACAAAGAACTAATTCCAGAGTGCCTCACCTTTCAGTTTTCTAGATAACATTTCATCTGCCAGTGTTGCACAGTCACCTTTTTGTAGCTAGGTCCTTCTTTACTTCCTTAGAGTCTTGGCCCAGACTTGGCTAATTTAAATACTTTTTCTCCTCTGAAAGTGTTACCACTTTATTGTTCATCCTCTTCTCCAGACCATCAATAGATGTGTTAACTCTTCTCCATGGCTACACAGAACTTCGAGGCACTCACTTGACAATAACCTGCTGAAAATTGACCATTTCTTATTTTTTATTTATATACTGTAGCACCTAGGAGCTATGGTCATGGATCAGGACCCATGTTCCTATGTTTTAGTTCTCTCTCTTACCCAAGTCTAAGTCATGGCAGAATTTTATATCTCACTCTGAGACGACTTTGATTCTTTAAGAGCCTCATGTGATGGGCTTTGTCAAAAACTCTTTGAAAATGTAGGTAAATGATATTAACTGTTTCATCTTTCTTGACTTTTCTCTTCACACCACCACAAAGAATTGCAATAGACTAGAGAAATATGATTTTCTTTTCCAGACACCTGATTTTTCTCTACAGAAGCCCTTGTGGTTAATTTCTATGATACAGCATTGAATAACCTCTGGTTTCCTGATAATATAGCTGGTTTTTATTATGGATTGTTTCCATTAGCAGTTCAGTCACTTAATTCTTAATTCACTTCAGAACTTCAGGTAAATACCATCTGGTCCTGGTGACCTGTTGTTAATTTAGAAATGTGTTCCAGCACTTCCTCCATTAGCATCTCAGTTTCTGACAGTGCCTCAATTTCTAGTATTCAGAAGGGCAGACTGCGGGTAGGTAGCTCCCCAACAAACTGATGAAAAGAGGTTATTTAGTTTCTCCATTGCACAGTGGACTGATTCATTCTCTTACAGACTTCTTGCTTCTTCTATATTTAAATAATGTATTTATTTTTTATGTATTTGGTTGTTTATTCTTCAAATTTCCTCTCAATCTTCCTATTTTCTGCCTTACTTCTTGGCATAGTCAATGTCTTTTTCTGTTGTCTTCTTGGGGTTGGATTTCTGCTTTTGGAAGGATATGCATTTTGGGGCTTGAATTCTCTCTTTTACATTTTCAGTTTAATCACACTATTTTTATTCTTGCCTTCTTTGCTTGGAGGTATGCATAGGAGCCTTACAGGCAAAGGCTGCCTATCAGCTGTGTTAAGTCTGCATATATTCCAGATTCCTCAGTCCTCACCCCTTCTGTGGCTGGCCTCACTATTTTTCTGAGCCCTGGTCTACACTGGGGGGTAAGGAGAAGAAATTGATCTAAGTTACGCAACTTCAGCTACGTGAATAACGTAGCTGAAGTTGACGTACTTAGATAGGCTTACCATGGTGTCTTCACTAAGGTGAGTTGACTGCTGCTGCTCCCCCATCGACTCTGCCTGTGCCTCTCACAGTGCTGGATTACAGGAGTCGATGGGAGAGTGCTTGGAGGTCGATTTATCACATCTAGTCTAGATGCGATAAGTCGATCCCCACTGGATTGATTGCTGCCCACCGATCTGGCACATAGTGTAGACATACCCTCAGTCATCCAGAGCTCCTGGTGAATCAGGGGTTGCAGGTGGTTTATGCCACTCTGACTTCCTTGTGGACTTCCTATCACCAGGAGCCTGTACCCTGATTTCCATTGGTTTCTGCTGACAAAACCAAGGATGTGGATCAAAACCCATAGATAAGAACTACATCATAATCATAGAATGATGTCCTAATGAGGCATAGAAGGTATCTTATGGCAATATACGATCCATAGAACAGGAACTTTGATTCACAACAAGGATCTGATTCACACGGCAAAGTTAGTGAAGCATACCAGAGCATTTCTACTAACTGCCTGGAGGCTACAAGCCTGGGGAAACCCTTTAGGCTTTCAGTAAGGAAGAGAAAGCAAGATTATCTAATAGGTAGAGATATCTCAGACGTGCTAATGAAAACTAAATGTATCCATAGAACATAGGCTTAGTAGGGGCTGCAAGCATCATCTAGTCAACTCCACTGCCAAGATACAGGATTTGTTGTGTCTAAATCATCCAAGACAGATGGCTTTTCAGCCTCCTTTTGAAAACCTCCAGTGAAGAAGCTTCCACAACCTCCCTATGCAGTCTGTTCCATTGTCCTATTGTTCTTACGGTTAGGAAGCTTTTCCTGAGATTTAATCTAAATCTGCTCTGCTGTAGTTTGAATCCATTGCCTCTTGTCCTGCCCTATGTGGCAAAAGAGCAACTTTTCTCCATCTTTTTTGTGGCAGCCTTTCAAGTATCTGAAAATGGCTATCATAGCCGCCCCCCTCCATCTCCTCTTTTCCAAACTAGACATACCCAGTTCCTTCAGTCTTTGCTCATGTGGTTGGCATTCCATCCCTTTGATCATCTTTGTCGCTCACCTCTGGATTCTTTCCAGTTTCCCCACATTCTGTCTATAAATTGGTGACCACAACTAGACACAGTACTCCAGCTGAGGCCTAACAAGCTTTGAGTAGAGGAGTACTATCACCTCCAATAACTTGCATGCTATGCCTCTGTTAATGTAACCTAAAATTGCATTTGCTTTTTTTTGCAAAAGCATCACACTGCTGACTCATGTTGAGAATGTGACACACCACAATTCCCAGATTCTTTTCACCAGTGCTGCTGCCAAGCCAGTTGTCCCCAATTCTGTATTTGTGCATTTGGTTTTTCTTCTCCTAAGTATAGCATGCTACATTTGTCTTTGTTGAATTTCATTTTGTTGCCTATAGCTCAGTTCTCCAATTTATCAAGGTCCTTCTGCATTTTAGTTTCATCTTCCAAAATATTGGCACTCCCCCCCCGCTTTGTATTGTCTGCAGACTTGATCAGTATACACTCTATACCTACATCCAGGCCATCAATAAAGATGTTAAACAACACTGGACCCAGAACAGATCCTTGTGGAACCCCACTTGAGACCTCCTTCCAATCTGACATCATTCCATTAATACTTGCTTTGTGGTTGTTTAACCAATACTACTTAACTTAATGGTAGTTCTGTGGAACCCGCATTTCTTCAGCTTACTTATCAGAATGTCATGTGGGATCGTGTCAAAAGCCTTGCTGAAGTCCAGGTATATTGTGTACAACGCATTCCCCTATCCACCAAATCAGTTACCCTGTCAAAGAAGAATATCAGGTTGTTTTGGCATGATTTATTCTTGGTAAATCCATGCTGGCTGCTAGTGATTACCCCTTCATCCTCCAGGTATTCACAAATTGAAAGTTTTATTCATTGCTCTAGTAGCTTCCCGGGTATCAAAGTCAGACTGACTAGTCTCTACTGATGTGTAGGTAGAAACAGTCACAGGTAAAAATCTTCAGGAGCAGTAATGATGATTATTAATGAACCCCAATCATGGGTCAAGGCCCCATTGTGCTAGGCACTGTACAAATATGTAAAAAAAAAAGATGGTCCCTGCCCCACAGATCTTATAATCCAAGTACATGCAGATTCTGAGTGTAATTATCTGGATTATTAATAATGAGAAATTAGCCCAACAAAGTATTAGATTGTGATAAATTTGAAATATTCAGGGCCAAGCAGCTTTTCTTGCACCTAGAGTTAGTAGAGAGGTTGTGAAAATGGTGAAGAGAAGACTATTCAAAGAACACTAAGATAATGCCTCAGAAATACTCAATGCTCATTTGGTTAAAGCAAGTATCCTACACCTCATTTTGATTTACATGCTTGCATGAATTCGTAATGCATAAGGATGATTTCATTAGCCATAAAAGTATGATCAAGTGACACTGACAATCAACTTTCACTGAGAGAAAAAATATTAAAGTAATTAAACTACCAATAAAATCATAGCTTAAAACCACCCTTTCAACAATAATCAACTATGAAACAAAGGGACCGACAATTTGACATGAATCTGAGTATATGTGACTAAGGATTCTTTAGTAGAAAACTAAGGCCTCTCTAGTCTAGAAAGTACATCCATCAGTCCACTTCCTGACAAATCAGTCATTAAAATACAACACTGATGGATAAACCAAATTTAAAAGTTGGACATTTGGATGAAAGCATTAAAATCTTTTAACCAAAATTATGACGATATATTATTATATATTAATATTGAATTAAAATTAAAAAAATGGTAGAGAACAAAAAGTACAAGAATAATTTCTGCTCTCATTCAAGTGTAAAAAAAATCTGCAGTTACTCCACTGGAGCCAATGGAGTAATTACACTGGCGTAAATTTTAATTAATGGTATTGATTTTGGCTGAGTTACTCTATATTTACACTTTTGTGAATGCCAGATTTAGTCAATGATGGGCTAACAACACAACATTTCTTTACTACTACTGCTTCTTATGTAGAACGTTTCATGTACAGATTCCAAAGCACACAACTGAGGTTCAAGAGCATGATTACAACTCAGATGGCAGAAAGTTTGTAAAAAACCCAAGCCAATTAAAGCTGTAGACATACTATGGCCTCAAAGACCCAAGTGATACCCACCAAGAACTTGAAGTAGAGGACACCTGACTTAGCCACCAAATCCACGGTGTTGTAAATAACAGTTGTGCATACTGTAAGTTGGTCAGGAAAGTGGTGTAAGTGGTAAAGCAATATAACATACTGATTTTGCATTCAATTTCATAACTTATACACTGAACAAGCACACGAATTGCATGGATGGCATCTAACAAAGGCCTTCCCACAACCAAGATCATACACTCCTGGAGCCTTAGAATTCCACCTATGCTTCAGGAAGAAAGGGTTTATTTTTAAAAACCAAAGCAGGGTGTTATTTGGTGGAATTTGTCTTGCAGAGCAGGAAAGCTCCAGTGAACAGATGCAATTTTAATTTGAAGGCTCCAGGAGCACACATCATCCTGTTAGCTGTTTTTCTTGCTATACTCCTCCTGCCCTTCATTGTGTAAGTTACTCACTTTGCAGATCCAAAGTAGGGCAGGTTACAGAGCTTTATGGATTATATCTGTCATTTTACCAACTTCTATAACAACTTATACCGACACAAGATTTGGTGCAGAGACTGATCCACTTATGCCATGTCTGGATTTTGCCCAAGAAGATAATTAGAAGGAAGATATATAGGCTTCTCATACGTAAGCTGACAGTATTATTAACCTTCTATTGCATTTAGACGATTGTATTTGTGATGTAGGTACAAGTAAAACTGGCATGATAGGGTGAAATTTATAGTACATTCAGATAAGCATCAATTATCACTACAGCAGTGTAAATGTAATCATACAAGACAACGTGTCATATTATCACTTGATGTTTACCGTATAAATAATTGTAGCAATAAAGTACCGTTCTCAGCCAAGAGGTTCTAAGCCAGGTCTGATTCTTAGCAGAATTATTGCATGCAGCCATTACAAAGAGTAATCTTAAACCTACTCAATAACAAACTCCCATTGAATTTTAAATTGGGAGCTCTATTGGAACAGGTGTCAGTGGAGGTCAGTCTGAATGATGTCAGCATTAGTTTGAAAGTCTATGTATAAAGTTTTGAATACTAGCTTTGATGAGGCATTATAAAATACACGTGTGTATGGTGGCTGTGCTGAATGAACATACAGTGCATTGCCAAGGTGCATGGTGCAATGGGGGGTGCACAAGCTGTGTTTGAAGGAGGACATTCTGGGTCTGATTCTGATCTCACTTTTAGCAGTTTAGCTCCATTGACTTCAATGGGGTCACTCTTGAGTAACATCAGTGTGAGATAAGAATCTGGCTGGCTGGCTCAGTGGGTGAGAGGGAGAATGCATGACCCAAAGGGTCACTAGTTAACTAGAGACTGGATGTTGTCATGTGATGGTATCCCTCCTCTGGGCTCCAGTAATATGGTTCCATTATCAGCTCCCCCACCCTCAGCTGCTTAAGGAAGAAAGAGAGCAGCGGGAAATCCTTTCCTGCAGTGAGATAACTGCACACAGTAAGAAGACGCCTCCTGCAAAGTAGTAGACTTTTTGATCATCTATTGCATTGTGCTTTATTGTTGTAGATTTTATAAGACAGCTGCAATGAGTGTATAGGAAAAAAATCTGGTTTTATTTATTTTTTTAAATGAGGAAAAATATGATTTAATTCAGAAAGACTTTGTGAATGCCACATAGGCCAGATATCCAAAAAGTGGCTTCTACTCTTGTGTCCCCAAAACAGGAGGATGCATTGAGGTCTCTCTGGAAGTTTGGCTTCTCTATCGCTTTATAATAAAAGAACTCATAAAATGGCTAGAGCGGGTCAGAAAAGGGTGTTGAAATTAAAAACATTTTTCGCAGATGATGCAATTTGAATGAAGTTCTGACAGAACCCTGCCTACCAGTCATATTTCAAAACCTGCCTGGTTCCCGGCCAGCTCACTTGCCTGGCTCCTCAGCAGCCCACCTGCCAGACTGCAGTGGAGGACCCCAAGGCTTCTAGAGTCCATGGCTCTGGGGCAATGTCAGACCACCAGGTCGTAGGTGGTCATGCCTAATGGCTGGAGTCTGAATGCTAGAGCCAGAATCAAAGCAGGGCCAGAACCAAGAAGGCAAAGGTCAGAGCCAGAATGCAAGAGCCGAGGGTTGAGACAGAGCCAGAATCAGAGCTAAGGGTCACAATAGAAGTTAGCGAAGGCAGGAGCAGGGCTGGTTCTGAGACAGGAGCAAGGCTGGGACAGGATGGAAACAAGGCTAGGTGCAGGGCAGGATTCAGGTTGGAGGAGGAGCAGAGCTTGGTCTGAGATGAGCACAGGGGGGCAGAGTCCATAGGAATATGCACTGAGCAGCCAGTGAGCTGCTGCAGAGTTTAAGAACAGGTCTGCTAGCTTCCTCAGCCAACCAGGAAGAGCAGTCCATCAGGCAGCCTAGCTTGCTCATTAGGGTGTCAGGCATACTGCGCGGGAGCAGCTGCAGGACCTTACTCCTAACAGACAGGTTGCCAGGTAGACAGCCCCAGATCCAGGGCGCCATTTTCTTCCATGGAAGTTTCAGACTTTGAGGTTTTGTTCTGAATCAGAACAAAACCAAATTTCAAAATGTTGGGAATCCTCTGTGACATGGAATCTCCTTTCTCTGCACAGGTGTAAAGATGACAGTTATACTTTCCTAGTGCTTCCAGCTGAGGATCTCATCATACTTTATAAACATTCATGAGGTAAGCCAGGCAAACACCCCTGTGATGCAGGTAGGTATTATTATCCCCATTTTACAGATAGGGACACTGAGGTGCAATGAAGTTGAATCATTTGCCTAAGATCACACCCAGGAAGTCTATGACAGGGGCAGGAAACCAGGTATCTTGACTCACCATCTTGTGCTTTTATAGAACATCATCATTTCTCTTTATGCCATGCAATTGCAGTGATTTGCACTCCAACAGCTTTCATTTAGGGCCAAATACTGACAGCCTTACTCATGAACAGTACCTTACTCTATGGAAGGCCCCACTGATATCAACGAGACAAAAGTGCTATTCACTGTGAGCAAAGGTATCAGAACTTGGTTCATCATCAATAGCACACAGTTAAATATCTGTCCAAGAGAAAGGAGTATAAGTTAAATTCCCTCCTGAACAATTTAAAGTTGCTAATCAGCACTACAGAAAGGTCTTATACATTCTGCAAAAATCAATCACTTTTTTCATTATTATTTCATCTATTTCCTGACCATTCTTTTATCTCTTCTCATTCCTTTTTCTGGGGAAAAAGGGGGCTTAGCAAACAGGACACTAATGAAATTTATTTCACTCTAGTGCATTCCATGTTTTTCCATGGTAAATCATCTAGAAATCTGCTGTCAGAGCTGAACAATTCTTTTAAAATAGACCATTGTTTTTCTTTCATAGGAAAGGTCTGAGTGGAGTTGGGTGATTGACAGTGTGGCATGCTGGCTAACAACTAATCATACTAAGTATGCTTCATGGGCAGTAACATTGTTTAAGGGGTGATTCCTGGAGTTTCAGAGGACTGTGTGTGAGCTATTGCTGAGTGTTTAATGGCTGCCACATTTTCTTGCACAGCCCCTGCATTACCAGTATTCAAGTCATTGTTTGTAAAGCGCTTTGGGAATGAAAGGTGCTGTATAAAACCAATTTTTATTCTGTCTTATTCCTCTCCCCGCCCCCCCTGCCCATCCCGATTGACACAGGGGTGCATTTTCAACACAGTGTGCCAAGAATTAAGCAATCAGCTCTCATTAACAATAGCAAGAGCTGCAGACCTACTGCCCCCCAACACCAGGAGGAAAATGGAGCCCACCGTGATCAGTAAAGTAGGTTCACACAGAAAGAGAACAAAAGTCTCAGATCCAGTTTAATCTGCTGACGGGTTTCTGGGGAACAGAGCTATGATTATTAGCATTAAAGGTTTATTAGGAGTTCCATGGAGCTGGAGATTGAAGTATCCTTTTAAATCATGCAGGGCTAAGTCCTCTTCTCAGAGGCACATTTGTGGCTCCTATTGACTTCAATGGAAGACACATCTGTGCTCCTCAAGGCAGGATTTGGTATATAAGCTTTTCCAGAAGGAACTATAACTAGTAATTTAGGTAATATAGCAACTGAGGGCCTGAGCTTGCGGTGTACTGGCCCCTCACACGATCGGGCCCTTTATCTTTTATTTCCATAGGGCAGGATTCTGATACCCTTGCTCCATGTAGTAGCCTCTTCTCGCCTCAGATAGCCCTATTGACATTCATGGACAAACATTCTATTTGATGTGAATAAGATGGTCAGACTCTAGCCTATAGGGACACATTCACTCTGGACTTGAGAAAGGGCAGCTTCACTAAAGACAAGGGAGCTTTTCCTGTTTACACTAGAGACAAATTTGGCCCACCAGATTTATTTCCTTCCCAAAGAAGTCAATCTTATCAGATTTTTGGGGGGAAGTCCTAGGCATTTCTGAAATTCAAACATATTTTTAAACTTCACCTCAAAGGGGTGAAAAACTCAGGTGTATCTTACGTGTTAGTCTCCAGCAATTCCTTCTAAGAATCTAACTTTATCTCAACTGAAAAGAGAAAGCGGAAAACAGATTTTTTTTTGTTCTATCACGTTTGCAGCACAACGAAAATGTGGAATTCTTCTGTCTCTTGCTTTTCACCCTTCTGAACTACTGTCAGACTTCTGTAAATTGTTTGCACTATAAACATGCTTTGTAAGTGAAAGGGCAAGTGTTAAGAAAAGCCAAAGCCAGCAATATGGTATTGAGTCTTTTTTATATATATAACTAAAATTAGATGGGGACCAGCTGGATCATTTGAGACAGTGGCATGATGTAGCTGAAACAGCAGCGGAATGGACTTACACATTAATATGAATGATATATTTTTTAACAAATAGTATTATAGTTAATTACAAACAAGAGGGAATGTTTTTGATCAAAAACAGTTGACTTGTTTCTCTGCAGCATTTTCAGCTATACAAAGAGCAAACAAGCTTTGGAAAGAGTGACATTTTTAACAGAGGGGTACCACCCAGATACCATCTATTGAAAAAAACCTGTCACTATTACTCTTAATAATGTGGAACCAGTAAGACTCCTTTTTCTCCATTCCCCAGCCTGTAAGTGCTGGAACTAAGGGTGCTGGGGGTGCTTCCGTACCCCCTTGCTTGAAGTGGTTTCCATCATATACCATGTTTACAGTTTGGTTCAATGGCTCTCAGCACTCCCACTATACATATTGTTCCAGCATCCCTGCCCCAACCCTGAGGATCCTATAAGAGAAGGAAAGAGAAGGAATTTTGTTCACTTATAGAGACTATTACAATGCCATTGTCTAACACTAAAGGAAGGTCTACACTTCAAGCAGTGTGTTTGAATATGGCTGCTTTAGCTCAAGGAAAGTCAAGAGAATAGCAACCAAAATGTCTTAAAACCTGGAGATGACAATGATTGGGATTATTTCAGGCTTAATCCTGCAGAGCACAGATGTGGAGTGTTGTATGTAACAGAACAAGGTAAAGTATGATGTGCAGTCCAGGAGATGCCAATCTTGCATTAATGAGAGTACTGCTGTGCTGTTATCATGGTAGTCCTGCCTGAAAGATGGAGTAAGACCAATGAGTAGGAAGCAGATAGCTAGGTGTCTCATTAGCTTGCTGAAGATTTTGTGTCCTTGTCTTCTCAGATACACATTCTCTGCCCATGCTTTCCTCCTTTCTTACTGTGCACACGTGTGAGTATGGGAGCAGGGGGCTTGAGACTTACTGCTGCCCAGTGAGAAGGATTAACTTGGCACTTAACTTTACTTGTACCTGTGCATAGTCTCCAGTTACACTTGTGCTGGAACACAACCACCCTGAAAAGTGTGGTGCACATCACACAAAGACTTCACGATCAAGGTCAACCTCAGAATCTGAGCAAGAGAATCTTGGTTCTTTCTCTCTTTAATAATAATAGTTCAAAAGTGCACATCCAGTTACTGCAAATTTGGAATAATCATCCCATCACATACAGACATTTACACCTGTTCTTGGTGTAGCCATCTATAATGTTCTGGCAATGCATGTGATTTCAGTGCAAGGTTCCACAGCACATACAAGAGTGGTTTTCTTTATTCCTTTCTATATAGTTTTCCCCTTGTATCTCTATGGCTTATACAGAGTGTGTTTTAATATAATGATGTACATTTAAAAATACTTTAAACTTCTAAATCTGAAAAATAGAAATCAAACACAAGCAATAAATATTACATAAGCAACACAAAGTGGGTAAGGTCATATCTTTTACGCACCAACTTCTATTGGTGAGAGAGACAAATTTTTGAGCTACACAGAGCTCTTCTTCAGGAAGACCTGAAGCTCAAAAGTTTGTCTCTCTCACCTATAGAAGTTGTTGTGGTAAAAGATACTACCTCTCCCACCTTGTCTCTCTAACATCTTGGGACAGACACGGTTACAACTAAGTTGGATAAGTAATACAAGCAGACATGTAGCGGGTAGGTAGAGTAAAAAACAAAACAAATTTAACCCAGTACCTCAACATGCTCTATACCATTCAATTTGCAATCACGGGAACAACCACAGAGATTAAATGAGAGCAATGTATATTTTCCACAGTGTATAAAGCACACAATTGTTTAGAACAGGTATTTCTGTAATTGTGATAGATTAGGAAAATAGAGAATGTTCTATTAATCCTCACACTTCCATGTGTGTACTGTGGTGTCCTAGTGCTGGTTCCTAGTGTACTGGCTGTGGGAAGGAATACTGGCCATCTCAAAAACTGATACTTGTTTTCACACTGTGCTTTCCATTTTAGAATCTAGTTTAAATACACTAGTTAACACACAAATGTATATTCATGTCTCTTGTTAAAAAAAAGCTCCTTTAAATAATATTCAAACCAGCATAACTAAGGGACATTCTGTTGCCATGTGTTCTATAGGCATGTGAAATCAGCATGGTTAGACCTGTAGGTATAATATAGACAGGCAGTAGCGGCGCCAGGTTTTTTGGTGCCCTAGGCGGGGGTTCTTCCGTGCTCCCGGTTGTTGGCGGCAATTCTGCAGCGGGGGTGTCCTTCCGCGCTCCTGGTCTTCGGGGCACTTCAGCGGCGGGTCCCGGAGCGAGTGAAGGACCCTCCGCAGAATTGCCGACGATGACCCAGAGCATGGAAGGAGCCCCTGCCGCCGAATTGCCGCCGAGGGCAGCCCTCCCAAATTCTGGTGCCCTAGGCGACTGCCTAGGTCACCTAAATGGAAGTGCCGGTCCTGTAGACAGGGCCGGCTCCAGCCACCAGCGCAGGAAGCAGGTGATTGGGGCGGCCAAGGGGAAGGGGTGGCACCTCCGGGTCTTCGGCGGCAATTCAGTGGCAGGTCCCTCAGTCCCTCTCAGAGGGAATGACCAGCTGCTGAATTGCCACCGAAGAATGAAGCGGTATCGTAGAGCAGCCGCTGAGGTGCTGCCGATCGCGGCTTTTTTTTCCCCTCCCTCTTTGCCGCTTGGGCCAGCAAAAAAGCTGGAGCTGGCCCTGAATGTAGAGAAGATGTGAAGCAGAGTCTTCTTGACTGAAGGCCCATACCACCTCTGGAATGCTACAGGCTGAGGCAAATATCTTTAATTCCTTCAACTAAGATTGTTTTTTGGTGAAATAGGAAAGTCCCTATGAAATAGTGAGAAAATGGGGCCCGTGGACCAGAAGGTCTATTAACCAAAGATAATAAAAAGAAGAAACAGATATAACAAATCTTCTGAAGTGTTGGGAAATTAAGAAAGTCTCCTTAATTGCCCCATACTCCTGAAAACCCAAGTTGGGGCTCCAGGGTTTCCCTCCTCCAGGTGGGGAGGAGGTATGTGATGGTGGAATTTCATCCAAGCAACAAGTTCAAGCTCTCCAGTTGGTAGCTCAAGTTTTTCTCAATATTTCAATAGATAAACTGCCTGGGAAGGTAGTTCGGGAAGTATCTCAGCAGCTTGCTTGAATATGCAGGGAATGATAAGAGAGGCACATAAGGAACTGCACAAAGGAAGCCATTTACAGACGCACAACGAACTGTATAACTCAGGAATTGTGTTACATATTCTTTGAATGCCATCTGCTAACTATTTACATATGTAAAGATATAGAACAATCTCATTAAAGGCAACAGTAAAGGAAGCACTAGAGAAAATGAAAGGGCTTGAGATAAATGCTAAATCACAAGCCCACTGGTGGGCCATTTCTTCTTGTGACTCCACATATAGTCCAAGCCCATCCAAGGTAAACCGAAATTCCAGTAAAAAACAGCCCACTGTCCTAACTTTGGGTCTTCAGCTCAACTCTGGACTCACTCATCCTTATCCCAGCTATCAGGAAGTTTCAACAGTCCTTATCCTTGTGTCAGGGGTTTTCTATTCCACCTTCCTCAGTGGGCCAATAGATGAACTGATGCCCTATCACTACTTTGGCTTTTGGTTCAGGGATGCTCTACTTGCTTTCTCCATGGACCATTTCCTACCTCCACCTGTCCTAGGCCTTTCCCACATCCTTTCCCTGGGCTCAGAGGGTATTTGCATTTCTCTCTAGACCTCTTCTGCAGGCTCACTGCAGAGCTTTTTAGCACTTTCAGACATCCAGCTGTTTCTGCTGCAAGAGTTTTCTCCACTCCTCTGGCAGGGCAGTCTCCGACCCTGCAGGAAGTTTCCTGCTCCCTGCCGGCTCATCCACCAAGTCAGAGAACCCTGAGTGGATGCACTTCCCCAGCTTTCCTTCCCACCTGCCATGGACCCCCTGTTGCTGCGTACCTTCCTTCAGGGAGACTCTGCCTGCCAGTAGACTGACGGAGCTCCCTGATCCAGACAGCCTTCTCTCCCTGAGTGAGATCCAGCAAACCACTCTCCTTCCTGGTCAACTCCCAGCTGAGTTACATTCAGCCCTTTTCAGCTCCTTGTCCCTCCAGGCTTAACACCTACTGCAGGGCAGGTGTAGCCGAGCAGGGCTGAGAGAGCCCATAGGCTCTCATTAACCTCTTCTTTCTCAATGTGAGGTTTGCATGCCACATTACAAAGGCCCTTATTCAACAAAGCAATTAGGCCCAGATCCTCAAAGATATTTAAATGCTAACTCAATGAGAGTTAGGCACCTAAATACCTATGACGTTTTACAATTTGCCAGTTGCTGACAATGCTCCTTTACCATTGGATGCTTCTGAGTCTACTGTTCATTGAATTGCCCTGTCTGGATAGATCATTTGCAGCTTTGAGGGAAACCTCCTTCAGCTTTTAATCTTTCCATTGACTCCTGCTTCATGTTCAGGCTTGTCACATACATGCAAACAATGGGGAATTACATCAATTTTCTCACTTTCTTTTTAAAAAGAGGATAATTTCTTAACTTTCTATGTAGGCTGAAGACTCATTTGACCATGCAGGCATCTTTCTTTACTAAATTAAAGCTAGAGGATGAAATAAAAGTTAGAGGCACTTAGAGGTGAATGGGCTCATGACATTACCTTTCTAGAAACTTTTTTGGAAAATATTTTTTAAGAAGCCAGACCAGTTCCTTTTAAAAAAAACAACATTCTTCACTACACACCATTGTCTGTGGTATATTTGGAGCTCAGATATTCTGAGAGGAAGATACCAAAGTAGCAACTATTTTTTTTTCTAGTAGCAAAACTTTCAGTGAGTTTCAGGCCTTTAATTTTAAATGTTGATTTGCAAATTGTATTTTGTGTTAGAAATAGTGAATGCATTTCCCCAAAGCTGCCATCTATCACTACTGACAGATTATTGGTTAATTCTCCTTTGAAAAGACATTCCTCCCACACCCGAAAAACCCCTCTAATATTTTGCATCACTTTCAAGAATAGATTTCATACTCATGCAGCTCCTTCACGGTGGCCTGGCTCAAGCCTCCACTATAGCACTTGCTAATCCAGGTGGTTTCTGCCCCCTCCTCACATGGGTTGGGTCCTGAGTTCTTTGTTGCAATGCCTGATGCCTCCACCCATAGTTACTCCTTTCTGTGCCCAAGATGCAAAGGAAAATGTCTAACACTTACACTCTTAACAAGGAGTATAACCCAGTACACAAACAATGTATATTAATGCAAACCCTCAACAAATGAAATAACACTCCCCAAAATGACAATTTAACAAAGAGGACTTTATCGGGGGCAGAAAAAAATAAAAGCTTCTAAGAAGGGTGTGACACTTCCCAGGGGTAGCCAGGATTGTAGACATCTCGATATCACCTGCTCCTAGCGTGAGGAAGCCTGTCTGTACCTGACATGGGCTAGCTCCCCAATTCAACTGGCCACTGGCAACACAAGCACTCCCTGCCATCACTCTGCAGGTTAGTGATTGGAACACTCCAAGCTTCAAGCCCTCTGAGCATCTCCCTGAAGTCTCTGGCTTCTGGTCCACTGGACACTTGCAGTATTCACAGATTTACTGTTTCCAAAGAAACAGAACAGCCCAACTTACCAGTTCCACCTCAGATCACCACCCTGCCTAACACACAGCACTTGGATACGATTATAGTGAAATCAAGTATAAGCTTATTTAACAAAGCAGAGATTCAAGTAACAGCAACTAGAAGTATTGGAAAGAAATGGTTGCATATGAAATGAAATCATAACATACATTTTTGAACTAGCAGCAAAGAGTCCTGTGGCACCTTATAGACTAATAGATGTATTGGAGCATGAGCTTTCATGAGTGAATACTCACTTCGTCGGGTTCACCCACGAAAGCTCATGCTCCAATACGTCTGTCAGTCTATAAGGTGCCACAGGACTCTTTGCTGCTTTTACAGATCCAGACTAACACGGCTACCCCTCTGATTCTTGAACTAGATATTCATGGCTTGTAGAGTAATGATCACACAAAATCCTTGCTAGCACTTCATAACCTGGTTGGCTGCGACTCTCTGTTCATGAGACAGACACACAGTCAGTTTGCCTCCTAGGTGAAGGATCCAGTATGTTTCTTTGTCCCTACTTCTTGTATATTTGTTGCTTCTTGTAGATTTCTCTCATTTTACACCTGGCTTACTATGCAAACAGGCATACAGCGTGAGGGACACAACACAACATCCAAACGGCCAGACAGGGAGATAGGCATCTGTTACCTCTTGCCTGAAAGGAACACCTCTAAGTTGTCACCTTCTGGTGACCTCACTTAATTTTTAGACCGTACAAACATAATTTTCAGTATAGATACATTACTCCTAAAATATTATTGGTACATACCTTTCTCAATTATTACGACGACAGGTGAGCTACTGGCTCTCAGCGGAAATCTTACATGGCACCTCTTTGGTGAATTGTTATGTATATATCCAGCCCAGGAGATCTCTGTAAAACCCTATGCACTCCTTGTGCGCTCTGCCTGGTGGCACAAAAGGCTACCTGGTTCACAGAAAGACAGGGTTAAGAGTAACTAAAAGGCTATAGCATCAGTAATATAACACATTTCCCACCTCCCACCATTCGCAATTATAGCTCAGCTCCCTCCTTGGCATCCCTTCCCAGCTCCCTCCTTGGCATCTTTTCAGACAGATGGCATGCCTAGGATGAGACCAGAGATGAGCTGCAAACGGTGGCCACCTTAAAGAAAATGCAAGGTACCTTCTTACAATGTTTTCACCCCTGAATGGGACAGGATCCTCTCCCGACTCCTTGGTCTGGAGTCCTGTGGAAGTCTTGGCTGATTCTAGATAGCCAGAACCAAGTCAGATCTCTCCCCTCTGGATGCCAGTCTCCACTGGGCTGGCACTGTCTGACCACACACTAGATTTGACTTTCTACAACAGTTCAGCATCTTCCTTTGTGGAAACTGGGACTTTTGGGGCTAAGCAGAGACTCCCTGAGCTGTTCTGCTCCTATCTCTCAGCCCCAAATTCAAAAGCTCCCAAAGTGAAACAAAAACTAGTCTCTTAGGATATGTTTACACTACAATTAAAAATCTGTGGCTGGTCCATGCCAGCTGACTTGGGCTCCCAGAGCTGGGACTAAGAGGTGGTTAAATTCCAGTATAGATGTTAGGGCAAGGGTAGGCAACCTCTGGCACACGGCTTGCCAGAGTAAGCACCCTGGCAGGCCGGGCCAGTTTCTTTATCTGCCACGTCGGCAGGTTTGGCGGACCCCGGCTCCCACTGGCTGCTGTTTGTCATCCCAGGCCAATGGGGGCGACAGAAAGCACCTTGGGCTGAGGGACATAATGACTGCAGCTTCCCACTGCCCCCGTTGGCCTGGGACGGCGAACTGTGTCCAGTGGGAGTCACGGTTGGCCAAATCTGCCAAAGTGACAGGGCTTGGGGCTGCAGCCCGAGCTCTGGGACCTTCCCACTTGTGAGGGTTTTAGAACCTGGGCTCCAGCCTGAGCCCAAACATTTTCACAGCTATTAAACAGCCCCTTATCTTAAGCCCTGTAAGCCCAAGTCAGCTGGCACTGGCCAGCCACAGGTTTTTAATTGCAGTGTTAGTCTCTGAGTAAGTCCACTTTCACTGAAGGCTTGAGACCTGGGTCATCATTGGCCCAGCAAGCTGCCTGTATAAATCATGCCACCAGAAGTTTCCAGTCTATTCTGTCCCAACCTAGACTTTAAACAGGCTGGAAAATGGTGTCCAGAGGCTCTGGTTATAGCATGGTTGTAGTACAGAGGTTAGGTCACCAAATTCCAAAGAGGTGTTTTTCTCCCTTCACTGCTTGATTATCACACTCAGCACAGTATGCTGCATATAGAGCAGAAACTAAAGTATTTGCAGAAAAGAAATTTGTTTGATTAATTTAGCCCTTGAGAACAAACTTTTAATTTTAGTTAATTTGATAATTATTAAAAATTATTGGCAGAATAGTTTATGCGATAACTTCACTGCAATTATTGCTCCGAATATTTGTGATTAATAATTTACTATGGCCCCAAGCCATCAGATCACTTAAGTTTGTGCTTAACTTTAAACACGTGACTGATTCTGCTGAAGTAATAAACATTATTTGATTTCTGGATCAAGGCCTATTTGTGCTGCAAAATTGATCACCTGATTCTCCGGGTAAAAGATTGTAGTAAAACAGTTTTGATGCAACTGTACCAGCAACAGACCCCAGTCACTGGCAGGCAGGATCAAACCTGCGGCTTCTGGAGCTTAGTACATGAGCCTGTACTGCATGAGCTAAAAACCATCTGGATGCTAGCTAAGGTGGTAAACCAGATCTCTCTGTCTTGCGCTCTCTCTCTCTCTCGTCTCCACTAGATGGGACAGAACACCACATCCAGTAGGTGTGTGGGTTATGCAACAACTCAATGGACCACTCAAAAATCAGTTGCTTCACTACTCTGGCAGTAGAAAGGAACCTTACTGCATGTGTAAAACTAATATACCTCCACTTTTAGGCCTCACGTTGCCAGAAGAGTGTAAAAAGGGGCATACATATAAGTGAGAATCTGACTCAGTATGGCTGAGGATACGATCAGGCAGTCTCTTAAGACAGGAGGCTGCTTAATAAGGATGGTCTCTTACACGTTTCACTACACTTTCAAAGCCCAAACGAGATTTCCAGATGGACATGTGAACATAGGGCAAATAGTTGTGCACCACTGGTGCATATTTGGCACAAATACCAATGTAAACGAATATTTTCACAAGTATTTGTGACGCTTTAAGCTTGGTTTTCCTCTCATGCTGATGTAAATCTGGAGTTACTTCTCTGAAGTCAGCAGCGCTACGTCAGTGGTAAACTGGCCTCAGGAGAAGCAGGTCCTTCCCCTTTCCACAAACACTCTTGTGCACAGTAGTTTGCTGGTATGAACGCTCACAGAAAGTGAATACAAGGAGCTTTAACACTATCAAGGCAAACACATTTTTTTAAACAAATTCACAAATAATTTTGCAGCATGCGCCCAATTCTACTTATGAGCATGGTTTTTTGTCTTCTGCTTTGTCCTTTGGTGTAACAAAACCATCTGAATTAATATGCCTAGCCATCGTTAATATGAACTCCATTATCATGTTTCAATCACTCAAATTACTAGCATTAGCCTTTAGACTGACTTCCGAATTACAGATGAGAGGGTTACACAATAGACATTGGAGAATCACTTAAAAAAAAAAAGAGTATTCCACAATCCTTCATTGAAATACCATCCTGCAATTAAGAGAACCAAGTCTAGTCAGACTGAGAAGCAGTCACATGCATATACAATAAAATAAACACATAGTGTAGAAAAGCAGAGGCCACTGAACTTTATTTCACTTCCCAGCTGCAGCATTACTCATAATTCATGGGTATCCTTGCCCTTTCCCCAAGTATTTGCAGGAGTCTCACAGAAATATTGCTACAGTAAGTAACATCAACACTTAGCTGTTTTTCAGGAAGAGCTGTATGATATTATTATGGCATTCCATGAAGCTAGCTGTAATGTGTAGGAAGTCTAAATCAAATCATACAGGCTAAAGGTAACAATTACTTTAAAGGTAACAATTACACATGTACAAAAGAACAATGGCAGGGAAAAGTTTATTCCAATCTGCCCATGTTTTGAGATGTAAATGACAGTGTAGTTCCTTCATAGGCTTTAATGGCCAAGTGAGACATCATGTTTGTATCTGCAAAATGACTCTGACTGAACACAGAACGGAGCATATGTTAATAAATTGTTTAGCTACAGCTGAAAAAAAGAATGGATCTACAAACTGCTTTATTTTGTAAGGATGGTAACCTCATTCCAAAGCATCAGGGAAAACTGCCATTTAATTAAAACAATCAAAAGTTGTGAACTAATTAAAACAAGATCCTTCCCTGAATTGGTTTTAAAACCCTACTGATAAAAAAATAAAATAAAAAAATTAGAATGACTACTTTTAAATGACAGGAAGTTAAGAGAACCAACTTATACCATACCACATGATTAAGTACTTTCATCCATCTCTCTTCAGGGACACACTTAAATGTGTGCTCAACTATAAGCACGTGCTTGAATCCCATTAACTTCAATACAATTTAAGCATGTGCTTAAATGCATTTCTTGACTATGAATATTTTTCTGAGTCAAGGCCTAAGAAACAGCCTTTTCATGAGGGCCCAGATCCATGAAAGGCATTTAGTTATTTGATTTCAATAGGCATTAGGCACCTAAATACTTCTGAGGATCTGAGCAACCTGCCTACAACCCCAACTACTTTTACAGAGCACTCACTATCATATTTTGTGACAGTTGACTCAGACCTCAGCAAAAGTATTGAGGGAGTTGCTCACATATCCTTCGAAGAGTTAACCTCGTTATGCATTAGAGTGAAATGCGCAAAACTGCATGTAGGGAGGAGGGAGGCAAGCTGCACTGAAGAATTCAAAGCCTAATTTCACTCCAAAAGTGAGAGAATAAACAGAAATAACAATTTGTTAGTCTGAGCTGAGAGAGATAGGGAAAGAGACTAACCAATAGTGATGGGCTCAGACACATTCTACTAACCCATTTACATGGAAAAATAGTCCAAATTTCAATATATATACAATATACCTATCTAAATAACCCACTATGGAATATCACACTGCACTCTGCATCTCTGAATTAAGCAGCCAGCATAACCTGCTGATTTGGAATTGCTTTGCTTTCAACTTTATCTGGGTTCTCTATCCTACATTCAGTATTATAGCAATCTAGGATCTCTTTCCACTCTGCTGCAGAGCAATCTTTTTGTTTTTGTTTTTTTTCCCCTGGACTGGAGAATTCTGCTTGGCATTTTAGGTGGGTGCTTTGTTGCAGACATCTTAAGAATGGCTTTGTGGTTGTGTGGGCTTCCTGTGGAAGAACCCTGAAACTGGATGGCACACTCTAAACCGTCTCAGAAAGCTGCACTTACACTGGGCTCTACTTTATTAGTTTCCTAATGGTGAGCTGTAGTCTAGCCACATGACTAGCTGCTATTACAAATGACCTCCTTGAAAGGTGATAAAAAGCTTGTACTGCTTAACGCTATAGAGAGGCTGTGATTGTTTGGTGATGTTTTCAGATGCACTTGGGAACTATATCTGTTGTATGTTATCATCAGCCTAGTTATGATAAGGATATGGAGTTTGTTACAAGGAAAAGGCTACAAATGATTTATATGGCATTAATTGTACTGATGAAGTGGAGGTTTATCAATATGCATAAATAGAAATGTAATATGAATTCAGATAAGATGATAAAATGAAGTGCTAGAGTTCCTTTCAGCAATTTTCCATAATTCTCAAAGTTTCCTAAGCAATAAAATGTGCCGTCTGCTAGGAAGAAAGTTTGAGGTGAAATAGGGACAGAGGCAGCGGGCAGGACTGACTGCACAAATAAAAATAATATGTAAAGCTGATTTTAGATGAGTAAATTTGATCCAGTGGAAGAAAATTCACCCTGCTCTCTGCCATGCAGGTAGCATGTTTGCCTGTGACGGCAGCAGATTATTTGTTCTTTTTCCCTGACACTGAACTAAAGAATGCATTGTGGGAAAACCATCATGACACATGACACTGTGCAAAGGGGGAACACAGCGTGAAGCAGCATCAAGGGGCTTACTTGGCCTTGATGCACTCTTGCACAGCATGGGGTGCCACAGATGAGTGTCTCTTCCAACTCAAGCAGTGGTGCAATTTGCACACGTCTCATGAGAGCGCATGGTGAAGCTGTTCTCAAAGCCCTCATGTAAACAGGGCTAAAAAAAAAGGAAAGAAAAGAAAGAAAAAAAAAGAGTAAAGCTCCTACACCATGCACAGAAAAAAGCACAAAAGGAGATAGTTCAAAAGAGGTTTTGCCCAAGGGGAAGAGGGAGAGAGAGAAATGAAATACAAATATTAGAAGCAAATGAGAAAGGCTTAAAAATAGAAGCTGGTAGTTAGCACAGTTGGGAGAGGAGTGGTCAGAAGAACTAAAGTACAGCAAGACACTGGAAGGCGAGCCACAAATGGAGATTTATGTGCCAAGGAAAAACTGTAATTGAAATAAAGATACTAATATGTTTCTGTGGCACAAATACTCAGGCCTGGAAACTTCTTCAGAATTGCCTAAGTTCAGATAATAAGTCTGCATAAAAAGAGAGAAATAAAGCCCTGCTCCTTGCTAGCCTGTCTCTGAGCAACAGGCCCTCCTGTGTTCCCACTCCCTTGTTGCTCCTGCTTATCATAATATGCCACTTTTGCACATCAAATTTACATTTCAAAAATGCTGTATCCCGGCTCTAAAATTAATTATTAATCTTTCATCAGTCCTTTCCACAGATACATTTTTAACTTTGATTTGCTACCCATTCAGAAGTGGGGGAGTGGAGGGGGGAGAAGCTTTAATCTTGTCACTTTTCTTTTGGGTTCTCTCGTATGTTACCACTTCTAGCCCCATAAGCGCTCGGAAGGTAGAACTTCAACTTTTGTTCTTGCTTTTAAAAGACATTTAAAACAGTCAGGAGAAGAGGGAATTTTTACCCTATGGGCATCACTCATAGGTGGTTAGAAAAGCTCATTTGGCCTTGAATTTTTGTCCTCATGAGGGTATATTGTACCACTTCGTCAGCTCTGGACTGGATTGTTCCTTGAACTATATGCCTGTGCAGGAGAGTAAGAATGCTCACTTGCACTCCTGCATGTCCTGTCCAAAACATTGGTCCAGGCGGTGCCTGCTTCCTCCCCTGTCCAGAGGTTGGTGTGTGGGGCCAGGTAGGAAATGGGCAAAATATTGGCTGCACCCCTCCAATGTATCAGCCAGCACAGCGGAGGCAGTCAGATGAGGAGCAGCAAAATTATTACCAAAAGTCAATTATTACCCTCCCAGAGCAAGTGGGGAGCAGGGAGGAAATTGTGCACCAGAGAGGTGTTTGAGGCGTAATGTTTGCTGTTGTTAGCCCTGGGATGATGCTCTATACCCTTCACCCCTTGCTTGGGACTGTGCCTGATGGCACAACCTAGCTCTTTGGAGGCCAAAAAATTACCTATGAAATAACCAGCAAGAAAGGAGACAGTTTCTAAAGGATTACTGAAAATGTAGTCCTATTTGCCTTTATACTGCAAAATTTACTGTGCATTAGATTAACAACTAATCACACACATGCACACAGCACTGGTGTACAACCTGTGCTAACACAGAACTAAAATGCTTTGTGCAGACTGCATGCTGAATTAAGAATTTAAAAAATTAGCACTGCTCCATTAGGTGCACTGTTTTAAAATAATAGTCTGCTTAAAAGGAAAAAAATAAATACATTAATTAAATAAAATAATCAGCCTCTTTGGAAGACATATGCCACTACAACACGGTATCTATTTAAAGGCCAAAGACATCCATTTAGAAGAAACTCTATTTTTCATTTTTATTCACATGAATAGGCTAAGAAATATATACTACTTCCAACAGCTCCTTTGCTGTTATTTTAAGTGAGCTTTACTGGGTGCATGTTTGGATGAATGTGTCTCAGAATGTTGTACTTAATCAGAGGTGAATTTGAATCAATAGACTATAACTTACAAGAAATCAGATAAAATACAAGAGAAAAATAAAGCAGAAAATCCAGTGCAAAACATAGCATGGTTGGATTTTTTCCCTCCACGTGTTATCTGGAAAGTAGACCTGCCTATGATATAAATATATCCTCTCAATTTGTCCCTGTGTTCACTCACTCATGGTTGTGTTTGAGTTGTATCACTCCCTGTTTTAGCAGTAGTGTCAACAAGCAAGTCTGGTATAAATTGCACATACTGCTCCTTAAGTTTAGCACCTTAATTAAAGTTGTAGTTCAACAATAATAATAAATTAACATTTGCATAATGTGCAAAGCACTGTACAGACATTAACTATCACACACACTAGCGGGTAAGTATTATTATCATCCTCCTTTTGCAGCTGGAGAAATTGAGATAGCAAAGTGACATGACTTGCCTAATGTCATAGAGGATTCAGTGGCAAAGCAAAGATTAGAAATCAGGATCTCCTGAATTGCTGGCTGTTCCTCCAGAGCAGTGGTTCTCAACCAGAGGTTTGGGACCCCCTAGGGGGCCTTGAACAGGTTTCGGGGGGGAGCCTCCAAGCAGGGCCAGCATTAGACTCGCTGGGGCCCAGGGCAGAAAGCCGAAGCCCCACAGCCCCACCACCTGGGGTTGAAGCTGAAGCCTGAGCAATGTAGCTTTGTGGAGGCCCCTGTGGCATAGTCCCCAGACAACTGCCCTGCTTGCTACCCTCTAACACCGACTCTGGCTTTTATATGCAGAAAACCAGTTATTGTGGCACAGATGGGCCATGGAGGTTTTTATAGCATATTGGGGGAGGCCTCAGAAAGAAAAACATTGAGAACCTCTGCTCCAGAGCACACAGCCTTATGTCAGTGTGTAGTGTTTGGTCCCTTTATCATACATGTGACTCTAGCTCCATAATTTCCTATTTTTAAAAGCAGATTTTAATTTCAGTTTGTTGATGCTAAGTGTGTATGTACACATAACTGTGTATGGATGATCAGTGAATACCCATTTCCAGGGGGGAAGCATGGAGGGGCATGCAGGGTCATGTGCCCCCGCCAGCATGCTCACATGAACTGAGCATGCTCAGTAACACTGCTGAAGCTGTCTGCCCTCAGTCCGCTCCTCCATTCCCCCACCCCCACTATTGGCAGGCACCGGTCATCTCTGCCCATTTCTCCTGTAGGCCGCCATAATGCACTGGAGATAAGGTGCAATGAATAATCCCACAGTGTCATTCTGGGGATGCAAAGCAAGAGCAAATTACAATAACAATGGGGCTTGTTTCCTAAAAATAAGCAGGTTTATGTGCTGGTGTCACAGAGGTTACACCTTCTGGAGTGCATTGAATTACTTATAGTTAAACAAAAATAGCCAGATCACGTAGCTGCAGAGTAAGATGTGAGTATGGTTTCAGCAGGAATGTGGCTTCATGCAAAAATCCAGTATTGGCCTTGGGACACATCCCTTTTTGACCATATAACATTGAATAATGTGTGTGTCTGACAATGCTAGTGGTTCTTAACTGTGCACAGACTCTTCTCGCTCAAAACATAAGCTCCATTTTTTAATGTCTGTGGTTGTCCTTGCCCTCTCCCCCTGCCCAGCTTGTGAACTGGTGGTGATGGAGGAGGACGGCAACACTTTGCCTCTGCATTCTCTCCCCTTCAGTTTGTAGAGCCAGTGTGGCTCCTTCCACCCCAAGTAACACCTGAAGGAAGTTAAGCACTTATCAGTTACATTAGTCATCCATTTAAACAGGCCCAGAGGATAACCCTGACCTTTCTCTGCATGGGATGGTATCTCTGTACTGGAACCAACACAGAGATTATGCTCCCCTGCGCAAGCCCCACAAAATAGCAGGGGGATGGGGGTTGAGGTGGAAAAGATGGCTCTCCAACAGTCGGGAGGAATAACTCTCCTGACTGAAATTATACCAGCAAGCAGCAGATCCCACGTTAACTCCAACATGAATTTGAGAGGAGAGGTTGAAGGAGAACCTATTCCTGTGTGAGTTCTGTGCCCTGCTAAGCAAGGATCACCTCATTAGCTGGGGGAGCATCTGTGATGGGTTTGGACAGACAGGCGTGGCTGGGACAGTGCTACACACACTCTCATTCCCCTTCCCTCTCCCAACAGCCTGCAGCATGTGTGATTCACAGAAGGGGGGAGTGCTGCTTCTTTTTTGTTCCCTGCTCAAGCACTCTGTGCTGCAACATGGGGGAGGGATTTCATGTGGCACCAAGGTACTGAAGCTGTCCTGCCCACTCCTGCAATATCCCCATCTAATCACGTGGGAAGTAAGTTAACTAAAATCTTCCCACCGACAACCAGGTAGGTAGCAGAAGACTAGAGAGGGGAATTCGTTGAAAACAAACAGTAAATTTATTAAAAGGACTACTAACAAAGTCAGGGGGCAGGGGAGGGAGAATAAAACAGATTAAAACCATAAAACAGCAATGTGGTTGCCCAAAGGTGGGCCTGAAACCCAGTCCCCAATACAACCTGTGGCAATTTACACTTCTAACAAAACAAACTAAACCAAGATACCCCAGAACCATACTGTATCTTAAAGGATGGATCTCAAGTGGAATCAGCTGCGGCTGTTAAGTGACAGTTTCTCCATTGTTTGGGTTTGTAGGGACCTGGACCTGCAACTGTGCACTCAGTGGTTACCGGGGACAGGATGAGCTCAAGACTTTCACTGCATTGGAACCAGGAGACTCCTGGCACTGGCAAGCACTGAAACCAGGTAAGTGAGTTCAGGTGGAAGATATCCAGATCGGTGGGATAGAGCAGGTAAGATGGTGAAGGAAGTCCTTCATGTCCGTGCAAACGTGACAGTCACTGGTTGCCTCTCAGACAGACAGCACCACTGACAGAGTGTGCAACCCTTTTATGCCTTCTGTGTCATGAAAGTTCTAATCCAGATTGGTTTGATTCAGTATCATCAGAGGCAGTTTCTGCAGCAAACCCTGTTTCCTACCAAACAAAAAGTGTGAAAGTGAGTTGTAAACAACCAGAATTGGACTCCCTTTTAAAAGATGGATTCTATTGTCCAAAATGCCTTATAACTAATTATTTTCATACAAATACAATAAATTCAAATATGAACAGTGAAATAAGCATAAGTAAGCATGAATAAACATATATAGGGAACTCCGCCCTACACTGCCATTGGACAATGGGGGTTGGGATGGGCCAACTAATTAGCTCTGATCTGTTGGGGTGGGGGCTGTTTCTGTTTACTGCTGGTGAGCAGCCATGTTGGGCTCTTGGGCATGGCTCCCAAGCACGACATTCCATGATGAGGGAATTTGCCTCTATGGGCTGGTCTACACTACGCATTTAAACTGAATTTAGCAGCATTAAACTGATTTAACCCTGCTCCCGTCCACACAACGAAGCCCTTTATATTGATATAAAGGGCTCTTTAAACCAATTTCTATACTCCTCCCCGATGAGGGGAGTAGCGCTGAAATCGATATTGCCATGTTGGATTAGGAGCTCTGATCAGCATGGGTGGCAATGCAGTCCCAAATCCAAAAAGAGCTCCAGCATGGACCGTACGGGAGATACTGGATCTGATTGCTGTATGGGGAGACAAATCTGTTCTCCGTTACAGAAGATGAAATGACAAAGCATTTGAAAATAATCTCCAGGCTATGATAGACAGAGGCCACAGCACAGTGCTGCGTGACAAGTGTAACGGAAAGACAAAGAATCAAATGGACGCTCATGGAGGGAGGGAGGGGGGACTGAGGACTCCAGCTATCCCACAGTCCCCGCAGTCTCTGAAAAGCATTTGCATTCTTGGCTGAGCTCCCAATGCCTGAAAGGTCAAAAATATTTTCCCGGATGTTTCAGGGTGTATGTATTCAATTTACACTCTTCTCCCCGCGAAAGAAAAGGGGGAAAAAATCATTTCTCACCTTTTTTCAATGTTACCCTATGTCTACTGCATGCTGCTGATAGACGGGGTGCTGCAGCGCTGAACACCAGCATCCCCTTCATGCAGAAGGTGCAAAATGACTGGTATCCATCATCAACATCGCCGTGAGTGCTCCTGGCTGCCTTGGTGAGGTCGGCTGGGGGTGCTGGGTAAAAATGGGATGACTCCTGGTCATTCCGGCAACAGTACAGAATGGCTGGTAACCGTCCTCATCATTGCAATGGAGGCTGAGCTCCAATCAGCCCCCCTATTTCATGTCTAAAGAAAAATTCTATACTCCTGGACTATCATAGCAGCTAGAGGCTGCGCTCCTCTCCTCCCATCTTTGATGTCCTGCCTGGACTATCATAGCAGCTGGAGGCTGCTTCCCCTCATTTTAGCTCACTAAAAAGTCAGTGTTCTTATTCCTGCATTCTTGATTACTTCATCACACAAAGGGGGACCATTGCACCGTTAGCCCAGCACAGTTGGGGAGGTGGGGGAAGCAATGTTGGGTTGTTGCAGGGCACCCCAGAATGGCATGCAGCCTCATCATTTCTGCGGGATCTCTTGGGCTTTGACCGGAGCAGCTGTGTTCTCTGGGTTCTCTAGTAGACTTGCCCATATTCTAGGAGGACTGACTCTATTTTAGACAAAAATAAGAAGGGAATGACCTGGGATCATTCCATTTTGTCCATGCGCTCCCGGCCGACCTCCGTAGGCCAGCCAGGAGCACCATGACAGCAGTAGATGGTACAAAAGGATTGATAACCGTCATTGCCAATTTCCAAATGCAAATGGTGCAAATGATTGATAATCATCATCTCATTGCCAATTTTTACAATGGCAACACGTGCATAGGGATGGTAAACATCTCTACTACCTTGCAAAGGCAAATGAATGCAGCTGTGTAGCACTGCAGTACCGCGTTCTGTCAGCAGATCCCTAACTACAGTGACAGTGACAAAGGCAAAACAGGTCCCATGGTTGCCATGCTGTGGCGTCTGCCAGGGAATCAGAGAAAAAGGGTGTGAAATGATTGTTGCCCTTTGCTTTCATAGAGGAAGGATTGAGTGCCGATTTACCAGAATCACCGCGACACGTTTTTGCCCCATCATGCATTGGGTCTCTACCCAAATTCCAATGCGGTGCGAGGACTGTGGGAACTATGGGATAGCTACGGGATACCTACCCACAGTGCAATGCTCCGGAAATCAACGCTAGCCTCGGTACATGGACGCACACCGCCGAATTAATGTATTTAGTGTGGCTGCGTGCACTCGACTTTATACAATGTTTTAAAAAAACGGTTTCTGTAAAATCGGACTAATCCCGTAGTTTAGACATACCCTATGTCTCACACAGCTTGTGGCACACCACATTTTATATTACGTACCACCTGTGTCGAGAAGGGGAACAGATTGGAACTCTGGCTTCCAGCCAGAATCTCAGGCAGGTCTGGAGGTGTAGAGAGGGTATTGCCCTCAGACCACCCTTAGGTTTGTAGAACCTCCAGGGGTGAAGTGGGATGAGGTGGGGGGAAGGGGCATTGGAGCTTATTGGAAATTGACACCAAAGCAGCCCTGATGGGTAGTTTGAGGGATTTGTGTGTGTTTTCCCCTTGTAAAATAGTTTTAATAAAGTTGAGGCCTCCACATTTAATCATACTGTGATGTTCATGTCTTGTTGTTTCTTGGTTGCATGAAGGTCACTTGAACTAACATACATGCCAAAAAAAGAGCTAGTTGCCTTTTCTGATGAATGAACCGTTCTGCTTCAGAGCTGAACTTGCCACACAATTCTCTAGCTCACTGCAAAACCCTTTGATTTCATTAGCTACCCCTTTGCAGAAGTCCTAAATATTTAAAAAGCAGGATAAACAGTGTTTATGGGATGAAGCCTACTTATTTTTCATCTTTCCCTTAAATTACCTACCTTCTCTATCCTTCCACCATGAATAAAGCTGTCCTTTTGTACCACTTAAATTAAATTATGATGCAACAGCTCCCAAAGAGAAGGAAAAACTAGTGTATGAAACAGAACTGACCAGTGGAACCTGTTGCTGCAGGTGATTTTTGAAGCAAATAGCTCTGTAAGATTAAAAAAAAAAAAAGATTTATACACTTTAGAGCTAAAGCCTCAGAGCCAGTAACCAGGGCGGTAGGGGGTTTGCCAGCCCCTCACTCCTCATATGCTGTCTCTCCCCCTGCACGACTAGTCCTGATGGAAGAGATCCAACTGGCCTGTGGTGGGATCTGAGTGTGCAGATGAACTCTTCTTTCTTTCCTCAGAGGCCTCCTCTCCCCTGGCATTGGGCTATGGATATTACTGAGGCCTTGTGTGAGAGAGGCAGACCTGGCCAGGTCCCTATATATAGTTCCCATTCCCCAAAATACCTATTAGGATAGGGAAGCAGTTGGATATGCCCTTCCCCTCACTGAATTGTCTTATCTGGGGGTGAGGGTACTATGCCCTGCTAAATTCTGCTCCACTGTGGAGCCTGTAGCTGGCTATAATTTCCAGGCTGCTCAGAGGGTTGGGGATGCTGTACACCAGTGCATCTCAGATGGTTTGAAAGCTTAAAGACTCTCACTGTCCCCCGTCAGGAGATTGAAACATGTTCCTTTCCCCTTCAGCCCTGCCTTGTGTTGTTAAAGGCCTGCACAGCTTAATCTGTACATGGCTCCCACCCTGGCTAGTCTGACTTGCTCCCCAGTTTGGGAAATGCACATGCACAAGGCTTGTGGGCCTGTAGGAAAGCTCTCATGGATCGCCTCCCCTGGGCTAATTCTGCTGTAGGATTTCAGTTCTGCTTCCCGGCTGTGTAATCAGCCTGGGCTGCAGTGCTTTAGTTAGTTCCAGGCTGCAGAGCACTTTGGAGACAGAATTTAGCCAAATATGAGTAAGAGCAGCATCTGCAGACACAGAGCTAAGATAAAAGTTACAAGGACTATCAATCCTCTCGCTGGAGGGCATAAGCTGCTCTTGCTTGAGGGCATAAGATGAGGTCATGAAAGAATTTCTGCCAAAGGTATAGGACTGAAAAATTACAGTATGTGCTTTAACAAGGGCTTGACAATTTATAAAGCCTCTGGCATCGGAGGCCCAATATTAGAGTAGGCGGATCATTACTTCAGTGCAATTCTTATGCTCATCACATCTTTTTATAAATACATTTATTTATGTTACCCTAAAGCAATCTTCAAAGAGGCCCAGAAAGATTTTAAAGCTAAATACAGATGTGGACATATGTTCATTCCTTCTGAAGCATCTGGCCCTGGCCACTGGATACTATTGGTCTGACCCAGTAGGCCCATTCTTATGGTATTCTGCTCTTAGAAGACAACCATGCAACACAACAGTAATGAATACAGATGAGCCAAGGAGAGAGAGAGAGAGAAACAGTAAAAGGAGATTTATTGCAAAGCAATTCTTAACACTTTGTAAAAACAGAATTTCCCACTTGTGTACATTGGCTGAAGGAAAGTAGTGCATTTCAGACCCAGGAATTTATCACATGATGGGAAGCAGTGTGGCGTAGTGGCATGAACACAAGGGGCGAGGTAGGAGTCCTTAGTTCTCATCACATCTCTGCCACTGACTCACTATGTAAACTTGCGGGAGCGTCTGCCCTTTTCTTTCTCATTTCGCAATGCAAGATAGGGGGAGTGATACTCATTTACCTCACCCATAGCGTGGTTGGTGAGACTTAATTAGTTTATGGCTGTTGGGGGCATTGGAAATATAATAAACTAGCAACGGTAATAACCTTCACAAAACAAGAGGAGGGGATTTTCAGAGCTCTTCTAAGCATTCTTTGGAGATCACTGTAAGCCTCTGTGTAAGATGCACATGGGGAAAAATTAGCGCAACCCCCATCAATTTGGATCAGGCCTGCTAATTGAGAACTATGGAAAGCATCCTATATGCAGACATCCTCGTTCATCGACCACTCCTTACAGCACATTGGAAATTAGGAAATTGTAATTTAAATATCCAAGAAAACAGTCAGCAAACAAATAATATCTGAGTCCATCTGGGTCACATCTAGACACGAGAAAAGTTTTCCTGTACCCATGTCCCCCACAAATCAGACTGTGCTGGTTCCTTAAGTCTAAAGACAACCTGGAGCTTTGTTTTGTTTTAAATGTGCATTGAGTGGTGTGGGCTGTAGCTGGACGACACTATTTAACAAATGGCAAAACTACAGAATTAGCTCTGGTGACTCTATATTCATATATCATATTGTCTATTTTTGTCCACTGAACAAATAATTTCACTGGAATGTCAAGTTCTGACCTGTTCTAACTCTCAAGTTCACTGCATCTGAATGCAGAATGAAAGAAATCCTGTTGCCTTGTGAGCTGTGTGTTGGCCTCTTTTATACAGAAATAAACTTGTCTTATTTTCTTTTGTCCCTGCTGTACAATGCCACATTCTTGCTAATTACATTATTCTCAGTGGTCTTAAGAACCCTATGAATAACAACTCAAGCCAATGTTCCTGGGACCTACGCATTTATGCTTTATTGGTCACTATTTTTCAAGGGCATAATACTAAAGCTGAACAATTAGTCTGCATCTGAATGTGCACAAATGCGTGACATCAGCTGAGGTGGAATCTCAGTTTGGTTAGAAATGCCAGAACTGGTTCTGTCTAGAGCAGCAGTTCTCAAACTTTAGCAACCTGAGGACCCCCATTTTACTTTAAAAATTTTCACGGACCTCCCCAGTCCGCTGCTTAGCCCTTCCCCCAGGGCCCCACTCCTGCCCCACCTCTGCCCCTCCTCTTCCCCACCTCTTTCTGCCCTCTCCCCCTCGCCCCATTCCCACTCCTCCCGCTCCATCACAGCACCTCTTGCACAAGGCTGAACAGCTGTTCCCTGGCATGCAGGAGGCACTGGGAGGGAGGGGGAAGAGTTGATCAGCGGGGCCCGTGGACCCTCTGAAGCAGTCTTGTGGACCCCCAGAGGTCCGCAGACCCCAGTTTGAGAACCACTGGCCTAGAGTATGTGATAGGAAGTCTCTGGAATCCCCCTTTGGCATATTAGGAGGAAAGGTTCCTTTGATTCTAGTAGGTGTCTCGTGGTTACAAGCAGAACTTTCATTTATAAATGACCTCCACCTTCACCACCAGCTTCTAGTATTTTATTACACATTAGTTGTAAAAGACTATTCATTAGTTGTGGAACAATCCTGGGCAGGTTATCCAACTTCTCTGTGGCTCAGTCTCTCCTCTGTGACAAGGTGCTAGGAGTGCTCACCCACCTTTGTGCTGGGTGAGCCACAGACAGAAAGCACAGCGTAAATGCTAAATATTATTATTACTGCTGCCTCTGTGAAATATTTCTGTATTGCGCACACCTGACCTCTGAGAAAGCATAACAGGAACCAGCCTTTCAGACACAAGAGTTAATACAACTAGATTGGGAAAATGACTCTTAGTGCCAATATTTGCCTTCTGTACCAAGCACAAGTAGCCATGCTTGGCACAGGCAGGTTTTGGCAGAGGCTGGGAAGCTGCAGTAGCCTTTGCTGCTTCAGCTTTGCTCTGAAGAGAGCCATAGCATCATAGCATAAGGATAGAGCCATCAGCCCTGGCCTAGTGCATGGGGACATGAAGGGAACACCTGTGGTGCTGGACACATGGCTATGGACTCCTTGCATGGGGACCCAAATCCATCTATTCCTTGCACTTTTATGTCTCCATATTACTACAATAACTGAGCACCTCTAGACTGTTGATGTATTTAACCTCACAACACTTCTGTGAGGAAGGGATGTGCCATATTCCCATTTTACAGAGGGGGTGTCATAAACAGATTTAAGGGTTAATGTCTCTTCTACCTGTAAACGGTTACAAGCAGGGAACTGGAACACATGACCAGAAGACCAATCAGGAGGCAAGATACTTTTAAATTTGGGTGGAGGGAAGCTTTTGTGTGTGTTCTTTGTCCGTTGTGTGTTGTTCTTTCTCGGGGGTCTGAGAGAGACCAGACGTTATTACAGGCTCTCTAAGTTTCTGTTCAAATAGAAGTAAAACAGGCGGTTTAGGCTTTTGATTGTTTTACTCTATTTGCCATTGTGTCTGGCTGGTAACTTTTATATGTGTAGTTGCTGGGAATATTTTATTTGTATTCGTACTGGGGGAAAGTTTCTTTCTGGTGTCTGTAAGCTATAGGACCCTGTAATATTTACATCTTGAAGTTACAGAGATAATTCTTACTTTTTCCTTTCTTTTATTAAAAGATTTCTTTAGAGAACCTGATTGATTTCCCCCCCTTGTTTCCGCTTTTTAATCCCAGGGGATTGGGTTAACTCACCAGGACTGGTGGGGGAGATGGGAGGGGGAGAGGTGGAATCTCTCTCTGTTTTCCTTGAATCTGTTTGCCTCTTTGTGGAAGGGAAGGGACATGCTTCTCTGTATGCTGATTTAAGGAGTTTGGATCAGTAATCTCTCATGAAAGCCCAGGGAGGGAAAGTCTGGGAGGGGGAAAGAAGGGGGAATGGTTTATTTCTCCTTGTTTTAAGAATCCAAGGGATTTGAGTTCTTGGGGTCCCCAGGGAAGGTTGGGGAGGTCAGAGTGTCCCAAAACACTATATTTTTGGGTGGTGGCAGTGCTATCAGGTCTAAGCTGGTAATTAAGCTTAGAGGATTCATGTGCTAGTATCTCATTTTCTGAACTCTAAGGTTCAGATCTGAGAGGGAATGCTATGACAGGGGGATGGCAGCCCCTCTGTCCCTAAGGAGACTAAATTAGTAGCCTAATGTTCAGTGCTGGCACTAGGCATAAACAGACTAAGCAATTGCTTCATTCTTCGGTGACAATTCTGCAGCAGGTCTTTCCGTCCAAGAGGGACTGAGGGACCCACCGCCAAACTGACGCTGAAGACCTGGACATGCCGCCCCTTTCCGTTGGCCGCCCCAAGCAGCTGCACCCACAGCACATCTGGCTATTCGGTGGTGGGTCCCTCAGTCCTTCTCGAAGGGAAGGACCTGCTGCCGAATTGCCGCTGAAGAACAAAGCAGTGGCAGTAAAGCTGCTGCCGATCACGGCTTTTTTTTTTCCTGCTGCTTGTGGCGGCAAAAATGCTGGAGCCAGCCCTGATCCTCACTCTTGATAGAAAAGATAGGGTGTATTGTCTCACTTGTTTATTTTTATAAATAAAGATCTACACCAATGGAGCTATCCTGCTGACCTCATATTGTATTGTATTGGTCTCTCCTACTAACAATTATCAGCTGAAATAGCATTATAGCAGCATTTAGTCCTGAACAGTGTATGTAATGATGTCACAGAACATGGGGGGAAAATGCACTTTTTTATTTGTTTTAAGAATTAGCGAAGAAGATGAAGCAAGGCAAAAAAAGCCAGCAGAGGTCTTCTAATTGGAGCCAGATTTTCCTGATGAGCAGATGCTAGATACTGACAGGCCATGGATTCACAAGGGCTCCAAACTATCTAGTTCTGGCCTTTCCTAGCTACAGCAGGTGTCAGTGTTTGATGCAAGTAGAGTTTCTGTGGGGGGTACAGCAAATACACAAAAGATAAAATACAAACGGAGGCTATAAGAAGCAATTGTGGCAGTGTCCATTTTTAAAATTCATTATTAACTAGGAAATACTCTCCTTTTGTTTATTTTGCCACACAAAGGTAAACCACTGGGAGGCCTGAAAATACACTGTCAAGTTTTTATTAAACAAATACAAGGAACCAGATTCTATCCTCTACCCATGCAACCCTACAGTCAGGCCCACATGGAGAAGCCTGAGCAGGAGAAGATAAAACTGTGATTATATCCAAATACAGCCCAATCCTCCAAGTTCTTACTCTTGTGAGTATTAAATTAAAGAAATGTATGGAACTAGTCATGCCAGTGTGGGTTTGGGATTGCAGGAATGTAAGCGAGGGGGGAATACTGACTTTGAGCAATGTAATTGGTTTGGCCCTTCATCACAGTTTTACTGCTTCATGTTATTAAAAGTAAAGTTGTAGGGATAAGCATGGAGTGATCCTACTTATGATTAATTAGAAAAGCAAACTCTTAGACATAAGTACAGAGGATGGCCTCCCATTCATCTCTAACACTGTAACCTAAGAAAGAATGCAAATTACAAATATGCAAATAACTCAGTATTCTATTGGTTGGGTAACTGAGCAGCTGTCCTGAAAAATTAGGGTCGAAGTGCTTTCACAGGAGAAGCAGCAGGGGCTGCTGTAGCTATAGGCAAACCAGGCAGCTGCCTGGGGTGGCAGATTCTGCCTAGGGTAGCAGAGGTAGCTGGGCCAATTCTGAGTGGTGCTGTGACCCAGCTGTGTCAGGGTGCAACACCACTCACTCAAATTTGGCTGAGCTACCCCTCCATCATGACAGAGAGACAGCTGGGCCAAGCCTGAGTGAGTGGAGCTCCCACCTCCACTTGGACCCACCACTTCTACTATAAATACCATGCCATTAGAATGCCTGCCACACCCGCTCCAGAAATTCCAATGTGCGCCTCATTCCTCACTCCCCCAGTCTAGAACTCTGTTCTAGGTAGTGGAGGGGGGCACTCTGAGTGGCAGATTGCCTAGAGTGGCAGATTGTCTTGAGCACTTTCTGGGCAGCAACTACAAATGTACTGGATCCAGGCACTGCAGTTTGTTGGGCCCTGTGGACCATTATGGGTTTTCTACAGAGCAGTCGGAGCAAATGACTGTTCCATAGTTTGCCACCAGAGGTGCTTAAAAACAGATAATCTGTCAATCAGGTTCTGAAATCATGCAAGGACAATGAATCAAGTAGAAAAGGAAATAACTGAAGGATGGTGCACTGGAAACATAATAAAATAGTGATGATAGTGGTTCGCTTACACTTCTCAGCCACATGTGAATGCTTTTGGAGTAGGACCTGTAGCATTTTATATGATATCTGTAAGCAAAGTCACAGCATTAACACCTGCCTTTAAAAGGGAGAAGTGGGAACGTGGCTGGGTTTAACCAGAAAATAGTGCTGTCCAGTAAACAAAAGGGATCACTCAAATCAAAGGACATGAACACCCAGATCTAGCAGAATGCTTATTTAACCAGACTAGCTTCCATAAAACTACTCACATGCTTAAGTGCTTTTCTGAATCAGGGTCACAGTATTGTTTTGGGAGAAAAATGAGATACCCCAATGTAGTTTCCATTGGTTTGCAAAAACATCTGAAGAGTAACGTGGGCTTTTATCCACATAGGTGCTCTAAGGAGCACACTAAACATTGACTAGTTGCCAAAGAGATCCTTCCTCTTGCCAGCTTCAGCTTTCTAGACTTGTAAATGGCCAGTTTGCCTAGTGTTAGAACTCCAGAAATATGGTCGGCTGAGCAAGGGAGAGACGCATTTGTGGCTCTGTCTAGAGTGCAAGTCCCAAGTGCCATAGACCACAAATAGTGGACTTAGGAAATGTACAGTTTAGAATAAAAACATATGTTGTATTGAGCCATCCAGAAGACCTTTCCAGCATTCAGTTTAATATTTCCCAACAGATAGAGATTTTTCCTTTAAATATTTCATTTGTTTATTTTTTCAGAGCCTGAACCTAAAGGTATCAATTACCATTTTTTTAGACAAAAGAATTGAAACAAAACCCAAAATTTTTGGGGACTGGAAATTCATGTGAAATTTAATTTTTCATAATCTAGTTGCTCTAAATAGGCCCTTGAACAAGATAATTCAATGTCAAGCCCTTTTCTGATTTAGCAGCCATAAAGGAATCACCATTCAGAAGTTCACAATGTTCAAAATGAGTAAATAATAAATAACACTTTATGTGTAGCTGATGCTTCTCATCCAAGGATTTCAAAGGACATTTCAAACACTAGAGCTCACCACAATATTAATATTTTTAAAATGGCTAAACTGAGGCACAGAGAAGTTGAGTGACTTATTCAAAGGTCACAGAGTGACAGTGGCAGAGTAAAGGAGGCCCAGTCAATTGCTCAGTTACTAGACCACTCACTATAGAAAAGATGACATTTCCAAAATCTTCGTATACAGGACAATATGAATCAAAAGTCACAAGATACATAGGCGGAGAAAAATAATCAATTCTTTTCCAATTCACTAGAGCCCTCGTGGGATTAGTGACCAAAATAAAGAACTCAGCAAAGATAAGTAGAGCAGGAGTTCCACCCCCCTCCTCAAACTATATGAAAATAGTTCTTTACTGCAGTTTTTTTCCCTTTGCTTTTATAATTTAGCACTTCAACACAGAGAATGTTAATGAATTGTACTATTAACTGGGACATAATCATGTCCATGAGGGATCAAGGGAAATTTAGATCTGGGGTTGTTTCAGATAATGAGAGGCAATTGGGAGTTTTTGGAGGAGATGAGAAGTTGGCATGTGGAAATAATAATTATAGATTTTAAAACATTTACTAAGAAATGCTATGTGAGAAACCCCTCCTGGTTTCATCTGAGAGTCTCAGTAAAAAGCAAACCAGGATACCTGGTGCTAAAGTCTCCTCAAATCCCACAAAGCTTTAGTGAAGATCTGATGCTCTGGCTGATGCGCTGGAGTTTGCTTAGTTGATAGTTGATACAAATCATATTTCCAGGAAATTTTGTGCACTGCAGTCCCAGATGTCAGCCAGACAATACAGGGATATTTTGGCTTGGAATAATTTTTGTCTCCTTTCTTGTTTTCTTAAGAAGAAAACAATTGCTTGTGTGCTGTTTACAAAGGTTCATTATGATGTGTACTATTTTAGATGCTAACACAAACAGCCTCCTGGATAATCAGAATTTTTTTTGCATTCCTCTTCATCCAGACAAGGAAGCAATCATCAGTTACAATCCCACACGTGAAATACAAATTTAGCACCATGAAAATGAAAACTAAAGCAATTTGTACCTTTACTATTCCAAGGGGATTCATTCTTGCTCCATTTACTATGAAATATTTCCTCTCTTGAACTCAAAGTTGTATAAATGTCACCAGCCATGAACTGAATCATAATAAGACGATATCCTGGCATTTCTGGTACCAAGCCATAATGACTAGCCCAGCGAGTTAGCACATGTGGTTAAAATAGTACTCATGCTCATTTTCCTAGGTTGCATCGGTATTGGACTGTTTGGGGTTGGTAACATGAAAAAAATACATTTTAGAGCAGCTCTGATTTTTAATTAATGTTGAGCAAACAAATTAACATCACCAACAAAAACCTTTCAAACTATTTCTTTATACAAAGAACATTTCTTCCAAATAATAACTCAGTCATGGAGCTACAAGGGAAAACTGTAGTGTATAAGTGGTAAAGGATGTCAGCCACATAACATCAGGAATGGACACTTTATCATGAGAGACTTGACAAATACTTATATCAGAAATAACCACTGCCATTTTCTGCCCTTCTTCTGATGAGGGATCTACCGGAATAAATTTTGGACTCTTATGACAGAAACTATTAGCGTGGCCTTGAGGTAGACATTGTGGCCAAGCACTGGAGAAGCATCCCATCACAGCTCTGCTTTCCAGGTCAGAATTAGTAGTGTTGCCTTAGAATATGTCTTAACTGCAGAGTTAACTTGAGTGATTGGTACTATGGATTGGCTTAGCCTGGGTCTGAGTGGCCATAGTGCAAAGCCAGATTCAAGTGTGACTAGTCGATTAGTCACTTAACTTCTCTGGGCCTTGATTTAGCCATTTTAAAAATAATATTAAGATTGTGGTGAGCTTTAATGTTTGAAATGGGGCGCTAGAATCTCTGGAGGCATATCCCCTGATTCTTAGTGTGGTAGTAAGCTCAGCCACTGTATGATTCTTTCCCAGTGAAGTGTATTCTTCTGGGTAAATGGGTGGGTGGGTGGAATTGTGGGAAGGCATTGGAGGACTATCAGCACTCGAGTGGCTTAACCTGTGTCCACACTGCAGTATTTGTGCTTTAGCCGATATCCCAGGATGGGCCAATTAATACAGGTGTAAGACATCACCACACTCAGGTGGGAGTATTTTTTGTGTGTGCAGGAGCTAGGTTAAAGGCAACCCTTGCAAACACCCACATTAACTCTGCAATGAAAACAAGCCCAAAGATAACCTTAAGATGTTGACCTTGTAAGCAGAGCAGTGCTGGGAAGCTTCCACAGTAGTTGCTCACACTGCCTAGCTCAAGGCAGTTCTATTAGTATCTTTCATACGAGTTCAAACTATAGATCTCGCCTACAAACACAGGAAATGTGGAAGAAATGAAATAGTCTGCTTTCACCAGCTCTCTTCACTTGATTCTGACTCTGTTCAAATCTTTATTCATGCCTTCATCACTCCTGTCTCAGCTATTGCAATTTATTCTTGGATAACCTTCCCAGATCCTGACTCCCTACAGTTGGGGGTCACTAGGCTCTGTCTGTTCATGATTATCTGTATAGAATACAAAACCTCCTATCTTCCTGTTTTTAAAACTTCTTTACGGACTCTGGGTGAAATCCTGGCCCTCTTTAAGTCAATGGTACCAATCTTATTGACTTCCTTGGGGCATCTGTTTATTTTCATGCAGCCTTCACTATCTGCTACTCTTGAATACTGCTCTAAATGAGAATCTGTGTGTCCCTATTTCTTAAGATGGCCATCTTTAAACCATATGAGCCAAATCCTGCTCTTGGTTACACTAGCATTATGCCAGAGTTAACATGAATGGAGTCACTCTGATTTTACACTCTTGCAAAGGAGAGAAGATTTGGTTTAAGAGCACTTAAATGGGTCACTGCTGATCCACCCATGTCCTTTCTTCCCATTCATGGAGTCACTTAGCCCTAGCGCTTTGATTCTGCAAGGAACACTGGGTGAGCAAACTTCTGCACTGGTGCAGAGTGCCTTGGAGGATTGGGGTTATAAACAATCAAAACAAAAAATCAAGGGGCATTTTGTACTTCTAGCTCACTGGAGTGCTTTTGCAAATCCCATCCTAAAGCTCAGCTTACAATTTTTCTTTCTGCTTTTGGTGGATGTTCAGTTCTAATTGGCAAGGATTTGTGATACTCCATATGATGAAAACTATGTCAAAAGAACATTGTTGTATTGCCAGTGCACCTCAATACTAACTTGCATTAATGACAGACAAAGTCCTTGGACTCCCCTAGAGTAGATCAGCTGCACTAATTTTGTGTGATGACTACATTTGGGCTAATATATATGAGACCAATGTATGAACTTTCATGTGTCATGAAACCAGAATCTGAATCTAGGCCTTGAGGACTCCTCTCTACCCCTTCATTTCTGATCAGTATATTTAGAAAGTAAAGACAGAACTATTGCATTTATACATAAGATATCTGACTGGATTTGATGTTTGCATTTTTGATCATATGGCTTACTGAATTGTAATACTTTCCAAGATAATTCTGACTGCCCTATTCTGAAGGATTTGTATTCTCAAGTAGAACATGCACAAGAATAAAGATTTTGATTGCAGCTTTAATATCAAAGTAATATGTTTCAATTGACTAAGCAGGCCACTAACAATTTAGATAAAAGGATGCAATATAACAATTAATGAGCTATACACAAATTCCTCATTGTTCATTAACCCTTCAGAGATGCAAATATATACTGCTTAGCATTCATTTTTCTGGCAATGTGGAAGATGACCGAGTTCTAATAATACATTGGAAAGAGCTTGTTTTAATGTATGATACTGTATATGGATATACATTACAAAATAATACATACACAGCACTGGTAACAGTTCTAAGAGAGATAAACATAAGTGAAATTCCATAATGGAATTTACTATACTTTCTACAGAATGGAACTGTAGTTAATACCTATTACAAAAGTTGCCACCTCAAGCAGAGATAGATTTGCAAACTCAGGCAGCCCAGGGCAGGATATTTTGAGTAGACCTCACAATTCTACCTGAAAGTACAGTAGGGTCAAGGCCAATCAGTGAGCAGTAGGGTCAAGGCCAATCAATTCTCTGCCTCAGTCCTAACACAAAGGAAAGCAGTTGGAGCCCTGCTCTAATTTGTTAAACCTTTGTATGTTCCATTAACACCATAGTAAACTCTTACAATTTTATCATGTGTCTCACAATATTTGGTATTTTTCTTAAAGCCTCACAAAAAAATTTCAAGACTTTCTCATTTTTTCAGTAACCTATCCTCATGATCAAGATGAAAAGCTTTAAAATGTGTCCCCTAAATGCTCAAAAAATAGGCAAATACAAAGAACCCCAATGGACTATTTTTCTAAATCTCATGATTTTTGAATACTTTGGGGCTGGCAATGCTTCCTAGTAACTATTGCACTTCAAATCTTGCCATTTTCCCCCTCTCAGCCCCAACATGCTTCTCCTTGAGCCTGACATGTCTCCTTCACTGAGGGATGCAGGGAGGGAGGTGGAAGAGTTGACTCTCCTGGTTGCACATCTGTTAGGAATGCCCCCCACACTCCCTTTGCCCTGTGTATGTGTTTGCATGTTTGTGTGTGGGAATATTAGGTCTAAAAGGGTGGGTGTGTATAGACATTGGTACAGATTCTCAGCTGGTGTAAATCAGCATAGCTTCATTGGCAAAAAAATATTTCACAGCACTCCAAGGGCTTATCTACATAGCCCTGTAGTGGACTATGGAGTGTGTGAGTAACATGAACTAGGTACCATTCAGTTTATGCTTGCTTATCTACATAGGGCAATTACAACGCAACACTTCAGAAGTGAGTTGCAACTAATGCACTGTGGGGGCATGTAGACAAGCTCTAAGAAAGTAGGACAACCCTAACTAAGGATTGCGGAAGGACAGTTCTAGATCTATTGACATAGGTTCAGATTTCAATGAATCTTGGATAGAACACCAAACCAAAAAAAAAAAAAAAAAAGGAAAAAACTAGGGTGTCAAGCAATTAAAAATATATTGCGATTAATTGCATGATTAAAAAAAATTAATCATGATTAATCGTGCTGATAAACAATAATGGAATACCATTTATTTATATATTTTTGGATGTTCTCTACATTTTCAAATATGTTGATTTCAATTACAACATAGATTACAAAGTGTATAGTGTTCACTTTATATTTATTTTTATTACAAATATTTGCACTGTAAAAAAACAAAATAAATTGTATTTTTCAATTCACCTAGTACAAATACTGTAGTGCAATCTCTTTATCATGAAAGTTGAACTTACAGATGTAGAATTATGTACAAAAAACCCTGCATTCAATAAAACAATGTAAAACTTTAGAGACTACAAGTCCAATCAGTCCTACTTCGTGTTCAGCCAATTGCTCAGACGAACAAGTTTGTTTATATTTTAAGAAGATAATGCTGCCAGCTTCTTGTTTACAATATCACCTGCAAGTGAGAATAGGTGTTCACATGACACTGTTGTAGCTGTCGTCACAAGATTTTACATGCCAAATGTGCTAAAGATTCATATGTCCCTTCATGTTTCAACCACCATTCCAGAGGATATGCATCCATGCCAATAATGGGTTCTGCTCGATAACGATACAAAGCAGAGCAGACCAATGCATGTTCATTTTCATCATCAGCAGAAGGTTGGTTTTCTTTTTTGATGGTTTGGGTTCTGTATTTTCCACATCTGAGTGTTGCTCTTTTAAGACTTCTGAAAGCATGCTCAACACCTCATCCCTCTCAGATTTTGGAAGGCATTTCAGATTCTGAAATTTGGGTCTAGTGCTGTAGCTATCTTTAGAAATTTTACATTGGTATCTTCTTTGCATTTTGTCAAATTTGCAATGAAAGTGTTCTTAAAATGAACAACATGTGCTGAGTCATCATCCGAGACTGCTTGAACATGAAATATATGGAAGAATGCAGGTAAAACAGAGCAGGACACATACAATTCTCTCCCAAGCAGTTCAGTTGCAAATTTAATTAACACATTATTTTTTTAGTGAGCATCTTCAGCACGGAAGCATGTCCTCTGGAACAACGGCTGAAGCATGTGAGGCATATGAATCTGTAGCTCATCTGGCAGCACATAAATATCTTGCGACACCAGCTACAACAGTGCCATGTGAATGCCTGTTCTCATTTTCAGGTGACGCTGTAATTAAGAAATGGGCAGCATTATCCCCCATAAATGTAAACAAATGTGTTTCTCTTAGCGATTGGTTGAACAAGTAGGACTGAGTGGAGTTGTAGGCTTTAAAGCTTTACATGGTTTTGTTTTTGAGTGCAGTTATGTAACCAAAAAAAACTACATTTGTAAGTTGCACTTTCATGATAAAGAGATTCCACAACAGTACTTGTGTGAGGTGAACTGAAAAATGCTATTTCTTTTATCATTTTTACAGTGCAAATATTTATAATAAAAATAAGCACTACAGCACAGAATACAAAGTGTACAACTGAAATCAACATATTTGAAAATGTAGAAAAACATCCAAAATATTTAATAAATTTCAGTTGATATTCTATTGTTTAACAGTGCGATTAATCATGATTTATTTTTTAAATTGTGATTAATTTTTTGAGTTAATCACGTGAATTAATTGTGATTAATTGACAGCCCTAGAGAAAAACCCAACTATTGTAATTTCATTTACATTGGATTTGAGTGAAACTACGGAAGCTGAAAACCAATGACAAGGTATATAGGAAGGGTGGGGCAGAGCAGGTTACCTTTTCCCCTTTAATATACAATCCTTAAAGATGAATTAGAAATTATGTGGCTAGGCCCAAGATAAACTAATACAGGCCAAAAATGAAATTTAAGAATAAGTCTATTCTTAACTAGCCCATTAACAGCACCACAAAACCCAAAACTATCTATTTATATGGCCCTCTTTGTTCTCCGTACACATCATAGTCATTCATGGATTTTAAGCTTACACCACCACTATGATATACAGAAGTATTATCCTCAGAAGAGGATTTTACAGAAGGGGAACTGAGGAACAAGGTCAATTAAATTGTTTACTCAAGGTCACAGGAGGTCTATTGCTGGGCCAAGAATTGAACCAACGTCTCCTGAAGCCCAGCCAAGGGCCATATCTGCTAGACCATTCTTCCTACAAGACAGGATAATAAAAGGCAATAGATGTGTCTAAGACAGTTGAGTGAAGTCATGTCTGTAATTCATTCATTGAGCTCTGTTTTCATTCATAAACTCCTCAAAGAGCAGAACTCCTCATGTAGATAACAGTCCTGGGTTCATTCAAAGGCTGTTTCTTAATCTAAAATGAACATTTGCCTATATGGCCATGCCATGGGTGCAGTTAATACACTTTTGTTTACCTTTTTACTGTTAGCTAAAGTATTAATGGTGTTAGCTGTATCCCACACTCTAAATATAGGGAATACCTGCTCAGACCAAGTTACCTACCAGTAAAATGTTAAAAGAATACTTACTATCTGCTCCTATGGCATGCACACAGGTTTTAATCTAAGACCCAGGGAAATCAGTGGAAAGAAGCCCATTAGCGTCAACAGGCTTTGGCTCAAGCCCATTGTCTGAAAGCTAGAACCCTCACCTGCTATGTTGACAGTATGTGCACTAATCAATATTCAAATGAAAATGATACAGCAAATCCTCTCCCCTGTTTTCAGCCCAAGTAAGTGGGTTTGAGTCGGGTGGCTCACAGGGATGGAGTGGAGGATGGAATCCTCCTTTCCGATGCCATGAAGCAGCATTAGCACCGCCATTCTATGGCTGCTACTGCTGCTTAATGCCAACAGTAGCATTTACAGCCATTACTTTCTCTTTTATGCAAAAGGAAACAGCCACTATATCAGTCAGAGCTTTAATCCAGGAAGGCTTTGATAACTATTTATTATGCAACATTCAAGTATTCTGTGTTCACAAAAGGCCTCATTTGTGCCAAATAGTTCCTTACTTCATGAGCACTCTTATAGACTCCAATGTTGTTATTATTATTTATTTATATTATCATAGTACCTAGGAGCCTGGGTCATGGACTAGTGTCCCAAAGTGCTAGGTGCTGTACAAACACAGAACAAAAATATTGTCCCTGCCCCAAGGAGCTTATACTCTAAGTATAAGACAAAAAACAACAGATGGATATGGAGAGATGGGGTAGTAGAAGGAAATGAGATAGTAAGACTATTAAAATCTAGCCTTAAGAGGCAATTATTACCTCCTCTGAGCATATGGAGGACCTCAGCTGCAGCTGAAAGGAGCAAGCTACTTAAATTTTCTGGGCTTCAATTTTCCAATCAGTAATATGGGTGTAATGCCATCCTCTCTTGTAAAGTGCTATGAGATCCTTGGACGAGAAATGCTATAAATGACTTTTCAGGTGGTTGACTAATACACAAAAGTTGCATTATCACATGAGATTGCAGCTTTGCAGATTTCGTGGCTTTGCAAACATACTTATTTTATACAAACATTAGCTTCGTATGATACATATCTAATTTCAAGAGAGGAACACCAGGGGATGATAATCATATAATTTTTTTTTAATACACTTGTCTGTAATACTAACAATTCATATAAAATGGCCACAGATCTAAATAAATTATAAAGAAGACAGACTACGAAAATAACCTGTGGTTTTAGAATTGGGAGTCTTTATTACTTTGGAAGGAGGATTTCAGAAAAAAAATCCTACTCTGCATTTTTTCCCCCTGGTGCATCAAAGTTAAAAACCAAATCAATACCATCTTGGTATTAGACAGTGGTGACAGCATGTGGACAGCAGAGCTGTAATTAAAAAGCCATTCAGCTCACTTGGTAAAATGTAATTTTAGCTGTAGTCACTAGCTGTTTCCAAGCAATCTATTTACCCCAAAATATCCTCAGGCATGGACGGGAGAGTGTGAAATGACTGAGTTTTAGTTATCCTCATACATAACAAATTTCAATTATAATTCCTACTGTAAAAAATGTTATAATAATATTACATTGAAGTCCCCATGCTAACTGGCACCAGTGATAGAAGAACAGAAAGAAACTTTTCTGCTTTACTGCTCCCATTATTCTCATTTTACATGGGTGTTCCTCCATGAGCTTGCTGGAAAGCAGAGTCAGTCAGCTGACTCATTCCACCTGTCACTGCTGCCCAGTTGTAGTGCTCACTCTAGCAAAATGTTCTGGACCATGATGCTAAAAGATTTCCTTTTGAAATGCATTGGCACAAGAATTTCCCTTGCTCCCTAAAGAGTGCTAGAACATTCGCTTTACCCATTGTTTCAGAATATGTTTAGGGGTTTCAGAACACCCGCTAAAAGTAATAAATAAATTAGTAATAATGATAAGAAGTTAAATAATAAGCACTTTTAGAGCATTTTCTATTTTGTAAGCTACCAGCATTACCCAAGTAAACTATATAACATGTCTGAGGTAAATATTAACCCTACTTTACAGATGAGGAAACTGAGATAGGAAGGCAAAGGGCCAAATCTTGCCACCCTTTTGGAGAATAAAGTTCCTTATTCTTCAATTCAAGCTTGATCCAGCTCCCATTGAAATAAAATGGGAATCTTTTCATTGGCTTCAGTGGGAACTGGATCAGCCTTTTCGCCTCAAGATCACATAGGCCACCAGAGCCAGAGCCATGAATAGAACTCAGGAGTTACCACCTTTGTGCTCAGATAACTAGAGCAGATTAACAGGTGACAAAGTATACACAATGTGCCATATTGGTATATCTATCTATCTGTCACAGGACTGGTGTGGAAGTCAATCTGCCAAATATCCTGCCTTAGTTTCATCCATTAGATCAGAAGTAAAGAAATAAAGAAAGCTATTTTGGAAAAAATAGTGGGCTAGGATGATCTTATAACATACATTCACGGCTTAAATTGAACAATTTAACACTCTGAAGCCTAAGTAAAAAAATAATAGAAGGCAAATCTTTGAAATGGTGGTATGTGTATAAGCCTCTTGTCCCCTCCAGTTAAAAAAAAAAAAAAAAAGAGTCATCAAGGCTTCAGACAAGCAGTATTAGACATTTGAACGATCCATAAAAATACTTGTGGTGCAGAGCAATTGGTTGTTTGCAATATTAGAAAAAAGTTACTAAAGTGTATTTATTCAGCCTCTCTGTATAAAATCATTTGGGATAGATATGTTTTGTATTTCTTTCTCTTGGTAGATTCATCCTTTCAGGTGCAACCAAATTACCCCCTCCCCCCAAAAAGAGCAAATAGACTGTATAATCAGAAATTCTCTGCACATACTCTGTCATTTCTGTGTTGCTCTTGCTTGAAGCACATGTTTAACATTTCACTTGACTTGAAAACTCAGTAAAATATATGGATTAAGGAAAAAAAAGACAGAGGTTGAAAGGATGAATGGCTTAGTGAATAAAGCATTGTGCACTTACAGTACTACTGGCACCGAGCACAAGAAATCAATCCTGCAGTCCTCCAAAGGGTGAGCAATGAAACTAAAATATATCCAGCTTGGTCAGCCCAAATTTGCTGAACAAAGACATCCCAAACCTGCAGCTTGGGTTAAAGAGCTAAGAAGCTAATCCAGTACAATAGGCTTTATTCGTACCGTTTATCCTTTTGTATGTATGTATATACAATCTAAGCTAAAGATTTTCAGACCATGATGTGAAGCACTGCTTTAGACAAATATGAGAAAGAAGAAGTCCAGAAAGTTATCTCATTAAACAGAAGTGACTTCTATGCATGCAAAGTTCTTTTAGCACAAATTTTGCAAGGATTATTTAGAACTCAGACTTTCTTCACACATGGTACAGTACTCTTCTTTCTTCAAAAAGATGTTTCAAGGATGCAAAATCTCTGTTTTGTTAACTAACCATTCAAATGCAGAGAATTCAAAGATCAGATCTACCTTCTGTCCTTAACAACTTTTCTCCTTATGTGATCAATTGCCTGGCTACAAAACCTCAACCCAGATCCTGCCAAGATTTACATACTCATTGAATTTGGGATTACTGATATGCCAAAAGCATGAGTCTTGGCTGGATTGAGGACATAGTTTGTATTTGTCCTAGAAGTTAATTGTAATTGTTATATAAATGTTAGTGAGTTTAATATTTAGTTAGCTTGTGTCTTATTATCCTGAATAAATTGTAAGGGCTTCAGGCCCGGGATGATCTTTTGCTCTGTTTGAGTAGCACCTCGCACAAGAGGGCTGTGATCTTGCCTGAAGTCTCAAGGTGTCACCTGATACACGTAAATAATAAATACTAATAACACAGTTATACTGTGCACCACCAAGACCACCTAAGAAAGGGGCTATATCTGTGTGCATGCTAAAGAAGCATTCTGTAACCGATATTGAAGGCAAATAACAGGGCTAATGTAACCTGCTCCCCTAAAAGTTACACCTTAGTTCCATCCATTAGCTCAGAAGGAAAGGGATAAGGACATTTTTTCATTAAAGGTGATGTTCATCTCTTGGTAGAGGACCATCCCAAGGCCTATAAAAAACTTAATTTCCATGTTAGCCTTATTTTAATATTTTTGGAAATAAAAGAATGTTTTGATTTCTTACCTGAGTATGCAATACTCTCACAAGAAGCCAAAGGCTGAGTGGGAATGGATCAGGTATTGCCCTTCAACCTGATCAAACATTTTTAGGGGCCAGGAGTGAATAAAATAAAAGCACTCATGGGCCTAAGCTCTATCTCTTGTCTTGCATACATGTATGAAGTATATTAGGATAGTTACAGAACTGAAAGACTAGTCAGGTTACAAATGCAAGAAGACAATACTCAGTTTTTCCTTCCCAAGAGAGTTTCTTTGTGAGAATTAGAAGAATTCTAAAGGCCCTTTCAGATACAAAAAAACTGCCTGCCAGCAATGATCATAGTTAAACAAAACGCACGTCCACTAGAGCAAGCCACTCATGTGACTATCATTTGCAATCCAGATACTGGAAGGAAGCATGGGCTGCACACTTTGATTTAAGTACACCCCAGTTAAGGTTGACTGATTATCTGTACTTATAGAATGGAGGTAGGCAAACTTAACAAATGTCAGTGTGGAGGGTTCAGGTTTATAGAATAATTTCACAAAAGAAATGTAATGGGAATAACATCGTGGCAACGGACCACCTGCTCCTCTGATTGGTTCACTTTCTCATAGATGTGTCATGTTGAAAAGCTTCTCCTACAAATAAAACAGAAGTGAATTATTTTACTGAAGAGAACAACTATGCTGCTGGAGAATATGTCATGATAAAAATTGATATAAAGTGACATTTTAAAATCTGCTTGAGGAAATTGAAGGTCTCATGGATTATGGCAGAGGTACTAAGCAAAAGTGTGAAAACAATTAACACATCTGACTTGGTAAATTATATGTGGGTTTCTCCATAATATTATCTAAACAGGGATACATGCAACAGATAACCCTTATGGAAAAGTCCTGCAGAATTTAATGGAAAATGCTAAACTTTCTGTAGGTTATTTTAAACCACTCTGAAGTGTTTAAGAGATTTACATCCCTGATATAGAATTCTACACAATAGCTCTAAAAATGTATAGAGAAGACATAATTCTTCATTAAATTCTATAGGTTTCCAATGTACTTTCTACAGAATCATATTCATTTCATCCCTACTAAATTATAAAGATCTTTTTCATTATTTTAATGTGAATTTTCTCATAAGTAGAGTTTACTGCAAGTTCTCCCAGCTCTGACTAGATTATTTTTGTCTTTTTTGGTGAAAAATTTAAAACTGAAAAATTTTGGCCCAAATCTGAAATGTTTTATTTGGAAATACTATTAGGGTGGCTCATGGAAATTGTGGTTTGAGTGCCTTACATCCCTGTTCACCTCTATGTGCCATGCTCCATAGCCAGGCTCCATCTCCCATGATTCACTACCTTCCTTATTTCTGGAAGATGGAGTTCCTCTAAAGAACCAGTCTCACAGAGAGAAAGGGCTGGGTCTTAAGTTAATAAATAAATAATTACCTGTAAGGAGAAATAGGCTAAACACCTCCAGCTTTGAAAAAGTTTAACTGCAGACTCATAGACACATAGGATGGAAGAGACCTCAATAAGTCATCTAGTCCAGTTCCCTGCACTCAAAGCAGGACTATGTAATAACTAGACCATTCCTGACAGGTGTTTGTCTAACTTGCTCTTAAGAACCTCCAGTGGAGGTAATTTCTCAACCTCCATAGGCAATTTGTTCTTGTGCTTATGCACCCTCAGACTTAGGAAGTTTTTCCTAATGTCCAACCTAGACCTTCCTTGTTGCAATTTAAGACCATTGCTTCTTGTCCTAGCCTCAGAGGTTAATGAGAACACTTTTTCACCCTCTTCCCTGTAACAACATTTTAGGTACTTGAAAATGGTTATCATGTCCCACCTCAGTCTTCTTTTCTCCAGACTAAACAAACCCATTTTTTTCCCAATCTTCCCTCATAGGTCATGTTTTCTAGACTTTTAATCATTTTTGTCACTCTTTTCTGGACTTTCTCCAATTTGTCCACATCTTTCCTGAAATCGGGCACAGAACTGGACACAATACTCCAACTGAGTGGAAGAATTACTCCTTGTGTCTTGCTTACAACACTCCTGCTAAACATCCCACAAAGAGTTTACTTTTTTGCAAGGTGTTACACTGTTGACTCACATACGCTTGTGATCTACTATGAGCCTCAGGCTACGTCTACACTGCACGATTAATTCGAAGTAGTTTAACCGATATTACAAACCGATGTTATAAAACGGGTTTGCGCATCCCAGTGCAATCACAAAATCGATTGCTTGCGTCCCTGGTCCAAGGCTACCATCGATTTAAGGAGCGGTGCACTGTGGGTAGCTGTTCCTCAGCTATCCCATATTTCACTTCCGTGTTGAGAGCACAGTGCCTGATGGGGCAGAAAACATTGCCGAGGTGCTGGGTACAGCCTCACCCCTCCTTTGTGAAGGCAGCAGACAACCCTTTGGCGCCTTTTTCGTAGAGTGCATTGAGCAAACGCATAGCACAGCAATCTTTCCTTTTTTTCACTGGTGGGGGGGGGGAATAACTGAGGGCTGTTCCCTGAACCACGCCAGACAGTGTTTTGAACCTACAGACATTGGAGTCAGCCAAGAATGGAAATAATTTTCAGAGACTGCTGTGGACTGTGGATAGCGGGAGTCCTCAGTACCCCCTCCCTCCCTTCATGAGCGTCCATGAGTCTCTGGCTTCCGTTACGCTTGTCACGCAGCGCTGTGTATCCTGCAGTTTTTATTCAAACGCTTGGCATTTCGTGTTCTGTAACGGAGCAGGATACAACAGATTTGTCTCCCATACAGCGATCAGACCTAGTATCTCCCGTACGGTCCATGCTGGACTCTTTTGGATTTGAGACTGCATCGCCAGCCGTGCTGATCAGAGCTCCATGCTGGACAAGCAGGAAATGTAATTCAAAAGTTCGCGGGCTTTCCTGTTTACCTGCCCGCTGCATCCGAGTTCAGATTGCTGTCCAGAGCGGTCAGTGGTGCATCTGGGATACCCCCGGAGGCCAATAACGTCGATTTCCGCCACACGAACCCTAATCCGAGTATCACTATCGAATTTAGCGCTACTCCTCTCGTTTGGGAGGAGTTCCGAAATCGATTAAGGAGGCGGTAAATCGATATTATGACGACGTCATGTGAACGGATACAGCGTTAAATCGGTATATCGGCCATTAAACCGATTAAAGTCGCAGTGTAGACTGGCCTCAGATTCTATCTTCAGTACTCCTTCCTAATGGTTATTTCCCAGTTTGTATGTTACCACTGTTTGTTCCTTCCTAAGTGGAGTATTTTGCATTTGGCCTTATTGCATTTCACTTACCTCAGACCATTTCTCCAATTTATACAGATCATTGAATTTTAATCCTATGCCCCAAAGCATTTGCAACCCCTCTCAGAGTGGCATAGCTCGCATACTTTAAGTATACTCTCTATGCCATTATCTCAATCATTATGAAGATATTGAACGGAACTGGCCTCAGGACTGATCCATGTGGGACCCTACTCAATATGCCTTCCAGTTTGACTGGAACCACTGATAACTACTCTCTGGAATAGTTTTTCAACCAGTTAAGCACTCACCTTTCAGGAGCACCATATATATAAACCCAGATCTGAACTCTGGTCTTGAATCTATATCTACTTGTAAGTGAGATTAAAGTTATGACTGTCATAGACAGATAGCTAAGGGTTAATGTTTCTTTCACCTGTAAAGGGTAACAAAGGGAACCAACACCTGACCGACCAGAGGACCAATCAGGAAACTGGATTTTTTCAAAACTCAGGGAGGGAATGTTGGGTCTGTGTCTTTGTCTGGCTCTCAGCTATGAGAGGGGATCTTTTCTATCTTCAAGCTTCTAATCTTCAGTTTCCAAGTGTAAGACAAAGTAGAAAAACAATAGGCTGTTATTGTTTTTTATTTGTATTTACAGTGTGTAGTTGCTGGAAGTTTAATTGTCTCTTTTGAATGAGGCTGTTTATTCATTTTTCTTTAAGCATTGAACCTGTATTATTGTCAACCTTGATACAGAGAATATTTATGTCTTTTTTCTTTCTTTTTTAATATAAAATTTCTTTTAAGACTTGTGAGTTTTTTTTCTCTCTGGGTAGGCTAAGGAACGAAGGGAGGGAAATTCTCTTGTGTTAGATCTACAGAGGATGAATCTCTGCAGCACCAGGGAATTTGTGGGAGGAGAAGACAAAGGGGAAGAGAGATAGAATCTTTTCTGTTTCCTGGTATTTGGTTGTCTCTTTGTGGAAGAGAGAGACATCTTCTTGGTATTGTGATGTAAAGGGTGCATCAGTAACTCTCAGGTTAGCCCAGAGAGGAATCTGGGTGGGAGAGAGGTGGGGGGAAGGTATTTCTCCCTGTTTTAAGAATCCAAGGGATTTGGGTTCTTGGGGTCCCCAGGGAAGGTTTGGGGGGACCAGAGTGTACAGGCACTGAATCCTGGTTGGTGGCAGGCTATCAGATCTAAGCTGGTAATTAAGCTTAGAGGGTTCATGCTAGCTTCTCAGTTTATGAATGCTAAGGTTCAAATCTAAGTAGGAAGCTATGATAATGACACACACTAACAAAAGCAGGGAAATTTGAAGTCAAGGCTGACACTCATTCCTTAACTTGATGCCTGAGATTTGCAAGAGGTCTCAGATCAGTGCATGGCATACGTGCCATATATACTGAAATAGCTATGCGTGATGGAATGAGTTATGGGTCAAGTGTCAGCTTTAACTTTTAATTCCTTCCATTTATCTGTTTGTGTCACAAGTGAAATGTTTCTTAACTGCAGTATATATTTGGTGAGTGTGTTAATCTTACTTTACCATGAAAACGTTCATGATTCTCATTTTACTATCAAGATGTAATGCTGCTGATTAAATTACAAATGACACACTACATCAATTCTTATTAGAGATGCTCAGGCAGTGGAGTATATACATGCATGTGGCTGATATGAGACACTCATCTTACCTATTCCTCAGAACGTACAACCCAGCAATTATCAGTGAAGATTTCAGACTAGACTTGAGCTAGTTATGCATTTAACTGTCAGTCAAGGAATATTTTTTTGGCAATGTTTATGTGATATTTTGGGTCAAAGGTTTTTAACCCTACTCCCCCGCTGCTAGACTACTACCACCGTACCCTGGATTTTACTGGACCAAGGAGCACATCCCTTTGATGCTGCCATCAGTTCTTCATCTCACAGCATCATTTCAGAAATCACATTAGTTATTATGGAGGATGTCACTGTGATTGTGAGCCTAAAAAGTGTCAAGTGCCCTCAGCGCCCAATCTTCCAGGATGGGACCTTGAGATATGATAAAGCTTATAACACCTGCTTTGCCAATTTCAGAATCCTCTGGTAGCGCACTGCCTTAACAATATTTATTGTTAGAATATTTTATAGATGGATTATTCTTAGGGTTAGTTAGAAAATCATTTTTTTCTTTTGTAAAATGTTGACTTTTTGTCAAACCCCCTCTGCAAACATTGTTAGCTAAAAGCTGCAAACTTTTTGTCTTGAAATTTTGCACAAAAAGCAGAAAATTTTTGGAAGAAAATAATAAAATAATAATCGTAAGAACATATGAAAGGCCATATTGGATCAGAACACAGGTCCAACTAGCCCAGTATCCTGCTTTTTAAAATTGGCTAATGCCAGGTGCCCCAGAGAGAATGAACAGAACAGGTAATAATCCATTCCGTGTCGCCTATTCCCAGCTTCTGGCAACCAGAGGCTACCGACACCATCACTGCCCATCCTGTCTAATAGCCATTGATGGATCTATCCTCCATGAACTTATCTAGTTTTTTTTTTGAACCCTGTTATAGTCTTGGCTTCACAACATCCTTTGACAAGGAGTTCCACAGGTTGACTTTATTATTCATTTAGTTAAAACTGAAAATTTTCACACAGGTCTTATTCCTTGCAAAACAGAATTCTATAATATGAAAATCTTACAAGTTCTGGATACCCTCTGTAAGTGGATAAACTGAGAGATGTGATGTGGTAGGTCTTAAAATGAGCATCTCAGTCCTTTCAGTTTTATAGTGGTGCTCATGCTCATTTTTTTTTAAACAAGTCCTAATACAGTGGGAACATAAACTATTTCTTAGTATAATTCTGCAGCACAAACTTGGCAATAGTTTTAAGGTAGTACTGTGATACCAGAGCTGAAACCATGACACAGATACCATTTTGAGAAAAATAATATAACTTTTAATGGGCATGTCATAAATGGAAGCTATAGAAGTATTGCATCCTATTAAAAATGTATATTTTGGATAAAATCCACCATCTATTTATAGGATACATTGGTTTTCTTTACTGCAACACAGCACAGGTACAAGGACAGTTATAGAATCTTTGAGTGGGTTTTTAAGTTAAGTGCTAACAGGCTGGATGGCTCATGGAAACAAAAAGGGGGCTTTTGCTTTTAGATCACTGGTTTGATTCTGGCCCTGATTGGTACTAACTAAAGGTTGATCAGTGGCCTTACTGAACTGACTGTCTCAGTTCAGCTTCTAGTGAACAGGTTTTCATTTCACAAAAAATGAAACTACAACTCACAACTACAAGTTCAACAGAGAGTCTAGAGACTGAATGGCTATGGCGACTGAATTAGGTGGCCTACTCCAACCAGGGAGGCATACTGGCAGAGAAACTACGTATGCATTACTTGTCCTGTGACTAGAGAGAGTTTCGTTCTGCAGAGCTGTCCCTCCATCACCTGGAAAGGTTTTTAAAAAACAAACAGAAAAGGAAATGTTCTGTTTTAAGGCTGGGGCAATCTGGTTCTCAGCTCTCTTCTGTTATAAAAACTTCCTCTTCATTCCATGTACCACACAGACCCTGGGAGCCCTAGAACAGCCTCACATAATGGGAATAACGTTTTCTACCTACTTATTAACAGTGCTAACTTCAAATAGAATTCAACCAAACGCATGTGACATAATATTTAAAACATGACCTTAGAACTCAAAATCACATTTATTTCTTCCCAAGAATGTCTAAGCTGCCAGAGAAAAGGAGACATTCTGTAAACTGCATGTCACTATCAGCTATTGATAGCCAGTGATTTGTTCTGAATCCAAAGGCTAAACCAAACCTCATGCTGCTGTATGTCAGATGCAATTGGTCCAAAGTCAAAGTTTTACAGCTCAGATGGGGCACACTTTATCCTTCAGGCTGCTACTTAAGATAGCCATGACCCTGAGGAGAACCAGTCAACAAAATAGACAGACAAGAGGATGTGATTTGTATGCATCCCTGAGTTTGTTCAGATCACCTCTGACCTGCAGGTCAGGCTGCAAATGACAGCAGAGTGCATGCACCTGATCAGATAGCACATTCTCATTAGAAAGCTTGGGAAGAGGGGGCAGCTATACTGTGTTTACTCATAGACCAAATGCAATCTACCCAGGAAATGAGAAAAAAAAGATCAATTTAGCTCAACAGAAGGGTGTGAGAGACATGTAAGTATGTTATGAAATTCCAAATCAAACTATTTATTCTGATAAACCTGGACAGGAGCACTCCACTTGGGCAAGGTACCAAGAAGAAAGGTTATCAGGAGAGAAGGGGCATTTATTTGTTGCAGACTGCAATGCAAAGCATCTTAACTGGAATGCACAATCCATACTATGCTGTGGCAGGATCTGCAATCAAATGCACTTGCAGGGTCCGATTTTCTTGTCATAGTGGTTTTGCACCAGTGTAACTCTATTGACTTTAATGGAGTAATTCCTGATTTACATCAGTGTGAAGGGAGAATCAGACCCACATTATCCAGTACAGATAGCCCTAATGTGCAAAGTTCAGATATGAAAACAGACTTTCTCAAAGTTTCCAGAGATGTTTGGATCTGGGATTTTGTTTTGGCCATTAGAGAAATCAGGGCAGTTGCTCATGAAGTTTGGCTCTGCCTCCAGACTTCCCTGAAGTTTGGAGGTGCCCAGCTCTGCATTTTTGTATGGGCCAATCTTTAGGCCTTAGTACATCCTTTTGGTAAAGAATAGGATTCTAAAAATTTATGCATTTTTATCAATGTTTATGATTGTCTTCATTGTTTTGGGCAGAGAGTACGGAGTATATTTCCTATCCATCAAAGAAAAAGCTATGGTTTTCATAAATGGCTTGAATTTGATTGAAAGTTGTGATACTGTAAATAACCATTGATGTTACATATGTAAGTAAATGGAACTAGCCCAGAATCATTGTGGTGCTGAGAGGAGGTGATACTTGACTTTCTTATTCAGGGTCTTCGGAGGGCCGTTTTAGCTTCTGGTGCATGCTAGAGCAGCCCAGGGGCTGACAAAAGTTGTGGTCCTCATTGCCATAACCCTTACTGGGTTTTCCACAGGGAAAAAGCATGGGACTGGTTTACCCTGACCACTCATTCTCCTATCCCCAACAAGGCACGTCTTTCCTCTGGAAAGCCCATCACCATGCTGCTCCTGAAATCAGACCCAACATTCTGCTTGGATCCATCTTACAGAGGTTAGGCTCAAGCTATGAGGTTCAGGTACCGGCCTGATTTCTGCAAGAGATCAGACTGAGCCTTAATCTCACCACCTTTACAGGGACTCCAGGCATGTATTTCAAGCTCACAGTTTACCCAATTGTCTCATAATGATACCATTACAGAAGGGATTAAGAAACAAATTCATTTAGTAAGAAACTGCCCCCCCCCAATGTTGTGACTTCCACTCTATACAGTATTGCCACAGGCTAAATTCTCATTGGTAAGCTGCAGCGTGCTACTAGAAACACAAGGGAAGTACAAGGAACCACAACAAAGTCTACAGAACATAGATAGATAGATAGGTCCAGTACATATACATCTACAGATGTCTGTAGACAGAGGAGAGATTTTGCAAGATTAATATAATGTGTGTATATCTACATACATATATACCTCTAATGACATTTAAAAGCTAAACTATTTTACATGAAATGCTGTCAGAAAAATCTGTAACTCATTGTAGTGACTTCATCAATAAAGGATTCCAGGTATAATTTAAATCTAATTTCTGATCGTCCCCCCTCCCCAATAACAACAAAATAAAAGTAACATCATCAGAAATATGAGTCCAACACAATGACAACAATTACAGTGGATAAGGAGTAAATTATGACAATAAAGCAAAGCAAAGCAGTGTGATGGTTGTTTTCTTAACGTTGCAGGGAAGATTGGAACTACAGTGGCTTATTGTCTTACAGAATATGAGCTTTTTAAGTTTGCCTAACAAACTTATCAGTACATATGTAAATAAAATATATTGTATTCTATAAGAAAAGAGCAGCTGATAAAGAAGATCCAGTGCTGTGGGTCTTTATGGTCAAGATAGAGAAGAATTTCTTTGTGTCACTACAAAATGTTACTCTGTCCATGAAAAGAAGGAGACAGAAGGCTAGTTCTATGTAAAAGCCTGACTGCATGTGACTGACCCAGCAGGAGAAATGCTGGTTCTCTCTCTCTGGGGCTCCTTCTGTCGCAATACACAGATCCTAAATACATGGAGAGTGCCTGTGCTTGTTCTTCTGAGGGCATTCTGGCTCAGTGATAGGAAACATTTTAAACAAAAGGATACATTAATATATCAAAAATATATATCACAAGCTGTTTCTGTCAAGCTTGAGTGCCATGCTAAAGTCAGAGTAAAACAAACAAAGGAATGTATTTTGTGGAACTTTATGATTCTCAGCTAATGACTTTCATTCATACTACATGAAAATATTTAGTATTTTCTTTTTTCAGAAGGGCAGTTTTTCTTTAAAACTATTCGGTTACTTCTGAAATATGTTTTTTCAGGGTGAGTGAGCCTAGAACAGCTTGGGAAAAAATACAGTCTTTCCAAGCTGGACTGCATATCAAAGTGTTTGTCTCTTTAGGATTTTATGGAATGTTACCTCACTTTATGACAGTTCACATCACAGCATAAATGCTGAACATTTCTGTAAGTGAGGCAATGCACTGTGAAATGTCAGCCAAACGATAAAATCAATAATCTGCAAGTTACCAAAAAGAAATGAAGCTCATGGATGTCAGTAGATTTTGGGTCAAAGGCAGATGCTCTGAAATTATGATGGCCAACAACTTTCAGATTGTTTTTGTTTAACTTTTGCATCCAACAGAACAGAAAAAATGATCATTGTTCATAGTAACTCCGAACATCAATACATATGTGTCACCCATTTTTTAACAGTCACAGTAAGATCTCAGAATTACTTGGTTTCTTTGACATCATCATCTTCCTATGCTCTGGATGTACATTCTGCAAAAAAAATAATTTTTATTCTTAAAAGCTACCGTAGCTTAACAGGGCAATACAAGCATAAAGCCAAATGCTGCATGTCTTTTTCAACCAAACGTGCTATTGATTTCCATTGACTCTATATAATTAGTGCTTTGGGTTCTGGGTTTTTTAATTTCAAATTTTATTGAAGTTTTCTATGAAAAACTGGCAACTGAAAATGTTTTGGTAAAATTTTTCAGGTTTTTGGTTTTCAAAAATAAAAAAAATATTGTACAGAAACTGAAAACTGTACCAAAACCTGAATTTTTAAATATCAAAACCCAAACATTTTTTATTAAAATGGTTTCAGTTTTTAATTGAAAAATTGTAAATGTTTAATGCGATATTTGAAAATTTGAAAAAAAAGATTTAAAATTTTTTTTCCCATGAAAAAAATTGTTATTGTTCCATCAGCACTACACATCACCTCAAAGGTATCCAAGGGTCCAAGGCATAAATGCCATGAGGTCTTTTCATGTTCATATTACACAAATAAACATACAGGGAAAATGCACTCAGTTTTGCTTGATTAAAAAAATTACACAACAGATACATAAGAGCTAACTGCTCATACTGGTACTTGGCTTTCTTGTATTTAGACTTGTGAAAAATATCCTAGAAGAGCTTGCAGGGAAAGATACAACTCAATTCTCCAGTAAGTATAGGTTTTAAACATCTCCAGATATGCTGACAGACTAAACAAACCATGGGAAACACAGACCTTAAGCTACAAGGACCAATATGTTCAGGTTTGTAAACCTGAAACAAACAATTCACTGGTTAAGATACAAAAATCAAAATACTACAATACATGGAAATACAGTGATATGCAAGTTAGGCTGAAAGGTCAGTGGCAGTGGCTGAAATTATAAGGATAATTATGGCTAATACCCTTAGCTGGGAGAATAAGTACTACAGAAGTTTTTAGTGCTGTATCAGATGATATTCTTATTGCAATCTTATAACAACTCCATTGGACCAGTGTTAGTTTGTTAATATAAAAGGCTTCTTGAGTTCTAAATATGACACCTGCAGTATAGCCTGTCCTCTGGGAATCATTCAGTTCATTGGTAAACACAACCCCATACACATCAAAAGTTTCCACTTTCTCTAACCCCTTTTAACACATGGGTCCCTCCCCTCTCCCCAGGCATCTTGCAGCTATCTAGGGAATCTTTCACTTTTTGTCCTTTCCCGACCCTTCTGGACCACATTCTATGTTCTTATTCACACCATCTGCTCCCAAGGAAGGTAAAACTTCTGCTGCGAGAACAACAGTCATTCCCAGTGGATAACTGCTTTTGTAAGTTACCTTTTCACCACATGACAATTCAAACCTACGGATTTGAGATCCCAATGAAAATTTTTATTTTGTTTTAAAAATAGTTTGTAATTGATACATTTCTGGCAGCAGCCTCCCCCTTTTCCCGGATAGTGGTACAATCTCCTTATTTCTGACAGAAGTCTTTCTAAAGATCTGCTCAAGCCTCACTAAGCAGCTGTGAGTTAGGTCATTTTCCCAGGAGTTTTACATGTGGAAAACTGGGCATTAGGAAGGCCTCAAAAAGGACACCATCTGGCCCTAGTGAAAAAAAAGGATCATGACACTTTCTGTGGTACCAACAGGCCCTGATGAACCATAAAGGAATTCAGGCCTAGACTGTGATCCAGTGGTGACTAGCTCAACAATCACCTCAATGACAGCCAATTCCATTCATCTCTGCAGTTATCTCATAGCACAATGGACTTTTGTGCCATGCTGTTTACTGAAGGCATAGTAAAATCCATTTTGATTTTTGTGTTTGGTTTCAGTGCCTGTACTCTTTACTGGAACATGTAACACATCAGGAGAGATAGCAGCACAAAGAATACATTTTTTTTGAGCACTCAAACCCCTAAAATTTCTTTCACTACATGGAGCAGACTAATAAATGCAAGGCTTTGTAGTGGATACATGAAAGATCCTTGCTGGGTATAAAGAAATCCTCCCCTTGTTTGATTTAGGTGTTTCAGATTAAGTGGAATTTTCCTCTGAATTTTACTGAAATGGAAAATTAATTAAAGTGGACCCAGATTTTCAGTTTTATATACACTTTTATGGGGAAAAAGAGTGTTGTAATTTATTTTTGAAATTATTACACTGAGTGTTTTCCAATTTGAATTTAAAATTAGTTCATTAGGAGTGTGTTTATTAATGACAGTTTTGTTTATTAACAATGCATTTTATTCTTAGCAGAAATAAAAGAAACCTACTTTTATTTTGTCTATTGAGTTCAATTGATCAAAGATGTTAATTTAATACTCTAGGCATCTTAAATATTTTTACACAAACATCAAGGCCACCAGCAGAAATGTCCCCCAACCACAAATTATTCTACCTGCTTCATTCCATTCTTACCCCCTGCACTCCACCCCGCCCCAAAGAGAGAGCATGGGAAAATACATTGGCCTGGTAATGTCCCTGAAGGTCAACAGATTGACCTTGGAAGGGGTGGTGGTGCAGGGGATTCTGAGTTCCAGAGTCAGTGACCCTTCACTGAAAAGAAACTGCTATCTGCCCCATCCTATTTAAACTAGTGCTTCCAATGATTGCAACTGCTAGGGATTCACACGAGGAGAGTGGCTATCTCCGTGTTAACTGGGTTCCCAAACTATTTAGGGCTTCTAAGGTCAAACTCGACAACTTAAGCTTCACTGAGAAACTAGCTGGAAGCCAATGCAGCCTAGAGACCACAGACATAATGAGTCCATCTACTAACTTAATATGTTCTCTCTTAGAACTCAAACAGACATTCTTACCAGATGCTATTGAGATTTGGGGCCTGCTTCTGCTCCCAGTGAAGTCAATGGAAAAATCTACTATTAACTTCAGTGGGAACAAGAGCAGGCTTTCATTTATTTTAATCGAGTGCCACAGATTTATACCAATTGAGGATCTGGCCCTTTGTCGCTACAATTTCATATTTTGAAGATATTCTGCAAGGATTTTTTTTGGTTGTTTCAATTATTATTCTTACAATGGCAGCTGAAGGCCCCAACAAAATTTGAGGCCCATAATAAAAGAGAGACCCTGTCTCAAAGAACTTACAATCTAGATAGACAAGACAGACAAAGGTTGAGAAAAAGGAAGCGCTATTATCTAAATTTTACAGATGGAGAGCAGTGGTACGAAAGACTGATTTGTCCAAGGTCATATAGGAAGGCTGTGGAAGAGCCAGAAAATAAACCCTGCCTTCCCAAGTAGCAGTCAAGTGTCTTAGTCACAAGCCCATCCTTCCTCTCTAAATTAATAGATAAACCTTAGAGCAGTGTTTCTCAAATTGGGGTCGCCGCTTGTGTAGGAAAAGCCCCTGGCAGGCCAGGCCGGTTTGTTTACCTAGCCTGTCCACAGGTCCGGCTGATAGTGGCTCCTACTGGCTGTGGTTTGCCACTGCAGGCCAACGGGAGCTGATGGAAGCGGCAGCCAGTATGTCTGTCAGCCTGCACCGCTTCCAGCAGCTCCCATTGGCTCGGAGCAGCAAACCGCGGCCAGTGGGAGCCGCGATCGGCTGGACCTGCAGATGGGGCAGGTAAACAAACCGGCCCGGCCCGCCAGGGGCTTTCCCTACACAAGCAGTGACCCCAGTTTGAGAAACACTGCATTAGTAGATGGCCTTCCACATGATTATTCTACATTCCTTTTCCCCACACCCACCCACTGGCCAAGTAGGCTTTAAAATATCCACAGAAGTTCTTGAAAAATGTACTCAGAAGTTTTACAAACTTTAGCTGGCTTTTTAAAGGAGCTGAGATTTATATGTGTAAACAAACCCAAGTGCATGTCCCATATTCACAGATTTATTTCATTGCAAACTCTTCACACAGCTGTAGTTACAACAAAAAAACTGCTGCTTTCCTGTGACCCACAGATGTTAAATATTGGGCAGCTAGTACAGCTGGCTTCATTTTTGTAATTTCAGTTTGGTTTGGCTACGACATCAAAGCCTCCTCAGCACAGTATGCAAGCTTAGAACCCTTCTTTAAAAGACCTTGTTCTAATAAAAAAAGAGCCAGTAACCCATTTGCTGATCATAAACAGTTTTTAAAAAGTCTCTGTTTTTAGCACTTTCTTGTATTTTACTAGCCAAGAAAACTCCCCCCTCCATTTTCAGGAAAAATAAGTAAATTGAACAGTATATGAGTCAAGTGTTTCCATGAAAAAGCCATGTTAGTTATTGTGAAGTATGGATGTTAATCTGCAAGGATAAATACAAAAGTGATTTTCAAGTTGTGCGGCTCATGGGTTTGCTAAGCTTAGCCAGTGTCTTATAGTGCTTACGCATCACACTGAGGTTCAGAAGGGTTAGACTGTTATCAGTAAATGTTGGTGAACATCAATTTCACTGTTCACAAACCAATGAAAAAATATTTCCAACAATGATAATTGAAATTTGCATACAGGGAAAGTAAGAAAAAAGCGGCATGAGACCTTATTAGAGCTGGATTTAAGAATATTTAATTGGTATATTTTGACACGTGATGGTGACAATGTGTTTTAACAGTTACAAAGTGTTAACTTTTTGAAATCAGCATCTACTGTCATTAAATAATTGTAGTCTGATCCCCATCATGCCTGACCCCCTTGCATAATTTCCTACAATTGTGAATGCTAAAAGCTATAAAAATTGAAAATAATAACTGCTTGAAAACCATAATGTTGCACAACCATGAATATTTAAATATATACAAATAAGAAAAAATGCTTAAAAATAAACATCAAAATTATCCATCAAAATGATAAAAAATATAAAAATCCAATTTTGCCAAGCCTGCCTATAGTAATTAAGGGCCCAATTCTAAAAGGTAATGAAATGAAAGTTGAGGAGACACCTTGTTGGTTTGGGTCCTTAATTATCATTGACACTCTATGACTCTGCTAAACTCAATGTGTCTTTAAGTTAGAGACATCTACTACAATTCTTATGTATCACTATTTTCATTTTGTGTCTGAATATATAGCCCAGTGATGGCGAGGCTTATGGATTTTATACAAAAAGCTCACTGTGTAATGCAGCTTGATTGAGAAATGTCATACAGTAGCAGCTTGACTGAGAAAGAAAGAACAGTGTGTGTGTTTTGAAAGGTCTAAAAACAAAGTCTGTAGCAGCCAGTATCCACTTACTGAAGTGTTTGCACAATTATGCACACAGTTATTTATCCTATTATGAATTACAGCCTTTCAGAGGTTGCCTCTAACTGCTTAAATTAGAAAACTGCCAATGACACTCTGAGCCAAGAACAAGCAGAAATAGCCATTGGCACTGGTGTACAAAGACTGTCAGCAGAGATCAGTGCACAGTGAACCCCACAGCAGAGACCTAGGTTTTCAAAGGGCATGGAATGCAGCTACATGGGAAAGGCCTTTGAAGTCTACAAAGAGCTTTCACAAAAACAGAAGGAGAAGCAGGAGGAGGAGATCAGGACACCTTGGTTTATTCTCAGCTCTGCTAACACAAAAGATATTTATCTAGTCAACTAGCAACTGTTTCAGATAGAAAAACAAGAATAAGACTTTATCATGCAAATAGTTAAATGTTCTATAATCTGGGGTACACGCTCACTTTTTTTATGCAGAGATTGCTGCTCGCTCCAATGAAAAATGTCAGGCTCTTTTAATAAAAGAACAATTTGAAAACTTGATATAGCACAAAACCATTAATTTTAGCTATTATCTATTTGACACTTTTCATAGCAACGATTTCAGAATGTAACATGCTTTCCAAGGATTAAAATGATTTTAAAGGATTAAAATGTTAATTAAAAATATAATAGAAATATCAGTCCCTGAGAAGACCAACGTAAGTATTTGTCTCTTTAACTGTATAATCATGCTGCTGTCGTTTCTCCTGGTTCTTTACAGTTTGGCACTACAGCTCATAAGGAGGTAAATGACAGATCTAGGAGCAATTCTGTTCTTTAACTATTTGACAATGAATCTGTTTACACTTCCCAAAAGCAGTGTTATGTCTTTGACAATTCTAGCGGTCATTTTTAATGGGATCAATTTTTACTTAATATTTTTTAATTATTTGCCAACTGCATCTTTCTTAGCTTGTAAGAACACTGTTCCCAGAGCAGGTTTTGAAGGGGTTGGGGGAGGAAGGTCCTGCAAATTCCATGCGCCCAGTTCAGCTGCAATAATCTCTTTTCTCCTTCTGCTCCAAGCTACACATGAGAGCACTCTAGTGTCTTTCATCATTATTTGTCACCCTTTTGTGCTGAGCAACTTATAGCCACAGCCATTCCAGCAATTTAAATAAAAAAATGGACTAAACGCTATTCTTACTGAAGAGCTTTGAGATCAATAGCAGAATGTGCCAACCAACCCAGTGAAGACTGTGTACCTGATACCACTGGAGCTCTGTAAGTATTTTACGAAAAACAAATGAAGTGTAGAGTTCAGAACCTGATTAGAAACGATAAAATCTCTGCCTTGATTTGGCACTGGTAACAATCTTTGCACTTGCAAAATGTTGCTGTCAGTAATGAAAGGAGGAGTGTAGGGGGAGGAGGACAATGGCTCAGTTACTGTAGGTTTAACTTGAAAAGACTGACAACTCCAAAGTTCATTTATTTGTAGAGGCACCTCAATGAACCTTGCAGCTGCAGCAGTAACCATTTCCCCCACCCTACAAATGCTATCTGGTAGGAAACCCTTCCCAATGAGCACCCACACTCAGAGAGAGTGAAGTAACCATTTTCTAATCCCCATGCCAAGTGTCTCCAGCTTGTTTAAATATAAATTTAATTTTTGTTTCCATGCCCCCAATCTTGCCCTTCTCATATAGTCAAAACAAGCAGAGCATTTTGCTTGCATGGTGGCTTCTTTATCTCTTAGAGTTCATCATGGACAATATCACAAAATGTCAATATTATCATAGTGTGATGCTCTTACTTCCTCACTTGGCCAGTTGGAGGCATGTTGATCTGTTTAATAATGGCTAGGCTGATTATATTCTGTCCCTTGCATTCATTTGATTTACATGTTAAACATTTGCTTTTTGATTAATTTTAATATCCACTTTTCTTGTAAAAAGGCTGGCCAAGAGTAACTTGTGATTTTCGTACCCAACATGAGATGTTTGATCTTCAGAGAGTGCTGAGCTCTCTGAATAATTAACCTCCTATTTTCTCAAGTTGGACACCCCAAAATCGAGGCACCCAAAATCACTTGTCCCTTTAGAGAATCTTGACCTCTCTTTCTACAAATAGACAGCAAACGAATGTACTCAAAATCCAATGGATTTTCACATGGCCTACAAGTTGTTTGCTGTAATGTTAAAGTTACGAAATAATGTATTTATATAGGACACATCACAAAGTATATGGGTGCGATTCAAAATTTGAAAACAACAACAATTAATATAATAACCTGAACCCAATGGCGCAAAGAGAAACAGCTGATTTGGTAGATAGAGGTTCATAGATTTTAAGGGACCATTGTGATCATCTCACCAGAAACCCTGCATAACAGAAGTCTGAGAGTTTCACCCAGTAACTCCTGTAATGAAGCCCATAACTTCTGATTTAGCCAGAGCATGTACTGTAGAAAGACATTAGGGGTGAAATCCTGGTGAAATCAGTAGGAGTTTTGCCATTGATTTCATTGGGTCAGGATTTCATCACCAATCTTAAACTAAAGACTTCAAGAAATGGAAAATGTCCCACATAAATTATTCAAATAATTAATTTTACCCTTATTGTTAAAAATTTGCATCTTATTTTTAGTTTGAATTTGTCTGGCTTCAGGTTCCAGCCACTGGATCTTGTTACAACTTTATCTGCTAGATTAGAGAGCCCTCTACTATCAGAAATCTTTCCCTCTCTATCAAACCATCTCTTAACCTTCTCTTGGATAAACTAAATAGATTGAACTTCTTTAGTCTCTCATTGTATGGCAGATTTTCTGATCTTGGATTGTTCTTGTAGTATTTTTCTAACTCTTTCCCCTTTTTGAAGAATGGATAGCAGAACTTTCCTGGGCAAACATTATTCCAGAGTGGTCTCACTAATGCTATATGCAGCAGTCACACTACCTCCCTATTCCTATTTGATATTCCTGGTCTTACACATTCAGGGATTGAGTTACTGGTCTTCACCATATCGTCTCATTGGGAGCTCCATCATAGTTATCCACCATGACCTCTCAGTCATTTTTAGGGTCACTGCTTTCCTAGCCTATAAGTACCGCATCCTATAAGTGTGACCTACATTCTTTGTATTAAATTTCTTTAGGATACTCTTTTAATGGTACCTCACACCAGTCAGGTTAAAAATATATATGAAGACTGAATGGGGATAAATGTTGGAGAAATTGTGATGAAAGAGGAGATTTTATGCATATTTAGTATTAGAAAGTATTGGGATGCTTATAATGCCGTAATCAAATATCACAAATTGTTGGATATATAGTACCAAATTATATTTTGGTAATCCTCCTAGGGTTTCCTAGTGGAAATAGTCACATAAAAGGAAATGATGAATTAATCTTCTATCTGCTAGTAAAAAGCGACAAAGAGTCCTGTGGCACCTTATAGACTAACAGAACCTGCTACAGGACTCTTTGTTGCTTTTTACAGAACCAGACTAACACGGCTACCCCTCTGATACTATTTCCTAGTAGCTGCTCAGCTAGTAGTAGCCTCCCATTGGAAAAAGAAAAATAGCCCATCCAGTGAGAAATGATTAAAAAATATGGGAGATTGTGCTTATGGAAAAATTAACACACCAGTTATGTACCCAGAAAAATAGTTAGAGGACAGATAGATACTTAAACATTTGATTACCTTTTATTCACTACTCTGACAAAGTACATTCACTTGCAAAACAGACAGACAGACAAACAGCACGCTTTCTAATTCTTTTGAATATTAACATTTGGTAGACGCACTGAGCCCGTTAAATATGTGTATATAGAAATTTCACTCAATTTAATAAAATCATTAATAACAACACAGGTGTTGTAATGATACTCTGCAGTGTGGCAATGCCCTCTTAAATAGAAAGATCTGATGACTATATTTCTGTAAAATGTCTCTAAACAAAAGCCAGCTGTTGTAATCATTGTTTTATTTCTGACATTTACATGGCAAAGATTTGTAAACGTCTTAAAACTTCCTAAAAATTTTTTTTTTAAAAAATGGATGTTTTTCCAGTGAGCCCAGCTTACCCAACAAACTAGATCACTTTATATAACTGACCCATCCTTATAATTATTTACCCCTTCACCAACTTTTGTTTCATTTGCAAATTTTGCCAGCAATGATTGTATATCTTCCTGCAGATCACTGGTAAAGATATTGAATAGCAATAGGCCAAAATCAAATCCCCGCAGAGCCCCACTATAAATACCCACAAACTATTGTTATAATTATTAATTATTTGTATTATATAGCCCATAGGATTCTCACCACGGATCAGGGCCACATTGTACCAAGCACTGTACAAACACATAAAAAGAGGGTCTCTGCCCCAAATTGCTTATAATCTAAGTATAAGGCCTAGTTTACACTGAAAAGTTAGGTCAACCCTGCTATGTTGCTCAGGGGTGTGAAAAATTCACAACCTTGAGTGGTGTAGTTAAGTTGATCTAGCCACGAATGTAGACAGCGCTAGGTTGAAGAAAGAATCTTCTGTCAACCTACCTACCTGTGACGGGTTCCCCCCAGGGTGCCACCTCGAATTGGGGTACCACTGAGCACTCTGACTCACCAGCCTGGGCTCCCTCTCACACTGTGATGCTGTGAAAAGCTGAAGACCTGCTCCTGGTCCTACACTTGCACCAGCATTCACACAGGCAGGGACACACCCAGCTGCAGTTACATGCAGGCTTTCTGTCCAGCCACTGCATGAACCGACAATAGAGAGGCTACAGTTAAAGTAATCAGCAGCTTCCTAGCCTAGACCCCAGAGGTGTACCATCCTACCCTGGTCAAAACCCTGACCAGCATGAATTTATTATCTAATTCACTTACCACTCAATGTAGGGAGAGGAAATGCAACAAGCCTGTATTAAACCAAGCTGAGATTTTTCCCTGGACGCTTCACTTAAAGGCACACTGAGTTTAGATTAAAACATAAAACAAGTTTATTAACTACAAAAGATAGATTTTAAGTGATTATAAGTGATTGCAAACAGATCAAAGCAGATTATCTAGTAAATGAACAAAAATGCAAACTAAGTTTAACATACTAGAATGACAGGATTTGAATTAACAGTCTCTCACCATGACTGATATTACAAGACAAGCAGATTCTTAAGGCACAAGCTGCATTTGTTTTGCAGCTTGGGTTCCCCAAGTTTTCATACACAGGCTAGAAATCCCTTTAGCCTAGGTCCAGCACCTCTCCCCGTTCAGTCTTTGTTCCTCAGGTATTTCCAGGAGTTCTCTTGTGTAGGGAGTGAAGAACAACAGATGATGTGACTCCCTGCCTTATGTAGCTATAGAATATGGCAGGAAAGTTTTGTTTCAAAACTTGGTTCCCAGACCAGTTTGTGGAAAAATACAGACATCCCAAGATGGAGTCCAGAGTCATGTGGCCTGGTCACATGCTCATAGAATCATAATACCAGGGTGGGAAGGGACCTCAGGAGGTCATCTAGTCCTTTCTAAGCAGATGTCATCTATCACAACAAAAATGAGCTAAAGGAATAGTAATGGACCTAATGCTGTCATGTAAGAGTTGCTCCTATGAGATGGTAAAGGTCATTAGTGCCCACTGGCAATGAGTTTAGGGCTCTCATCTTTTTGTAGGAGATGCTCAGAATCTTCAAGTTTGGGCTCATAGGGAATTTTTCTCCCCTACAGGAGAATATCCCACATAGGGGAGAAAAAAATTCATAACTTGGATAGTTTTGTAACAAATCTTTTGGTGCATGTTTGTGTGTGTTAAAAGAGGGGATAACAGTTTTCCCCCTCCTACGGAAGAAGCCTAGGCTCAGTTCTTTGAATATGTACATCTTGGGGATTGTGTGAGGAGTCCCTATGCCTGTTCTGAGGCCCTCACCTCCAGTTTCTTGGGAGTGTACCTCCATTGGTGAATGTGCTACCTAGGTTTCTTTGGCTGCATTTGCCTTGGACCCCTTTCTAGAGGAGGAAAACAGTATGCAGGAGCAAGCCAGCTCTGTGTCCTCCCCCTGCACCCTTCATTTTGGTGGTGGTGGAAACTGGAAAGAGCCAAGCTGCCCCTACCCTCAAATTCCCAGTTATCATGGAGTTGTGGGGTGGGAAAGGAAGCATGTCATGGAGGTAGAATGCTCATCTTCTCTGAGTGCAGGATCAAGCCAGAGGCAGAGGGGAGCAAAGTCTGTCTACAGCAACTGTCTGACATCTTGTAAAGGGGTAAACAACATATTAGTGACTCTCCAAGGGAAATTTTGCTGTTTACAAATTACAAAAATAAAATTATGATGCATTTAACATCCCATACTGTTTGTATCAGATGTTTTCCACTCCTGAAAAATGATCACGATCCTCTCACTAGGAAACCCATCTTTTGCTTTAATGCAATTTATGAAAAAAGTCCACCATTTGCACATTATTTTAAAAACTTGAAGCACTGCAGTTCAATTATATTTTAAACTTCAACTTTAGTGAATGCTTAACAGTTTGTAAAGATGTCAGCTGTAAGATTGGTGGATCTAGAAAGGTTGCATTCAGAATGGCCCTATGATCTGTATTCAATTTGAAAGGAACTGGCTTGAGTGTTGCAAACACTTGAAGCTATGCATTCTGCATTACAATGAAAGTGGTGTCATTACACACAACAATAGCTACTTTTTTATATAAAAAGGACATCAGAACCAAAACCTATTGAATATAAAGTGGGAGCAGAAGAGAAACAATCAACAAAGATTTTAACATGTTTCAAATATTTTAACAATATAATGGGACTGGGCTTTTTCCAAATGATACCTCTGTAACTTGTACAGCACAGTAAATTCATGGATTAAGCAAAATACATCACTTGGTACCATTTGAAAAGAACATTACGCGAGTAAGGTCACTGCACAAATCCAGCTTGTCTCCTTTACTCTTTCAATTCGGTAACATACATACAGTACTTATGCAATATTAAACTCTGGGATTGCTATCATGCCCCAAATGGGGGCATGGGTTGTATTGCAGAAACTCCCTCTGAGCTCCTTCCATGGCTGTGAATGAGCAGTTGCAGGGGGCCCAAACAATGGCAGCTTGTCTCCTGTGGGAGCTTCACTAAAGTAGGTGAGCATGGGTCAGTGGAGCAGCAACTATTCTTGCTCCTGCCTCTGGGGCAAATTCCTTCCCAGGATCCTTGCAACTGGGACGCTTTATTTCTTTCAAATCTTGGGGCTCCAGCAAGCTCTTATGCCTGGATGGGACGCTTCTAGTTATTCTGCTGGAGCTATATCGTTAAATTTCCTTGTGTAGTCATGACCTTAATGGAGCAGTGTTTTCTGCCCCTGTGGGTTTCTTTATGGGGAGTGTGATCTGGCCCCATTTTTATTATTTTTAACAATGGAAGGAAAAAGAAAAACCTTTTCTTAAACGGCAGAGCACCACTAACTGACTCATCATAGAGTGAAACAGTCTTAACTGAAGCACCATTCATAGAAGTGTTCGAAGCTCTGAAGGCATTAACTGAAAGTGCTTTGTCAGCCATCTTTAAAGGAGGAAGCCCTGAACAAATCTCTTTAACTAAGTGTCCACAGCAAATATTTCCCCAACTAAATCTTAAACACATCCTTAATTGAAGTCTCCTCAACTAAGTTATCTGCAATAGAGACAATGTTAACTGAAAGAGGCCTTAACAACATGGAAAAAACCTACTAATATTCATGTGCAGAAATGTAACCCTCAAAAACATATAACTGAAAAATACTGGTCCAATCTGTTTCACTTTTGAACCATTTTTCCTTCCACAATGAGGTCCACAAAAAAGGACCAGTATGAAGTTTCTAGCTTTGGCCATTTTTCAGTTACATAAGTACACAAAAACAGCCATGCTGAGTCAGACCAATGGTCCAACTCGTTCAGCATTCTGTCTACTGATAGTGGCCAATGCCAGGTGTTTCAGCGGGAATGAACAGAACAGGCAATCATCAAATGATCCATCCCTTGTTGTCCATTCCCAGCTTCTGGAAGTACAAATATTTTAATATGAATATATAGGGAAAAGTGTCTCCTTGCGGACTTTATAATTAAATCAGAAGGGTTGTAAAAGAGCCCCAGTCCCCACCATCCTGTCCAGGCATGATCTTCATGCGCATTCTGGGTGTGGAAAGATGGGGGAAAAAGCCCTGGGCACTCTTTCCAGGACTCCAGAGATTGTCTGTTCCTTGCTATTCTAATCAACATCCCCTTCCCCCACCTCTCTCACACATTGAGATGGGGTAGGTGGTGGTGGGAATTTGCCTGTGAAAGTTACAAGTTACTGAAAAGCAGTAGGTAAGAAGGAAATTGGAACGTGCTTGAAACTACCTTACCTAAAGACCAGATTTTGCTACTAGCCACTGCTGTGTACATATGTATGTCACACACTCACATACACAATATAAATACATATGATTGAAGTAGGTGGTAAAGCTCTCTTTGACTTCAACTGGAGCACAATTAGCCCAGTGCTGAGTGCTTTTCAAAATCTCACCCTACATTCAAAAAAACAATGCAGAATACCTGCAAACCCTTAATTATACATTACTTGATGTTATGCAAATATACAGTTCTTTAAAACTGTATTTAAAGACATTTGTACCTAAGGAGGCAGAATATCATATTGCTGTAACATCTGGGTATATTTTGTAGAGAACACTTCAAAATGAATTGGTTTATACTGGGTCAATATGAATTTGAATGTCAGTTACATGTAACATTCTTTAGGTGTCAACTAATCAAACTCTAAAACAGTCTTTTTAGTTTAGGTTTTGCTAATTTGAATTTCTATACTGTAGCTGATATATGGGAAAAACTCCTGTTAACAATGCTGGGAATAATTTATAACATTCACAAGGAATGAGAGAATAAACTCCTCTATATGGAGGAAAGTCAGGTATTGTAAAATATTTTTAACCAGATTCAGGTAGTGGAGGAAAGTGCCTTTCTTTATATATTATCCTTAATACAAATTGGCTATTTGTTTGATAATTGGGTCAAAGACATTTCTCCAGACTTGATCATCATTAACCTCAAGGTAAACTCTCCTAACTGTGGGATTAAGTGTTTGTTTGAATGTTACCAAAGTAGCTTGCATGTTTCCCTGTAGCTCTTCAGAAGGGATCCTGCAGCTGGGAAGGACAGAACATCTGTTTTACTGGAATGAGGAAAAACACCAGGGAGGATGGGCTGGAAGTGAAAAATTAAACAAGTTTAAAATGAACTCCAAGATCAACAATGCATAAAGAGGCACAATGCACTGTCTTCAGCCCTCTAAAGACAACACAGCACTTTTGTAACTTTTTGGTGGTGTTGTCTGAGGCCTGGTCTACACTACGTGTTTAAATCGAATTTAGCAGCGTTAAACCGATTTAACCCTGCACCCGTCCACACAACGAGGCCCTTTATACTGATATAAATGGCTCTTTAAACCGGTTTCTGTACTCCTCCCTGATGAGAGGAGTAGCGCTGAAATCGGTATTGCCATGTCAG
>NC_133771.1:77821246-77911225 GCF_003597395.2 Chelonoidis abingdonii | reverse complement strand
ATGGGATAGCTACCCGCAGTGCAACACTCCAGAAATCGATGCTAGCTTCGGTACATGGATGCACACTGCCGAATTATTGTACTTTGTGTGGCCGCGTGCATTTGACTTTATACAATCTGTTTTACAAAACCGGTTTATGTAAAATCGGAATAATCCCATCGTGTAGACATACCTTGAGCCACTATTGACAGATAATTTCAACAATTACATAGAAGAAAAACATTAGGGTCTTAGCTGCTTCTGTTTTTGGGGGGTCTCATTTATCCCAACGATGGGACGTGTTACTGTTTTGGGAAACAAAAGAAACACTTGGGCTGGCATTTAGAAAGGGGCCAAAGGGAGGGAGCTGGATGCTCAAATCCCATGGAATTTAACAAGAGTTGGGTACACAACTCCCTTAGGTTCCTTTGCTAGTTACTTCTCACAGAAATTGAGAATTTTGCATTTCAAAAAATTAGGCACAACTTTTTGGGATATTGCATTGTTGAAAGTTGGGCACAGTGGAGGACATAGCAGTGTGAAATGACTAAAAGGCCTCAACTTTCTTTACAATATAAATTGAGTCAATAACTAACACTCACATTCATCGATACTCCTGCGTGAAGGGGCAACCACAGTCACAATCCTAAATAGGTTGAGCCCCTGATTCTAAACATATAGGCTAAGAACCTCAGCTGGTGTTAACTGAGCCTAGCTTCTTTAAATTCAGTTCAATGGACATACCTTGAGTTACACCAGCTTAGGAGCGGACATATCATTTTCATAGATTCAGACTGATGAGAAGGGGCCATTGTGATCATCTTATCTGACCTTCTGTATAACACAGGCCATAGAACTTCCCCAAAATAACTCCTGGAGTATATCTTTTAGCAAAACATCGAATCTTGAATTAAAAATGGTCAGTGATGGAGAATCCACTATGACCCTCTGTAAATGGCTCCAATGAGTCTACCAAATGAGGGGACTTTCAGGTATCTTATCCAGTCCCTAGATCCTATGGCTTCAGACACACAAGACACCTTTGGGTTTGAGAAGTCTGAGATCATGAAGACCTGTTAGGTCATTTAATTCATACCCTTGACACTTCAGTATCATGTGCTACAACACATTTTCTGTTGCTTTATTTAGTTTAGTATTCAGCATCTCTAGTCATGGGACTTCCATTACTTCCCTTGGGATACAATTCTACAGTCTGGAAGACTAATCCAGGTAGCTTTGTTTTTTAAACTTTTGGGGGTACCTGACTCAATTACACCTAGCTTTAACCCATCTTCAAGGTCTACCTACCACAAGATATGTCTTGCCATTTATCAAGCGTATCCCCAATCCTCAAGCCACGACTAGATGACCAGGTTAAAAGATGTACAGGAGAGATAAGGCAATGCTTTTTTCATACAACACATATTGAACTCACTGCTGCAAGATGTCATTGAGTCCAAGAGCTTCACGGGACATTTATAGTCACATATCCACAATTACATTAGTTATAGTAAATTATTTATAAGTGATATAAACCTGCATTCTACAGGGCAGGGCAGGGCATAAAAAATCACTAACTTCCAGGGGTTAGGAAGAAACTTCCCTTCTGGGTAGGTTACTTCATTGTCCACTGTAGCACTTTTCATCTTTCTCTGATGCCTGTTGTGATGGCCACTCCTGGGGATAAGATATGGGACTAGCTGGACCATTGCCCTGATTCACTATCACAGTTCCTGTGCTGAAGGATACAGCTGCTTTATCCAATCTCACATAGAGCAAGATTGTGAATGGCGTGGGGTTTATCACAAGACCTGCTGCTAATTGCTTCTGATGACTCATCACATGCTCTGGCTAAGGGATGACCCATCATGCTGAAGCAGGCTCTGGCTCAGGGGTAACTCAGATTCTGAAGTATCACAGTTGTTAGTGGATGGCAGGTCGCAAGCTTCCAGTTGAGCAGGTGTAAAGGGGAGGAATCTGTGCCAATCTAATTGATGATGTGCAGTGAGCAGCCCTAAAACTGCTCCCTCCTGAGACACAGGTCTCCTGGTGCTCTTCCAGAGGGTGATGTAACTCCCCGCCACCGAATCCCTGGTTCCCCGTAGGGCTTTGTGCAAATTACCCAATCTAGTCACACGAAAAACATTGTGCCTGCATATATGTTATTTGATGTTTCGCAGAAGAGATGTAGTCCTCTCTTGAGTATAACTGGTAATACGAAAGGGGTGCAGGATTTTCTTTTTGGACTGGTGGGTAACAGAAGCTTGTATACTAAATAAGTTATCTGTCAGGAAGTGTAGGTGTGCCGCTCCTTCAGAGTCTCTGCAGGATGTTAATTCAGAAGTGGTGGGAACTCCTGGCTAGCGGCAGTGCACAGGGCTTCTGGGGACACAGAATTCTTTTCAGTGAACTTCAAAGGGGGTTCGCAATTAATAGAAAAAAAAGAATAGATTTTGAAGTTTCTTTCTGCCAGAAGCTCTAACTAGAGCCTCTGATGTTGTTCTTTTAAAATCAAAGGTAGGTAAGTTTTTCTGCTTAATTTAGGCCAAAGCATTTCAAAGTTTCAGTATGTTCTGCTGTGAAGAAAGGACTGAACTGCTGTTTGCTTAATTGTGGATTTGGGTTTTTATTATACAGTAACATCACACATAAAACACACTTTCCCACAGATTTCATACCCTTTTCCTATATTTTCTGGCACTAACCTGGCAAGCAATTCCACACTGCCACAAGGCAAATGTTTACTAACTACTTCTATCAAGAAATAAATTAATGAGCTTTAGATACAACAAACAAAAAAAACAACACAACATCCCTTCTCTCCCTCCCTCCCTCAAACCTCAAACAAAATCTGGAGAAAATGGCTACTCTTCCCTCTCTATGGTCAGGGAAGAGATCTAAGGCTGTGGATAGAGGATTTGATGCAAAAATTGCATCTGAACTATGAAGTAGATATGCTCGCTTGAGGATTCACACCCCCCATGAGGGAAATCAGCTTTGAAATTTGGTTGGGGTTAAAAAAAAAACCCCTACCAGTGTAGGCAGCCAAGGAGGGACTAGAATCAATATCTCCTAAGAGCCCTGCCCTTCCTCCATTCCTAGGCAGCCCTCCCCACTTTGTGGGTTTCACAGCCAGCCTATTACAAATCCTTGATTTGCACCAATGAGCTTCCCTTTAGACAGACTTTGTAGCACCAGGGGCTCAACTTCAAATCTTTTTAAACCTGGGCCACATATTTGACCCTAATTCAGCAGCTTGATAAGGGTGCTTATTTTGTCCCTATGAAGAATAAAATGATCTTTTAAAAAAATTGAATTAAAAGATTTTTTTCCTTGCGTAGTGGGGCAGATTGCCCCACTCCTTGGGAGAGTGGGCTGGGGCAGGCCAGGGAGCCTACACAGCCCAGGAGCCAATTAAAAGAGGGCTTATAGGGAGCCAATCAGGGCCCAGATTGTAGACAGCTAATCAGGGCCTGGCTCAGAGGTATATAAAGGCTGCCCAGAGCAGGAGCAGTCAGTCTGTCCCAGGCCTTTGAGTGGGGAAGGCCTGCCTGCCTGCCTGCCTGCCTGCCTCCCTCCAGGGGGGAGATGAGCACCGTGGGCAGTGCAGTGCTGGGCAGGCTCAGGGAGGCTAGAAAGCTCTAGCCCCTAGCTGCCAGGCTGCAGGCCTTGAGGGAAAGGGCCTAGCGGGTGCAAGGGGCCGTAGGGGAAGCGGCCCAGGGAAACAGATGGAGGACGGACAAGCCCGGGGGAAAGGCCTTTAAAAAAAATGCCACAGAGGGTTCCTGGGCTGGGACCCAAGTAAGAGGGTGGGCCTAGGGTCCCCCAACTTCCTCCTTGTAGGTACATCCAGTCACTGGTGCCATTAGAACCAGCAGATCCCTGCAGAGGGATTAGACTTGGAGGGTGGGTGGTTGGTACATCGAAGGCTTGACTGGAGGACTGCTTTGAATGATCGGTCCTGGAAGGGGATGCAGATAGACTGAGGGGCACTAGCCGGAGGCAGTGGCCTCGAGAGGACGCCGCCGAGCAGGGAGCACGGGGGTCCAGAGATGCGCCCAGGCCAGAATAACGGACGGGACACCACCAGGAGGGGGCTGCTCCACTGGAAAACGCAGCTAATTCGCAGAGTGACCAGCGGAGGTGCCAGGTGGTGAGTCCCAACCCGTTTACACCTAGGTAAACCTAACCACAGCTATGTTTTTTAGCCATTATTGAAGACCTCATTTGCTTGTTTAGAATGAATAAAAATGTTTTAACAACTCAGTCCTTGAAATGACCCTAGACACCTTAAACATCTTTCTATAGTCCCTTAGCTTTAAGCAAATCTCTAATGCTTAAGTCATTATTTAACTTCTTATTTGGGATCATAAAATATCGTTCCCTGTTACACAGATTCATAGACTCTAGGACTGGAAGGGACTTGAGAGGTCAGAGTCCAGTCCCCTGCCCATGGCAGGACCAAATACTGTCTAGACCATCCTTGATAGACATTTATCTAACCTACTCTTAAATATCTCAGAGATGGAGATTCCACAACCTCCCTAGGCAATTTTATCCAGTGTTTAACTACCCTGAGAGTTAGGAACTTTTTTCCTAATGTCCAACCTAAATCTCCCTTGCTCAGTTTAAGCCCATTGCTCTTCTATCATTAGAAAAAGCTTTTTTAAGAAGTTTTGAAAAACAAGTTTTTCTCCTCCTCCTGATGACACCCTTTTAGATACCTGAACTGCTATCATGTCTCTCAGTCTTCTCTTTTCCAAACTAAATAAATCCAATTCTTTCAGTTCCTCATCGTCATGTTCTTCAAGACCTTAAATCATTCTTGTTGCTCTCTCTGGACCGTCTTCAGTTTCTCCACATTTTTCTTGAAATGCAGTGCCCAGAACTGGCACACAATACTCCAGCTGAGGCCTAACCAGCGCAGAGTACAGCGGAAGAATGACTTCTCATGTCTTGTTATACACACACCTGTTAATGCATCCCAGAATCACGTTTGCTTTTTTATTTTTGCAACAGTATCACACTGTTGACTCATATTTAGTCTTGTGGTCCACATATAACTCTAGATCTTTTCTGCCATACTCTTCCTAGACAGTCTCTTCCCATCTGGTGTGTGAAACTGATTGTCCTTCCAAGTGGAGCACTTTGCATTTGTCTTTATTGAAACTTCATCCGGTTTACCTCAGACCTTTCTTCTCCATTGTCAGATCATTTTGATTTTTGACCCTGTCCTCCAAAGCAGTTGCAATCCCTTCCAGTTTGGTATCGTCTGCAAACTTAATAAGCGTCCTTTTATGCAACATCTAAGTCGTTGATGAAGAATATGAACAGAGCCGGTCCCACAACAGACCCCTGCGGAACCCCACTTGTTATACAACCTTTCCAGCAGGATTGGGAGCCATTAATAACCACTCTCGAGTACGGTTATCCAAGCCAGTTATGACCCACCTTATAGTGCCACTCTAAAATTGTATTGCCTAGTTTATCAAACATAGGAATTCCATGCGGACCGTGATCAAAATGCCTACTAAAAGTCTATGGTATACACATCACTGCTTCTCCTTATCCACAAGATCGTTATCCTATCAAAGAAAGCTATCAGATTGGGTTTGACAACACGATTTGTTTATTTAAAATCCATGCTGGCTATTCCCTATCACCTTACCCACATTCCAACGTGTTTGCAGATGATTTCTTTAATTACTTGCTCCATTATCTTTACATGATGAATCTGATGTGTAAAATCAACTATTCATTTTTAAATGGATGAGAATAATTTAAATTCCCTTGAACTTAAAGGAGTTAGAAGGTGACAAAGGAGATAACTGGGGGTAAATACAGGACAAACATCTTTATTAGCAGTATGTATTAAGTGTCATAAGCATAGTGCCTCTAACTTTAAGTGCAGTGCCTAGGGTGGGTAGGTGGTAGTAATACTTAAGGAAACAACCCAGAAACAAGACCAGTCTGGCAAATCTGTGACACTACAAACATCATCTGAGAAGAACTATGATCTGTTGGACATAAGACAAGATAGTACCGGTCAACCAGACAATCCAAGCAATACTATGATGATGGAGAATCAAAGTCGCAAGGAAATTCTTCATCTGAAATGGGGTATCTTCAGAATTAAAGTTAAGACAAGAATTTGTTATTGGAACATTAGATGACTTTGAAGCACAGGTAGACTGATCCAAGTGATCAGAGAAATGAAAATCTTTGGCCTAAATATATCTGGACTGAGTGAGATGAGGTGCACTGGATGAGACAAATTATCACTGGAAGGTGTGACTGTCCTCTCTTACAGAATAGAAAACAAACACTGGAAAGAAGTAGGTCTATTACTGAGCAAGGAAGCTACTAAGGCCCTGAAGGAATAGAAACCTGCAAACACAAAAATATTGACTGTCCACTTTGTGACAAACCATGCAGTTGTTCACTGTTATGCATCAACAAATGATGATGATCATGCCAAACACCATTTCTATGAAAGATAGTGGAATGTCCTTAGCAAGATCAATCAACAGGACATTGTTGTCCTTATGGAAGATCTAAATGCACAGACTGGTGATGATGATACTGGATATAACACATTATGGGCAAACATGGCATCCCAGGACAGATTGACAATGGAGAACATTCTGTTGAACTCTGCAACCTATGCAATCTTTGCTTTGGGGGTACGCTATTTCCACATGAGGAGAAACATAAATTGAAATTGAGGTCAAATGATGGCTTCGCCCAGGAACAGCTTGATCATGGTTCTATTAATAGGCACTGGAGAAGATCTCCTTTGAACACCAAAGTGCATACAAATGCTGATGTCAGAAGTGACCACCGTCTTGTCATTGTACAATCAAAATAAATTCCATAAAGTAACACCAATAACACCATGCGAGGCAGAGGGTATGTATGAGACTAGAAAGTTAGTAGATCCAGCAGTGAAGGCACATTTCAAGATGAAAATTAGCAATTGATTTGAAGAGCTAAAGACACTGATGGATGACACAGAAGAACAATGGCTGTTTTTCACTGTAGCAAGTGTAGATGCAGCCAGGTTTACAGTGGGGGTGAGAAAATCTAAAAAAAGAATTGCTCCAACCAGATACATGGAGGCTGGTTGAACAGAGGAAAGAATTAAAGCAGAGAATTTAACAAGAATAAGACAGCAGTAAAAAAAAAGCTATTCTGCAACAAGCATATGTGAACAAAAACAAGGAAATTAAAAGATCAGCCAGAAGAGAGAAGAAAAATAATGGATGGAAAATAAAGCAAGAGATACTGAAGCAGCATATAGAAGAAGGGATTCTAAAAAGCTTTTTCTAGTATCTAAACAACTGGCAGCATAATTCTTTAACCACTGAGAGATTGTGAAGGCTGAAGGTGGTGCAGTTAACCACAGGGAAAGCAGAGAGCCCATTGGATGGAACACTTCCAGGCTGTGCTTATCTAGCCAGAACCACTAACACATTAAGAGATGACAAAATAGTGGTTTTACATATCTTACTAGAAGTAATCACCTTTGAGGAAGTAACTAAGGATATACACTAACTGAAGAGTGGTAAAGCTCCATGGTTTGATAAAGTAGATCAGGGGTCGGCAACTTCTGCCATACGGCTCACGAGGGAAAGCACTCTGGTGGGCCGGGCCCATTTGTTTACCTGCCGCGTCGGCAGTTTTGGCCGCTCGTGGCTCCCACTGGCTGCGGCTCCAGGCCAATGGGGGCTGCAGGAAGCGGCGCAGGATGAGGGATGTGCTGGCCGCCGCTTCCCACAGAATATTACAATGGAATCAAACATTTTCTTCTGGACTGATAGCAGTGGTAAAAATGGGTTGCCTGTGCCACTAGACACAAGAGTCTAATCCTAAAAAAAAGCAAAATAATATTTTAAAAATTTCTATACAAATAGTAAATATTATTGTATCGAGCTTCTCAAAGCACTTTACTTCTCAAAGCACTTTACAAAGTAGGGTGCAGGGGAATTACTTATTGTGTAATTCTTCTTCTCTGAAGAGATCTTTCTGAGACTACTTTCACCCTGAGTCTTGTACTTGTTAGTGCAAAGCAGGCAGAGCTCCCCTAGCAGTCATGTCTTTGGTCCTTAATTGTCAGAGTGTAAACCAACCAATCTCCCATTTCCCCCCCCCCCCAGACCACGGTGGTCATCCTGGGACATCCTGAAAGAAACAGAACTCTAGGAAGTGAGAAAAGCCTGAAATCCTTTATTTTGGAAACATGTTTCTGCAGGATTGAGAGAGTAAAATGGGATGCCTCCCTTAAGAGCAGAATCTTGCAGGAGTACTTTGTCAAGGCCAGGGTAAGATGGCCATATAGCTGCTTCACATATGGCTACATTGGAACCATCCTTTAGGCAGGCATCCCACAGTACATACTTCCCCTTGGGATTCCTGGCTCATCTTCTTGTCTTGAACCTGAAAAAAGGGGAATACCAGAGGTTTCACTGCACAGCTACCTAGAGCTGGAGACTTCATGAATGACACATCAGAGGACAGCTGGCTTTCTTTTGGCACAATACTTTATGAGATGAACTGGAGCTCAGCACTGACTTCAGCTGTTGATACCTAAAGGGGCTTGTGAGATTCAAGAAGTGGAGAAATCTTCAGACAAGACTGTTCACTGGTAAAACTACTCACTGGGGTTACACAGTCCCCGAGCTCACTGGATGAAGCAGATCCAGAATTTATACTTCAAAAATTTCTTCACCAAAGCATCATGGACCCATGTTATGCCATATTCATGGTTTCCCCCAAGGAGAGTTTATGCTTGAGGTAACATTTGCAAACAGCTCTGATGCCCTCTCAAAGCTTGTCTGACTCCAAGGCAAAAGATGGAATGAATGAGGCACTGGAGCACTGAGCTAAAGGCATCAAAGTATTTAACTTTAGAAATAAAAACTAATCCAGAGGAGATATAATGGGGCTAGAAATCAAAAACAGGATTCATATCAGAAATAAACCCATCAGCACAAATTAATCCAACAAGTCATTTTGGAGAGATTATATTTCTGGATTAGAACACAGGAAAAAATTACATTTTGGACGAGTTTCTTGTGGGTTTTTCAAATGAGGCCATTTCTTACACAATAGGAAGCTCTTTACTTTGTCCATGGATCTCAAACTACATGTCAGTTTCTCAAAAGAAGAAATCACATACATTTAAATTACCCACCTGTACAAATTACAGCAAGGTGTGCTGATACGTGCTGTGGATCTGAACTCAAGTTGCAGGAAAATCTCCCTTCAACAGGCATCTTCCAGTGATTTCAGCAGGAATCATATGTGCGCACCCAATGGCAAAATCCAGCCCTTAATCATCACAACTTGGATTGGAAGGGTGTAAGATCTTCAGTATTCATTCTGAAAAACAAGTAATTTTAAGTGATGAGAAAATCAGTGGCTTTATGGGGATCCTATCTGATTGTATACTGGTGACTCTATTTTGGATTTATTATTTTCAGAGAAGACTTTGGCCGTCTTAATAGATAAGAGACTTGGTTTGAGCCTACTATGCACACAGAATATAAAATAAACAGCCAGCTCACTCAATGAATTTTATCATCCACAACAGTAAAATATAATCTGATCCACAACAGGAATGATGGTTCTACCTGAATCACTGGTGTTGTAGCTGTGTCATGCTATGATTTTATGTAGATACTTCAGCTAGGTGATTCATTTGTACTTTCATTGTTTTGTATTCAACAGGAGTAATATTGCAAAAAGATTCACACAGCACAAAGTTTTTTTTTTTCTTTTAAAATCCACCAAAACACTCCAACAGCCTTCCACCTAATCCACTCATGATCTCTATGCTGAGCCTTAAAAAGGCATGCCTGTCTTGTTCAGAACTGACCCTAGCAGAGTATGATATTAATAGGTTATTGACTTGCTAGGTTTTAAACATCCAGGGGGGAACATCACTTCCAGTAGTTGCAATGCACTGGAGGTTTATTTCATGGATTTGTCTATTTAACCCATCATCTCCAGGAATTTAAACAATGATATATCTCTGCCAAACCTAATATTTCATTGTTTTATCTGGGGACCCCATGAAACAAAAATTAAAGGAAAGAGACATCTGGACAGATGTGCAACAGAAAATGATGAAAAATGAGAGGAAAAACTCTAGACAAATGGCTCAAATTTTGGACAATGCTATAAATAATATATAAAATAGAATTTTTCATGAGAGAGATGGGAAAGCAGACACAATATTTCTCAATACTGAAAACCTGATAGCTGACTTTTTTGTTACCTGCTGTCAGTGAACTTGATGGTATAAAAACATATAGGAACAAATCTTACCCAAAAAATCTAAGGGCTCAGCCCCCCAAAGGGCTGAGCATAGCTACACCCACTGAAATCAAAGGATTTAACAGGCAGCACCAAGTCCTAAATTAGCACTAAAGACAATAATAATAATAATAATAATAATTATAGTGGTCGTTTAGCCTGAGCAAAGCAATGAAAGTCCAGAAAACAACTCCTTTGAGCTGAAACCACATATTTACTTCAAGGGTAATTTTGACCCTTGTTGTTTTCCCTAGGCATTCATATGAATGGGGTTCCCCCTCCCCTGCAAAGAGTATTTGAACAGTGACTATTTTGTATGTAACTGGTACATGCCAGAAGCATACATGTGGCCAGCGTGGAATCTCTTTGATTTCTCTCCACCTGTTAATAAGCATTCCAGTCATCCAGACAGGCGGCAGGAAACCTTAGGCCCCAATCCTGCAACTAAGCACGCTGCATCTACATGGAAACCCATTGAAATGAATGATACTCCATGTGGGCACAGGTACCCACTGGCACAGTCACTTACAGAATAAAGGCTTTAGGTACTTCAGTGATGGATGCTATAGAAAATCCCAAAATGGATACTGTGGACTGGTGGATTCTCACCAGCAAACAATCAATCAGTAACATGACCTGGCCCTCTGGCTAAGCCACAAATCTCACAGCCCCAAATGTCACCAAGCCATTGCCTGGTGGGCCAGGATAACCTGACTATTACAGAAAGGGTAGGGGCATGAAAAAAGGGAGAGAAAATGTAATCTTACTTATAAAAGAGGATGCATCGCTATTTAGTTACTCACCATCTACACCTATAAGAACAGCCATACCAGGTCAGACCAAAAGTCTGTCTAGCCCAGTATCCTGTCTTCCAACAGTGGCCAGTGCTAGATGCTTCAGACATAGTGAACAGAACAAGACAATTTATCCAATGATCCACCAAGTCCCAGCTTCTAGCAGTTAGAAGTTTAGTGGCACCCAGAGATCCCTGACTGCTCCTTGAACACCTTGATCATCCAGTAGCCACACAGATTCTTTGACAGGCTTCCTGCTTCTGATGTGCTTAAAAAATTGCCATTAGTTTTTGTGTCTTTTTGCTAGTTGCTCTTCCAATTCTTTTTATGCCTGCCTAATTTTAATACACCCAAAGCCTTTTGTCCCATGTCCCTATAGATTCTCTTACCTCTCAGTCAAGCCTATAGTTTCCTAGGGAGGAAGGCCTCAGCTGGTGCCAAACTGGTGCCAGTACCTTCTCCCATCTCCAAGGTGATTGCCTCTCTTCCTCCCTATTTCTGGAGCTGTTTTTTTTTCTCCTTGGCCCTCCTGCAGACTGTCAGTCAGCTCGGGTGTTTCTGTTTCTGCTTCTCCTTCCCCATTTTGGAATGAGCTGCATCTGGCTTACATAGACCCCAGAACCCTCCCACTGCCAGCAACTTCAGAGAGGACTGGTTATTTTGAGTCAGCTGCCTGTGCTTTCCCTCTGTAATCCCCAATCCATGGGAGAGTTCACACTATCACAGATACATAGAAACAATATAATGAGACTTAAGGCCTAGATCCTCAAAGATACTTAACTCATTGAAATCCATGGGAGTTAGATGCCTAAATACTTTTGAGGATGTGGGACTATGGCCAGTTGTACACCTTGGATAATGAATAGGAAACAGAGTGAATTGTTAGAATAACCCATAGGCTAAAATAAGTTTACATAAGGTATTTAAAAAAAATTGTCATGATTTTGAATCAAAGTCTGTTTGCAATAGGACTGGCCAAAAATGGAAAATATTTTGTGACTATTTTCCATTAAGTTGAACTTTCTGAAATTTTTTGGCCAGCTCTAGCTTTCAGATAATTCATACATAGAATCATAGACTTTAAGGTCAGAAGGGACCATTATGATCATCTAGTCTGACCTCCTGCACAAGGCAGGCCACAGAATCTCACCCACCCACTCCTGTATCAGCCCTATGTCTGAGCCACTGAAGTCCTCAGATCACGGTTTAAAGACTTCAAGGTGCAGAGAATCTTCCAGCAAGTGACCGTGCCCCATGCTGCAGAGGAAGACGAACCCCTCTCCCTGCCCCCCGGGGCTTCTGCCAATCTGTCCTGGAGGAAAATTCCTTCCTGACCCCAAATATGGTGAATAGCTAAACCCTGAGCATGTGGGCAAGACTCACCAGCCAGACACCCAGGAAAGAATTCTCTGTAATAACTCTGATCTCACCCCATCTAACATCCCATCACAAGCCATTGGGCATATTGACTGCTAGTAGTCAAAAACGAATTAATTGCCAGAATTAGGCTATCCCATTATACCATCCCCTCCATAAACTTATCAAGCTTAGTCTTGAAGCTAGATATGCCTTTTGCCCCCACTATTCCCCTTGGAAGGCTGTTCCAGAACTTCACTCCTCTCTGATGGTTAGAAACTTTCGTCTAATTTCAAGTCTAAACTTCCTGATGGCCAGTTTATATCCATTTGTTCTTGTGTCCACATTGGTACTAAGCTTAAATAATTCCTCTCCCTCCCTGATATTTATCCCTCTGATATATTTATAGAGAGCAATCATATCTCCCTCAGCCCTTTTTGGTTAGGCTAAACAAGCCAAGCTCTTTGAGTCTCCTTTCATAAGACAGGTTTTCCATTCCTCGGATCATCCTAGTAGCCCTTCTCTGTACCTGTTCCAGTTTGAATTCATCCTTCTTAAACATGGGAGACCAGAACTGCACACAGTATTCCAGATGAGGTCTCACAGTGCCTTGTATAAATGGTACTAACACCTCCTTATCTCTACTGGAAATACCTCGCCTGATGCATCCCAAGACGCATTAGCTTTTTTCACGGCCATATCACATTGGCGGCTCATAGTCATCCTGTGATCAACCCAATACTCGAGGTCCTTCTCCTCCTCTGTTACTTCCAACTGATGTGTCCCCAGCTTATAACAAAATTCTTGTTATTAATCCCTAAATGCATGACCTTGCACTTTTCACTATTAAATTTCATCCTATTACTATTACTCCAGTTTACAAGGTCATCCAGATCTTCCTGTATGATATCCCGGTCCTTCTCTGTATTAGCAATACCTCCCAGCTTTGTGTCATCCGCAAACTTTATTAGCACATTCCCACTTTTGTGCCAAGGTCAGTAATAAAAAGATTAAATAAGATTGGTCCCAAAACTGATCCCTGAGAACTCCACTAGTAACCTCCCTCCAGCCTGACAGTTCACCTTTCAGTACGACCCGTTGTAGTCTCCCCTTTAACCAGTTCCTTATCCACCTTTCAATTTTTCATATTGATCCCCATCTTTTCCAATTTAACTAATAATTCCCCATGTGGAACGTATCAAATGCCTTACTGAAATCGAGGTAAATTAGATCCACTGCATTTCCTTTGTCTAAAAAATCTGTTACTTCTCAAAGAAGGAGATCAGGTTGGTTTGGCACGATCTACCTTTTGTAAAACCATGTTGTATTTTGTCCCAATTACCATTGACCTCAATGTCCTTAACTACTTTCTCCTTCAAATTTTTTTCCAAGACCTTGCATACTACAGATGTCAAACTAACAGGCCTGTAGTTACCGGATCACTTTTTTTCCTTTCTTAAAAATAGGAACTATGTTAGCAATTCTCCAGTCATACGGTACAACCCCTGAGTTTACAGATTCATTAAAAATTTCTTGCTAATGGGCTTGCAATTTCATGTGCCAGTTCCTTTAATATTCTTGGATGAAGATTATCTGGGCCCCCTGATTTAGTCCCATTAAGCTGTTCGAGTTTGGCTTCTACCTCGGATGTGGTAATATCTACCTCCATATCCTCATTCCCATTTGTCATCCTACCATTATCCCTAAGCTCCTCATTAGCCTCATTAAAGACTGAGGCAAAGTATTTGTTTAGATATTGGGCCATGCCTAGATTATCCTTACCTCCACTCCATCCTCAGTGTTTAGCAGTCCCACTTCTTCTTTCTTTGTTTTCTTCTTATTTATATGGCTATAGAACCTTTTACTATTGGTTTTAATTCCCTTTGCAAGGTCCAACTCTACATGGCTTTTGGCCTTTCTCACTTTATCCCTACATGTTCTGACCTCAATAAGGTAGCTTTCCTTGCTGATCCTCCCATCTTCCACTCCTTGTAGGCTTTCTGCTTTTTCTTAATCACCTCTCTGAGATGCTTGCTCATCCAGCTTGGTCTACAACTCCTGCCTATGAATTTTTTCCCCCTTTCTTGGGATGCAGGCTTCTGATAGTTTCTGCAACTTTGACTTGAAGTAATTCCAGGCCTCCTCCTCCACCTTTAGATCCACAAGTTCTTCAGTCCAATCCACTTCCCTAACTAATTTCCTTAATTTTTTAAAGTTAGCCCTTTTGAAATAAAAAACCCTAGTCCAGATCTATTTTTGTTTATCCTTCCATTTAGTTTGAACTGAATTAGCTCATGATCACTCGAACCAAGGTTGTCCCCTACAACCATTTCTTCTATGAGGTCCTCACTACTCACCAAAACCAAATCTAAAATGGCATCCCCTCTTGTTGGTTCAGCAACTACTTGGTGAAGGAATCCATCAGCTATCACATCCAGGAAAATCTGAGCCCTATTATTATTACTAGCACTTTGTCCTCCAGTCTATATCTGGGAAGTTAAAGTCTCCCATGATCACACACAATTCCCATTAGTATTTACTTCATTAAAAACATTAAAGAGGTCTCTATCCATATCCAAATCAGATCCCTGGTGGTCTGTAGCACACCCCAAGCACTATCTCAGGGAGGCTCTAGTAGCTTTCTTCCCAATGTGATTTTTGCCCAGACAGACTCTGTCTTATCCATTCCATCCCTTATTTCTTTACAGTCTACCTCATCATTGATATACAATGCTACTCCACCACCTTTGCCTTTATTTCTGTCTTTCCTAAACAGCACATACCCTTCAATACCTGTACTCCAGTCATGACTACTATTCCACCATGTTTCTGTTATCCCTATAATATCTGGTTTCACTTCCTGCACCAGTAACTCTAGTTCCTCCATTTTGTTACCTAGGCTCCTCGCATTAGTGTACAAACATCTTAATTTTTGCTGTTTGGCTTCACTCACATTCTTTACCCGATTAGGCACAGACATTCTACACCAGTATCACCTATTAGACTGGTATCTACTACACTACCCTTCCTCCTTATGTCCATTCTCCTACCCATGGCTGTATCCTTTCTTACTTCTTTTTTCTTCCCTCTCAATGTTAAAATCCAGCATGGAGATTACCTGGACATCTCCCAACCATCATCTCCCCCAATTCCTAGTTTAAAGCTCTCTTAATCAGTTGTGCCAGCCTCCATCCTAGAAGTCTATTTCCCTCCTACTCAGGTGAAGTCCATCCCAGAGAGAGAACAGTCCTCTGTCCATGAATGCCTCCCAGTGCCATACATCCCAAAGCCCTCCTTATGCACCACTGCCTGAGCCATCTGTTGATCACCATAATCTTGTCACATCTTTGTTGCCCCTCTCTAGGAATAGGCAGAATCCCACTGAAGATCCCCTGAGCCTTGATTTCCTTAAGTGTCTTCCCCAGCCTGGCATAGTCTCCCTTGATACTTTCCAGTGAGAATCTAGCCGTATCATTCATTCCCACATGAAGGACAACCAGCAGATTCTTTCCTACTCCCGTTAGGATGCTCTTCAGCCTCAGGTCCACATCCCATATCTTAGCACCCCGCAGACAGCACACCCTTCTGTTCCCCGGATCAGCTCTGATTACAGGCCTGCATCAACAATTAATAAGTGGATTAAATTCAACAAATGAGCTATTTACTATGACTAGTTCATCCAGCTCTAGTAAGGAACAATTTTGCACCATCACGGGGATGGACTAGAGTCACACAGAGGTCTTCTCCATCTTAACTGCTATGGTTCTGTGATTATATTGCAGCCTTGAGGACAGATCCTCAGTTGGTATAGATTGCCATAGCTCCACTGACTTCAGATTTTTGACAGTTCGCAACCAGTAAATCTGTACTTTGGTTTCCAAACAAGGCCTCTGGGAGCTTATGTGGTACTGAAATGCAAGTTTTTAAAGATTTAAGCTGAGTAAATGTTAAACCTTTGGTGCTGTGAGTTGAGATGCACAGTTCATTAGCATTAAGGGTCAAACAGCACTGGTATCTGACATTAAACTTAAGAACGCAGGAATAAAATTTGCAACAGTCCTTTGAGTTTATCATATTACTTTTGCAGGGTACAAATAGCCATGTAATTATAATGTATCTATTACACGGTTATTTGTGCCCTGCAGTTGAGATAGCAATTGGATATTATCATTTAACATCTAGTATAATTACCAAGAAGCTTGTGCTTTCCATGTCTGGGTTTACATTTTAATTTGCAGGGCACATGCAACTATGTCATTACTCTATATTTAGTCTGCATCTATGTTATTACTAAGTAATTACATGGTTATTTATACTTTGTAGGTTTCATTGAAATTATACATTAATTGCCACAAAACGGGAGAGCTCCCTCATCTAAAACATTTGTGGTAGATAGCTGAGACACCATTCTATATAGCTTTACAAGGGTACTGGCCACTGTCAGACAGGATACTGGGCTAGACGGACCCAGTATGGCTGGTCTTGTGCTGCATGCCTTGCCTCACTAACAATGAATTGTAAATAGCAGGTTAGAAAAATATTTTGCAATCCACTAGATTGGGAGATAATTTGTATTCTGTAATGGACAGTCCAGACCTACTGATAATTTACTCTTTGCATGTTTCTGAAAAGTAAGGCCATTTTGGCAGATGAAGATAAGTTGCTATGGTTGGACAGATTAACTGAACAGAAATGACGACTGATCCACTAAAAGCAGAATGTTCATCTACCCTAATTTTTTGGTTCACATTATAGCTGACAAACAATCCAGGCCAAATTCACTCAACTGAAGTCAATGGAGATCTGTATGTTAAACGGTATCCAAATGCACTAGCAAATTGGTGTCTCTTTAAATTACAACCTGACAGCTAAAGTTCCCAAACTATGTTTTCATTCTTCACATATTCACAATGCATATTTCTCTAATGCATATTTTATTAACATATATATGCACATTTGTTACATTCTGTTCTGAAAACAGTGTAACATCTCATATTTGTTAAGCAATTTTTTTGAAACAGCAAAAACAAGAACAAAAAATTGAACTTATTACGTACAGTAAGAATATAAGAACGGCTGTACCGGGTCAGACCAAAGGTCCATCTAACTCAGTATCTGTCTACCAACAGTGGCCAATGCCAGGTGTCCCAGGGGGAGTGAACCTAACAGGCAATGATCAAGTAACCTCTCTCCTGCCATCCATCTCCATTCTCTGACAAACAGAAGCTAGGGACACCATTCTTTACCCAGTACTTTAAGTTCTTTAATAATTCTTGCCTTGAAATAGGACTATGGTAAACATGAAACAAAAGATATATTCAGAAATGAGGATTTCACAAGAAATACTGGAATTTTTAACTAGTGGGGCTTTTAAACAGAAATGTCTGAAATAAAGTTCTGCTAAATGATAAAGTGCCATATATACTCAATCATAAGCCGGTTTGTTTATAAGGCGACTGCCCCCCTCCCGCCAAGATGGTTAAGTGAAAATGGAATTTTTTTATGGCCGTTCATAAGCCAACCCTATAATTCATGGGTCAGCAAACTTTGGCTCCCGGGCCATGAGGATAAGCCGCTGGCAAGCTGAGATGGTTTGTTTGCCTTGAGCGTCCGCGGGCATGGAGGCAAACCTAAGAAAACAAAGTGTCCCGACACGCCAGCTGCTTACCCTGATGGGCCAGGACAGCAACTGGTGGGGAAATTTTTTTTGGCGGGGGGGAACCTGGGAGTCAGGGAGTAACCCCATGACCACCCCCGACATGACCCCATCCTTAGCCTGGGGCCCTCACACTCTCCCCATACCATCCCTTCCCACATTATCTGGGGAGGGCCAGGAGAGGATCTCTCTGGCCAGGCTGGAGCTGCTCCGGCAGGCTGAGCAGCGCGGCCACAGCCTGATCCAGCGGGCCAGACCAGGCAGTGCAGCCGCAGCATGTTCCAGTGGTATGTTTCCTAGAGTATAAAAAAAAACCCAACCCATATTGTATATATACCATGGGTGAAGTCTTTACTTCACTGAAGTCCATGAGAGTTTTGCCATTGACTTCAATGAGGTCAGGATTTCACCACCTAAGAGCATAATAGATGCCACAGAAATATACTTCTATTCTGCTATGAAAATTATGACAATTATATAGAATCATAGACATGTAGGGCTGGGCTGGAAAGGATTGTCTAGTCCTGTCCTCCATACTGATGCAGAACCAAAGAAACCTAGACTGTTTCTGACAAGTGTTTGTCTAACCTGTTCTTAAAACCTCCAATTATGGGGATTCCACAGCCTCCCTTGGAAGCCTATTCCAGTGCTTAACTACCTGTGATGTCCCTTGCTGGGTGTAACTCATTTTGTGCCTTAGCCTTTCTGATTTTGTCGCTGCATACTTGTGCTATTCTTTTGTACTCATCCTTAGCAATTTGTCCATGTTTTCACTTATTGTCAGATTCTTTTTGATTTTTCAGGTCCATTTAAACAACTGCTGATTGAGTTATATTGGCATCTCACTATTCTTCCAATCTTTCCTTCACATGAGGGTATTTTGCTGTTGTGCCTTTATTTAGTCTCTTTGAGAAATTGCCAGCTCTAGTGACCTCCCTTTCCCTTAGATTTTCTCTTCATGGGACCTTACCTACCAGTTCTCTGAGTTTGTTGAAGTCTGCTTTTTTTGAAGGGCAAGATATCTGTGAAAATGTCTTGCCCAGGGAGTTTTTAAAGAATAAATTTCTTCCTTCACCAACACCGCAATGATTTCCTTAACAAGGTCAATCTACAGAGGGTCACCTATAGATAGCTACAGCATAATACAGTTAGGGTGTCAAAGTAGAGGTGAGAAAAATAATTGATTTTTTTTGGTTTCTCAGCCTAACCAAAATGTATAAATAGTATAGACAAAATCATGACCCCATTAATCCAAAAATTTGGTAACAGTTTGATTTTTTTTTTAAAGTTCAGGGACTGAACTGAAAAATAAAAAAAAAGTTCACTTAGTTTTGAATAGAAACTGATTTTTAAATTTTTCTCACCAAAATGAAAACTTGAAAAAAAAACAACCCCCTAACTATTTTGTATTGAGAAACACACAAACCAAAAACCTGAAAAAACACCAAACAAAAAACTCCCCACCACCACAAGAAAAAAACCTGAACTGAAACAATATTAAAGTTTTCAATTTAATGTAGATGGGGGGGGGGGTGTTAATCAGTTTGGCATTTTAGTTTCTGGGCTTCTTCCAATTTTTTTAAAGGAAAGATAAATTTCAACATGTTTCATTGTTTTGAAATGAAAAGTAAAAAGTGTTTCATTTCAAAATGGTCAAAACAAACTATTTCAACTTTTAAAAAAAAATTTTGGGGGCTGAAACTATTTGCTGAATTTGATATGAATTATCAAATAGTGACAGTGCTCCAAAATATATATTTTGGTAAATTTTGTATTTGATTATTTTTCAGTTTCAACTTTACTGAGGGAGCCAGTGCATCTAGGGCAGTTCATAGGCTTAAGAAAAGGTTCTGAGACCTTTAAAAAGTACAAATCCATATTTAAACAGAGATTGCCTTGCATATTCCTCCCATTCATAATCACCAGATTGCCTCTATCTGTGATCACTTACTAACTGCATTGAAATTACAGCAATTGCTGTAGTATTAGGAAAACATTTAAATATTTCTAATTTTTGTCTTCAATTAGATTAGTGGTTTAAAACGTTAATTAGGCAGTCCAGTTTTGCCTTTCCCTGTCTTCTCTGTTGTATATCTCAATTTCCCCTACTTCCCGTAAATATCCCTTTCTCCCACTTGGTGCCTTTGCACATACTGCCCCACTTCTTTTCTTTCTCCCCTGCTTTCTGCTAGTGGCTGGTAATGCCATTAGTGTCCCAGGTTAACTGTGCAGTGAAGACACAGCCACAGAAGAAGAGGAGAGGGAGGACTAGAAGCGGAAACAGGAGCTACTCTCAGGGACCAGAGTGACTGGCACCCAGGTCTAAGCATTCCCATTGCAAAGCCCTACCTGCATTACTAGCTCCTTACTGTTTCTGCCCAGGGGCCATTCCCACAGGTCTTTGTATTGAGACATTCCCGGTTAATTCTGTCAATTGTGGGAGAACTCATCTGTCTTTTTGGGGGAAATTGTTGGACTATCAATACTTGTGATTTAACATATGTCCTCACTGCAAAGTTCCAGTCAGAGTTAAAGCTGAGATGTGGATCTAACCCACATACCTAGCTGGGTAAGCTAGTCCAGTCCTAAAGCACCTCCAAACCCAGGTCAGAAGCTTTTGCATGTGGATGGGAGGAGTGTTAAGGCTTAAACCAACTTACTTGTCACGGTCAGATATACAGTGTAGACATGCCCTGTAACACTGTTTCCTAGTGGAGGTAGGTAGACTAATTAGTCTTTGTTTCTAACTGCTTTTACAGGCAAGGAGGAGGACTCAGCACCACGGGTATGCTTTCAACTAACCTGGGTTAGCCTAGCCGGTGGAGCATCCCCAAATCCTTATCTGAGCCTGACTTGTGTGGCTGCATCCACAGTAGTGCTTCTGCACTGGGCTGGATCGCTCATAGATTTAATTTTCTTTCTTCATTGAGTGCCCGCCACTGCCAGCTTCTCAGAGATATCATCACAGAACTGTTAATTTTGGGGACACAATCCCCATTTATGGAACTTGCTCATATCACACCACAACATTACCTGAAGGCTTGTGTCAGATTTTGGCCAGCTGGCAGCATACAGGGTGGAGGATTTCTTGGATGGCATCCCTTAATCAAATGCCATGGAATGCAGCAGAAATGGAGCAGGCCAATGAGAAGGTAACTGTTAACTGCTATATCAGGTAACTTCTAGTGCAGAAGGGAGGAGTTAGACAAGAAAATACAATCCAGGTGGAACTGTGGGAAAGGATTGAGGAACTAACAGCACCTGGGATTGATTAGCTTGCCTTTTCACTGCAAAGCAGGTGGGTTGCTAGCCTGGCCTGAAGCATAACCAAGCTTAAGCTTACACCTGTAAGCTTGGTTAGAATTTTTCTGTGTGGACAGTAGGGATGATAATGGCAACATTCAGGCTACAGCCTAAGCTAACTGCAGTGAAATATACCTCCTCTGACCGGCCAGCTGTCAATGGATCATCACTGGTCTCTGAATCACTGATTAGTAAAATCTCTGATCTAAAACATCTGACTATCTTTGTCAAAGAAAATATAAGTGATGTTGTTTTACCCTTCTCCATAACAGATCAGGGCTGAGCTGTCATTGTGGTTTGTATTGTTTTAAAAATTGAAAACAGAAACAGTATAAATTGAAAGGGAATTATTAAAATGAATGAACTAGTTTAATAATAGACAGTACATGAGATGGGGCTAAAGGGGAGGAGAGTTCCCCTTTTAAAATGTTTACTAATGGAGCTCTGAGCAGGAGTTATAAAAGCACCAGGAATGCATTCTAGCATTTAGTATGATGACCAACCTTAATATTAGTCAAGGCTCTTTTTCAGGCACTGACTGATATTTATGAATTTATTACTATCCTCAGTAACTGACTAGTAGGGCTGGGCATCTTGTGGAGACATCTTGCTGTTCTGAGACTGCATTAGCTTTCCTGTTGTTCAGTACTGCAAAACTACAACTGCAAAAATATTGCAATGATCAGCTAATGTATAAGCCTCGTCCACTGCATACAGATGTGTAAGACAAGAATCCACAGAGTTATCATTTAAAAAAAAATACCAGATGTCATTGAAGAAAGGAACATCATCAGGGTCACTAGTTCTCCTGCAATCAGTGAGGACATAAGTAGATCAATAAACCGTAAGATGAAGTATAACTCATTTTTGTGTTTGTAGTTGATTATACAGATTGTTTCATACATGTGCCCATTTCCGCAAACAAAAGGCTCAGTCATTCCAGACAAGGCTAGATCCAGTCTCTTCTCTGATGATAACAGAAGCAGTTAGTCTGTTTTTCTGTAGCTCCTTTTATTACTCAGGCACTGACATCATCTAGCTTCTTGATGCACAAACCTGTCATTTGAAGTACACTTCATCCTTATGAGAAGCATCTAGGTTTTAACACTCTCTCTGCCCCTCACTATATGGTTTCTGTAACTTTTTTCTCCAGGTCTATTAAACCTCATGTGAATTGTGCAACTCCATCTGATGCTGGTGAGCACTTAATCTCAAAGAGTAGTCCCATTGCAATCAGCTGGGTCTACTCAAAGGAGTAAGTGCTCATCAGTATGAATAGTAAGACTATACAATCTAGCCCTTATTGTACATCTATCTTCAGAATAAAATCGCTTTACTACATTCAGTAAATGGTGTTAGTAGGACATGGAGTATATTCCTACTGTGCCAAGATCACAAAATGGATCACAGGTACCTGAAATAAAAAAAATACTGCACAGCATCTATCATTAGAGAGTACTCTCTTTAAAATATTTTGCACTATGAAACTGACTCACTTCTAGACTATAAATCTCATCCACACCTAGGTATGGAAATACATGTTTATTATCAAGCTTGCTTTCTATATTAGGAGTATCATTTTCATATTTTGCTATGCTTCTGACTATAACACTCGAAGTGGCAGGTGGACCCTGTGCAAAGTCAAGGGGGACCATATGTCATCTTTTGCTGAAAGATTGCCCTTTAGAAAAATTGGGGAAAATGTATAACCCAGGTGAAAGGTATTATACTGGTAGCCTGTAGACTGAAATGAGAAAATGATCTGCAAATGAGAAAAGGAAGTAGAAACACAAGGTTCCCTACTCTGTCCATGGGCATTAACTTTGACTGGGGTGGTAGGAGGAGGAGGCTTTACCTTGACAGATGGAAAGTAGTTCTTTCTCTGTCCTCCTTTGATCCTTGGAATCTCTGCTGAGGCTGCCACCTTATAGGTGTCTGTCAGCAGCTATAATGCTGATTTTTTTCTTCAACTGGTGAAGAAATAGATGTCACTAATTTGTGTCCAATAGAACATCAAATAAATAGCCATCTGCTGAGAAAAATATCTGATCAAAAGTCTGACCTGCACCAGGTCCAAAGGAGTGTCCTAGAGGTTTTTAGTCCTCCGCTACTTGTTTTTACAACAGCCCAGAGCACTTTGGATTTAACATTCTCCTTTAAGAGCCATATTGTTCTGAAGCCCTGTTAGAGGTCACTGAAGTTAACTCAGAAACTTTACCATTGAATCATTTAATGACTGGGAATTGTAGGTAATAGTCTTGAAAACGTGTTCTCATTTCTGCAATTCAAACAGTTTATCCATGCCATGTAGCTCTCCTAGAAAGATCAAAATGGCCTTTAACAAAGTCTATTTGCAGAATAGTAAGAAGTTTTAAGATGCCAGATGCATCTCATTATGAATTTTAATGAGTAGTTCCGCACCTTGTCTTGCATTTAATGAATTACAAGCCTTTTCCAAAAATCTATCTGGTAAATTTGATTTTTATTTTTTAAAAGTAGAAAGTGTCAGAGACTAAAGCTATCCAGTGTTCCAGGATAACCTGCATCTGTGGCCTGTAGTCCATTGCAAATAACATGGGGTCATAATCACACACGTGGAAACCACAGTAGTTCCTCTTAGACAACACAGTAAACAGTATTCTGGAACAGAAATGAAAATATGAGCTAAAAATCAAGAAACTGGATTGCAAATAAAGGGAAAAAGATCATTTAACTTACTTCTTTGTCAAGAAGTAGAGAGCCAGGTTTGTCTTCATCACACAGAATGCGTCCGAGAAAGAAAATGGAAAATTACAGTAAGTGCAGTCGACAGTAATACTACCAAAGAGAATGCTTATACTAGTCCAGTATTCATAGGAAGTGTGAGCTCTTTTATAACCAGACCCCTTTGGATAATGGTCTGAGCTCTTTTTTGTGGTAGGAAAGTGCAAATAGGAAAGCATCTGAGCCTGAACTCTCCTGAGCCACTTCACTTCTGAACAGGTTTGAAGCTTTCAGACTCCTTGAAGTTTTAGGAAGGCATTGATTTGAGTTAGAGATGTTTGCAACATTATACTCTGCTGGAGTGAAACTGTAGGGTGGAAAGCAGCTTCCTTTTCTTTGCATCCCGAAAGGAAGGACATTGAATGGGCCTTACTCAAACTACTGGTAATTGCATAGGTGATTTTTTTAAAGTCCTAGGCCAGACCCTGGTGAAATTCAACATAGCTTAATTGAAGTCAAGGGAGCTATACTGATTTAGACCAGAGGATCTAACCCACTCTGTAGGGCTTAGAAATGTTTCTTAAATTAACAGAATTCATTTTTATTTTTTCTTAAAAAAAACAAACAAACCCACCAAGGAAGGGTGGGACTTAGTTTATTTTAATGCTTTATGGGTACTCAGTTCAAAAGCCCTGCACAAAAAGGGGAACTGCCCCAAATATAATGGTTAATAGCTTATGTCAAATCCTTAGGCAGAAAATATGAATACAATCTTTTTGTATTTAATTATCAGAAACCAAGTATCTCGGCTAACTTTCACTTCTTCAAATAGCCCAACTTCTGTATTTTTGCATTAAATATTGCATATAATTATATTTGACCATATAAATCCTTTTTCTGTCAGTGGCAGCAAGATAACTTAATGAGAGCAACTATGATCTATATATACAGTTGCACATATGGAAGAGTATCCTTTTGGGAAGTGCAGGCAATGTCAAACCACTAATGAATGATTCTGATTGAAAGTCAGGTCTTTTGTAGGAAATATTTGTATTAGGTCAGGGTGAGGAAGTTAGTATCAAATCCAAACCCTCTGTATACGTGTGTGTGCGTTTAATGTGTGCACATATATGAATGACATTGGCCAATGAGACGTGCATAGATTTTAAACATTGAATGCAACAAGGGACCATCTGATTAGAAGATTTTATACAGATGTAAATATTCCGGATCAATTCAGAAAATGCAACTCTCTTTAGATAGTTTGGCAAACTAACCAGAACATGACCTATCTGCCAAAGTCTAATATTTGTATTTAAAAGAACAAAACAAAAGTTGGTTTTACTTGATTATATCAAGGGTGATCAATTAGAAATTAGTTACTACATTTTTCTAGGTCAAGCAAATACAGGTGAATTAGATCAATTCTAAACACATTACACCCAGTAACTACCACTAAAGCACCACTAGTTAAGGTATGGCAGATTTATGAGCTTTGCTTTCTACCTTAGGCCTGTCATATTTTTTCACCTTTATGTTAGTTAATTGCAGAATAACATAAATTAACTTTGGAACACAGCAAAAATGGGAATTTATGAATTTCTTGGATTTCTTTACCCCAAGCCAAACAACTAAATTGCTACTTAGCATAAATTATTTATTGGCCCTAGCTCAATACCATCCACCACTGGCCCCTGGAGGTATGGGAGATATAAAAGATTTAAAGCATCTATGTGACAGCATTGGTGCAGCCATAAAGCTATGTTTCTTTCCAGAAGGGTCCACTTTATTTTTCTGTAAATAAATAGAGCCTAAATTTCAGGGGAGGACAGGGTAGCTTCCAGCAGATTGTGCTGCTTTGCATAGGTTAATTATGAAGACTTTCATGACAGATAGACATATACTGTTTGCACAGTTATTTTTAGAAGAGCAGTTGATGGAAACGTGCGTTTAAATTTACCTGCAGTCCACGTGCTCTATCATTTTCTTTTACTTTGTAATCAAGAATTGTATTAATACCCTAAAAAATATGGCAAATAAAAAGCAAGGCCTCATCTAGTTACATGTGTCCGTATACCACACCACATATATGCAAATGTGTAGCTATATATCTGCTGCTATTGTTCTAGTAAATGTACACATTTTGGCACAAATCATGGCATCCTGCCCCCGAGCTGAGTAACAGACTAGGTGTGTGGTGGGTGGGGAAGAAGAAATCCTCTCCCCACAACTGCTCCACTGAGGTTATTTCAGCCTAATGGCTGATGTAGCGCTGTGTGGCCAAAATATACACTCCCTGCAGGGAGAGGTACACAGCATGTGTCCATTGGCAAATCCACCAACTGGTACCCACTCAGCCTGTGTGCTGCTGTAGAGGGATTCCCTGTGCAGCTGGGCTCCACCCTTCTTAGGAGCACCTAGTAAGTGAACCCCATCAAACTGTGCAGCACTAGAGCTTGAATTGGGCCAGTATGCAGAGGTATGGCACATCTTCCAAGAAATCATGTTCAACAGAATCTTAGCTGTCTGCCCCCTTCCCGACCCGCTTTTAAAAAGTAAGCCTCTAAGTGTTATGGTTGCAAAGAAAAATGTGTAATTAGTACAGTGATATCTGCTTCTCTTTGCAGGGACCCTTGAAACAGTAGCTCTGAGAGGCTTGACTTCCTGCTGTTATCTCCATGGGTTTTAAAATTACTTTAAATGTCAACATTACTGCTTCGCTGCTCATCAAAGCATATATGAAAGGAGAGCAAGTGTCACATTATGAAGATCTACAAAATGTACTCTGCAAAGCAATGCTCTTCAGTCCCAGCCATGGAAAGTATGGCTTGCCAAGAACAAGGGGCAGGGGGAAGGGAGCATTTTCTGTTGCTTGAAACAATAAAATTTTGATCCCTAACTCCATGGGAAAAAATATAGGGCAATAGCACTGAATATTAGCACTAATTTCAACAAGCGATGGTGATTTTAACTGAGCTCTCTCTGGACAGTAACAAAGGCACAGATAGCACAGCTGCTGCTGGTGTCCCAAAGATGCCCAGGCCTGTGTGCTGCTAGTCCATTCACTGAAATGGTGCCAGCTGAACTCACCACCGAATGGCATGGGAAAGTGTGCTACTGTGGAGGAAGAAATAAGGTAGCCATCCCCAGAAACCTTCAGGAGACGATTGCAGAATATCTCCATGAAAGTTTCATCAAGATCTCTCAGGAGGATCCAGGGGACATCCTACATATACAAACAAATAGCTTTGCATGTCCCCCCTCTCCCCACACCTAACCCTGCAGGGGAAGGATAAGCAGATACCAATTCTACCTCTGTCTGTTGTACTGCTCCCTCTTTTTGTACATGTAAAACAATTAAAAGGTGTACCTGTGTCTTGTTAATTTAGGGAAGGGCCTGGTTCCATCTTTTTAAAATTTTAACATTGTAAGGGAAAATGCATGCACACCTATATAAGGTTCCTTCCCCTTCCTGATGCTCATTTGTGGTTGGCTGATAGGACTGTCCAGAATGCAATGGAGACTCAAACAGGTCCTGGCTTGTGGTATTGCTGGATCTCCTACCATGTCTCCCCACTACTCTTCCCACTCACTGTTTGTGGCAAGGGTCCCTGTCTCAGGCTCCCCCAAGGTATCCCCAGTGGTCTCTGGATTGCTAGTTGGGGTCTCCACGAAGAATGGCATGCAGCTTGTTGTCAAAGCAGCTGGTCTGTGTGTCAGCATCCGAGTGATTATTGGCCTCCTTGGCTTTGTAGTATCCCTGCTGCAGCTCCTTTGCTTTCACTGAGCACTGTCTTTCCCCTTCACCTGTATCCCCTGTGCAACCTTTTTGTAGACGTGGATGTTTCTAAGGCTGGTCCATAGCCATGCTTTCACATCCTCTTCTCCTCACAGGTCCAGAAGATCCAATATCTCCTGTTTACTCCAGGCAGGAGTTTGTCTAGTACAAGAAATGGGCATGGTTTCAGGGCAACTGCCCACAACAAAGGAGAGCTGTGAGGTGCGTTGGCAAAAATGAGCAATCAGGAAAAGGTGTTTCAGGGTGTTCTAAAGAGGTGGTGGTTTCCAGTCTCTGTGACTTCTGTGCAGTGGAGTTCACAATTGTGGCCAGAGTCACTGTTGGGCATTGTGAGACAACTGCTGGAGAACTGTTAGGGTTGACGTAATTCACACAGTGGATACACTCACACTGCAACAATCTCAGGAGATTGACCATGGTTCAGTGCTGTTTTGAGAGGTGGTTTTAATTGTGTTGTCTTAACAAGGTGCTTACCTTGGCCAGAAACAAAGTTGAGTGTAGATGCATACACCAATAGGTCGACAAAGGACAACCTATGTTGACTTAACTTTGTAGTGTAGACCAGGCCTGTGTGACATCTAAGGGCTTGTCTATATGAACACTTAGCTTGTGGCAAGATGGCATGTAAATCTACCTCACATTAGCCTGCCATGCACTTTTGACATGGCCTTGCACTTTTGACTATGGGGGTGTGAATTGCAGCACACACTAATGTGCTGTGTTGTAATTCCCCCAGGTGGATGCTGCTAGCGCAAACTAAAATATATTTAGTGCGCATTACTGTTGCCCTACTTGAAGAGGACTATGTTAACGTGAACTCGGAATTTTTTTGTTTATGCCAGGAGCATATTCTTGCGGGCAGTTAGAGCACAGCACGCTAGTTAGCATTGCAATTCAAACACTCTACAGCTGTTTAGACATAGTCTAACAGAGTCTGTGTGGACCCTGCTGATACAAACTAATAGTTTGCTAATGAGCTTTGATCTACTCCTGCTTAAATACAGGGTAGATCAAAGAGGACTATCAAACTTGCATTTGTGCAAATGAAACTTAGCAACAGGGTCCACATGGACACTTAGTGCATGGAAGGCTAGTGCAAGGTAGATTTACAACCTAGCTTTTCCCAACCTCAGTGTTGATATAGACAAGCCCTAATTCTGGCACTGGTCGTGGGCAGGTTTAGATGAGTACCACTAGTTCTTTTTCTGTAATTAAGAGACAGCTGTATCCATGAAGCTCAGCAAGTCATCTGAGCCCCACTGAGGATGAGCCAAGCCTGAGTAGCATTGAAGAGCCCAGAGGTGTAATTTGAATGCCAGTCATGGGGACACAAGCTCAAGGAATCTGGCAGAGCACAGGGAGAATGCATAAGCATATTTTGAACATCTGCACAACCTACAGAGACAGTGGTATCTCATTTTAACATCTCACATGGCATAGAACTTATGTGAGTGGAACTTGAAACCATCTTTCTTTCTTCCAGTTAGGCCTCTGAGCAGCAGAACCATATCAATTCTACTATCAGGGCACTCTGTGGACACAGAGGTAGGAGGATGGATGTAGGGCTGCACAGAGGTTTTCTTGATGCTCGGGGCAAAATGTGAAACTGAGGCACCCCTACCCTTAAAAAAATACCACTGAGGGGTAGCCTGGGAAGAACAAACCTGCCCTGCACTCCCCCTATAGACATGGCTCCTGTCTCACCGGCTGGTCCTGGCTCCCTCCTTGAGCAATGGCAACCTGGTACACAGGGCGACAGTGCTGCTCAGATTTGGCCCAGCCATTGCTTCATTGTGATGGAGGAGCTGCCAGGCCAAATATCAGTAGGTAGCTTTCCAAGCCCGTGCCAATTCACACCATCGGTTTGGGGGCCCTCATAAATAGTGGGCCTGGGGCAAATTTCCCCCAACCTTGGGCAGCCCTGGACGGAAGTGCCCCATCTGCTACCCAGTGTATGTGTGTGTACACACACATGTGCACACATGCTCAGTATCAGTATGTAGTCCTAAGTTAGATATGTGCAAATCAGGTAGTTAGTCAGTCATCCAAGTGCTGGTATTTGTACTTACAATTCACTATGGATTAAATTGCACATAGATATCACATAAGACCTATTTTGAGGGATCAAGTGGGACTTAAGCAGTCCATAGGTCTTCAAAATGTCACCTAGTGGGACCAAAAAAGGCACTGTCAATTTAGCAATGGTAAACACAGACTAAAATATTGGGAGACTGGGCTATTGAAAATAATGCCTGAATATGTTGTTGACTTCATGACTGAAGGGTCTTTGTAAATAGCTTATACTACAGGAGCTACGTGGGCAATCAAGTACAAAGAAAATGGCTAAAGCAAGCTCAATATTCAGGGATGCCTTTTAACCATGCTGCTTTTGAGCTACACATAGAAAATCTGTCATCACTGGGGTTTTCTTAGTGTTCAGCATACCCTTTTATAAACTCATTCTGATTTCATGCAGATTATTATTTGACATAGACAGAATTTCTTGCTTCTCATCTTATTTCTCTTTTTTTTAAGATAGTATGTTTTTAATCATATGCACTGCAGTGAGTTGTATTATGCTATCGGTGCCTCCAATGAGTCAATTGATGAAGGGTATAAGAGCTCCAACAGAACTGTAGAAAGGCTGCCTGATTTCTCTCACTCCCCACACAAGAGGAAGGACCTCTAGGCCCTTTCTAAGTCTATTCATACCCACTGATTTCCCCATCAGTAATTCAACCCAGAGTTTGGCATCATTGTTTATGAGGGCTGCCAAGGAACCACTTCTACTGCTCCGCTGTTGAACACAAGTTATTTCTTACTGGGTGCAGAAAGTCACAATTTGCTTTTTTCAGTATGCCAAGTGTATCGTTGCTGATCATGTTCAACACAAGTCTTCATGACAGCAAAGTCAAAAAAGATCTTTTTGGTTTTTAGCCACATTCCTTAATGGCAATAAACAATCAAAGTTTTTTCCATCTGCCTTTAAAGATTATGCATTTGATCAGAATAGGAATGAACTTGTTCAAGCCATCTCCATTCTTGGTCATTCAAGAATATGGAAGACCATTAATTAATGGATATAATTAAAAACTGAATCATAAAGAAATGGGCTTGGATGAAATTATTCTAGAGATGACCTATACAAATGAAAGTAGGACACAAATTAGCAAATGTTTCCTGAACATCTATTATATATTTAGAGATACCATATGTATTTTATTGCCAAAATTTGCAGAGGATTAAGAATTGTGATTTGCAATTGAAAATTAAAATATCTCTAAAGTATAAATAAACTATAAAATCACCTCTCTCTGAGCACTGTTTTGTGTTCCTGTTTACAGTTTTTTTTCTCTCTCTATCGACATGAATACTTCAATGCAAGCTGTCATGCGGAATCTTTAGGTGCCAGTATAAAGTTTATTTGAAGAGTATGAGAATAACTATCAGTGCCAACAGATTTGCTAATAAAAATAATAATGAAGTCTTGAGAATTGTCAGTTCTTCAATCATGCAACTTTGACAGTGACTACAAATTTGCAAAAAAGAAACATTGCTACTAGAGGGCATGAGAAGGCCGATCAAGCTTGGTCCCATGCAGAGAGAGCCAGACACGTATTTTTGTTCTTTGCTGTACTAGCCAGCCAAGTCTTCAGAAAGTTTAGCCTTAACACTAGGATCAGCTTTGCTGACATGAAGGATTGAATAAGTCAAATGTAAATGACTACTAATGCTGACAGAAAGAACACAGTAAACTCTCAGTATTAAACACTCTTGCAGAGCTCTTTGGATAAAGGCTCTCAGTTACATTAAATGAAGCAGCTAGCTAGCAAGCCAGATAGAGCCAGCAGAAAAACACGATATATTCTTTTACACTCTGTCTAAGCACTATAGGTCAGTACCTACTTTTGTTAGGAAAATAACATTAGGAAGACATTTGTAAAGAGCCTATCATTGTCTTGATAAGGCTGATACTGAAACTAGTAATCAGTGAAATTGGAGGCATCATATTTCTTGTTTGAAAAGGAGTGAAGTATAGACACATAGAAAGAGTCCATCTCAATTTGTCCTGGTATTTCCTGATTCAGATCTATCAAGCTAGTATATCTTACTTCGTTATACCTTAGGTGTAGCTTTAGGAAAATGCCAGTGTTATAGTAAAAGATAAGGCATAATTACAGGTGCCTAGAATAGTTGAATTTGTCTTTATATTTAACAAAAGAAAAGAAAAAGAAAATCAAGTTCTTACTGGATAAGCAAATGGTAATTATGAAAGTAGGTAACTGGAAATTCTCTTGTGTAAAGATACAATTTTCATTTGAAACACTATCTCAGCATGTTGTCTTGAAATTAAATCAGTCCAATGTAAACTATGATGCAAATGCTAGCTTGCACTGGACATGTTCCCTCACTATAGAAAACATAACACAAATGTTTCTGTTCCTGGATTGCACAGAAGATGGCCACTCCCAGAGGGACTTCCATGGAAACATGTAGTGAACGACTGGCTTTGGGCAGATCTTACAAAAGAAACCATGTGAGGGAGTAATGGAGTGTAGCCAAAGGGCCTAAAAGTCATCATAGTTAGTCATATACATATATCAGGCTACTTTGACCAAGCCATACCTCTATACACAGCCTGGTGTGTAAATTATTCCTGCTCCAAAAGTGAATCCAGGTTCATTATTAACTGATGCTTTCATTTAAACAGTAAACATTTAACTGGAAACCCTTCTCTACAAATGCCACATGCATAGTTGACAAAAAAACCTATTTCAGCCATTCGTATCCTCCTTTTTTAAATACCACTTTTCAGCATAGTATGGTGTGGGATTTTTTCTGATTGTTTCCTTTCCTTTTCTCTTCCATAAAGTACAGGCCAACAATATCTAGTGCACAAAAAGTATTTCTTTGGCTAGAAGGGGAAATCTAGTATTGATAGGAATGCCTCAGCTTAACCCTCCTCTTCCCCCCCCCACCACAAAAGACCCTAGTGTTTCCAGGTAAGTAATGGCTTGTGAAAGCCAGCTCAACAAAGCAACAGACCAGTCAACTGCACCATTTCAGAGCAAGTTACATATTAATTCTTTAGCTCTCTTTCTCCTCCTGGGTCTATTACAATAAGACTCAAAGATACTTATCCTACTGTACATAGTTGTATAATCTTTGGGTTAGGCACCAATAATCTTATATATTTTAGGAAATGATGCATATGTCAATGAATCACAGTATATCACTGAATAGTATAGTTGTGGAATTATGGTTTATTGAACAGTTGGGCAGTAATCATATGTCTATTTTATTGATTTGGGACCAAATACAGTAAGTGTACGATCACTATTTACAGAACTGCAGGAATTTCACTTTACCAAAGAGTTTTTGATTTTTAAAATGTATAGTTGGTGATGCATTAAGCATTTTATCACAATAAAAATGTTTTCTGTAGGCACAGTATTACAATACTCGGCATAGGTAGTTATAAATGTTTATGAGAAATCAAACAGACATACAATACCATAAGATAGGAACAAAAAAACAAAATTAAGGGCAGAACTGTGCAACCCTTACTAGTGTTATGAGGACTTACTCAAACAGATAGACCCTTTGTAATCAGCTGTTAAGTGCTTATTAGCTCAGAAGGACTACACTCTGTGCCCAGATGAGGATTCTCTGGGTTGGGGAAGCTCTTGTTGACAGAGATAGCTTCCACACGATCTCTGACACTCTGAAATAGGGAATTTGTTGAGAGCATGGGGGAAACACAGCTGCCCCCTGACAGTCTCAGCTGGCATAGGTCCAGCTGGTGTAAATTAGAGCAACCATGTAGCTAGCACTGGAGTAACTGTGGCTTCAGAATCAGGGGACTGTAGCTGGGTCCCGACACCTCCTTCTCTTTCCCCCGCTAGAACAGATCTTGGTACAGGAGAGAATCTGTCTCTGTTGACAAACAAGAAGGAATAGAATCTAGTTCTTTCTCTGCTAGCTATGTTGTCGCAAGAGTGCTACCAGGACCAAAGGGCAGTAGAAGTGCCTTTCGTAAAGTAAGTCAACAGATATAGCTCCATTCACCAAAGAGCAGCTTTATGGCATTTCTACATAGTTGCTTTTCAGACCAGACTTACACTTTAAGATCCACCCAATTGTTGCCGGAGTGCATTAGCTGGCTTCTTTATTTCCCATGTAGTTTTAGATGAGACTTACAAAGAGTATGACTATATTTAATAGTAATTATTTATATTAGAAAATAGAATGCATTTTCAGGACAAATTATTTTTTAAAGATTTGTTTCTTTTTTAAGGCATACAGTACGTTACTTAGTTTGCAAGGTGGAAATTTTGTCTGAAGTAATAAGGTACTTTTAATATAAGTTTAAGGGGACCAATTCACTAATCAGATCTGATGGAACCTGCTCTGGAGGCCTCTGGCAGCAGAAAGACTTGCCTGGAGCTAAGGTGCAACAGCACAAACGACCCACAATCTCCACTGTGCTGGGGGACCTGGTTGTTGAAGGTCACAAAGTGAGTAGGTCTGGCTGGAAAGGTCATGTGGGACAGGTCACGTGGGAGAGGCACTGATTCAGCACTTCCACTCCCTCCTTTGTCCCAGAGATGAATTCCCCCTGCAGACCCACCTGTCCTCATGAGTATAGGCAGTGAATCAAGCTCCTGCTCTATACATTTGAAATGTTTTTGCAAAGATCAAGGAGGAAATCAGACAGATTTGACTTCCAATTCCCATTATTTTTAAGGAGCTGTGCGTCTAATTTGAAATGCACAATGCAAATGTTTACCCTCAAGTGTCAGGAGACTATAAAGATCTTTATGGATCTTCACACTTCAAGGGCTTAATTCATTAAAAATAATTATACATATGTGGAGATTTCTTCCTCAGCAGAGCTGAGATATGCAATCAATTGCCAAGTACGAAAGCACAATGTGCAAGCTACATGTCTGTGTGGCAGCTTTTATGTGAGAGAGGAGGGTTCTTTTACAGGAACATATGTGTGTAAACAGTACTAAGAACAGATCTCACTGGAATTCATAACTGAATAAATCAGAGAAAGTCATTGTATTGTACTGAGGAATCTTAATGTTATAGTCACACACCTGCTCTCGGGCACCCATATATCCTCTTCACTTCAGATTCAATACTCCACATATTTCTTCATCTAATAATAAAAGGAATTTTAGGAAGACAAATATTAGATATTGAGTTTGATATTTTTCCAAGTGTGTTTAAATAAACATTTTCCCTTCCCCAAGATGCCCTAATATTCTTTTCCAGACGTGCCAGTGCTGCAAAATTGCAGCTTTTAACCTCAAATTTTGTTTTCCACTATAAGAATAGACTTACCATTAGAATATAGAGCTTTCCTTTTCTCTGTCAATGTCTGTGTGATTAAGGGGTTGAAGTTTCAGTTCAGAATAGCTGATCTCTGAATGTACCTGGAAAGGATTTGCTGTTGAAGTCAGTGGCCAACAGAAGGCAGTTAATTATATTCTCAAATGCTAGTAATCTATTCTTACTTTTAAATTCTCTGGGCCAAGGACTCTGTCTTCTTAGATGGTGAGAAAGGCCCCTTGCATATTATAAGTGCTGCCACAATTCACGTAATCATGTCTCCATTTTGGGAAATTAGCTGTCTTGTTGTTATTGATTGGGAGACTCCTATGGCTCCCTCAATCATGATAGTACCTAAACATATGTGTTAAAAATATAGTAGCAAAACATTCTCTCTCTCTCTTCCTCTGTGTTTGTGAATTGGTTTGATGCATACCTGGTATGAAAACATTATTGAGGAAAAGTTATGATGAAGAGATGAGTTTTGCCTTCATTTCTATGGTAATTTATCCCACCTCTTGCAGGGGTGAGTACAACAGTGTAGAGCCAGCTTCTCTGAAGTTCTGTCTCCTGCGCTCATGAGCCTCCTCTACCAGTCAACAGTTTCATGGTTCCAGTGGAATCCAGATGTCATAGAAGTTCATGGTCATGAAAAGAAAGACATTGTCAGGTACGTAGGGCCAATCTCACGGAGGTCTTTGAATATTTTGACATAGTCCTTTATTGGACTCTGTATTAAATGGGGAGCCAGTGCAGAGAGTAGAGCACGTGGGTGATATGGTCATGCCAAACTGTTTTTATCAGATATGCTGCTGCCTTTTGCACCAGTTGGTGGATAACTAACCAGTTCTGGGACTATGGCCGCTGACTCAATTTTTCAGATTTTATTTGTCTTTGTGGCACAAGTTTGCACATCATGAAATCTTACGGGATTTCATTGCATACTGTTACACTCCTCAGTTCCTGTTGCTGGTAATGTAAGTCGTATGGTATTTGAAACCTATTATGATATTACTGGGAATCTGCTGCGACATCAGACATTGCCATTGACATCAGTAAGGTGGTAGACTAATGATGTAATGTGCTCTAGATGTACATCTGGTTTAATGTTGCCGATTACATTTGACATGTAGGTGGCATGCATCATGTTATCTTGCATTTGTGCAAATGATACTTATTCCACAGGGAAGAAGACCACCTAGGCAGAATAAATAACACCTTCTCAGTGAAAGCATATCATTAGCTGAAATTCAAGAAATGGCAAATGTTTTGTTTGACTGAAAGTTGCTCCACAAGATTTTGAGATGGAAATATTTTGGAGATAGAAATGACAGTTTTCATAGATTCATAAATATTTACTGCTATTTGTTATGCTAGGGCAGATCACTGGAGACAAACTTGGATTTCTAGCTAATCCCAGAGCAATCTGCTGCTTTCTTGGTCCTACCTTTCTACTTCTTCCTCTGTTGCTCTCTGCCACATCTCCTAATCTTATATTCCACCATGGCTGGAGAGTCAGAGGATGAGCTACCTGTTTGTAAATCCTTTGTTCAAGGATTACCCCAGAATTTTTGATATGCCACAGAGGACTCATGTAAGGTCAGATACCGTCATTGTCGGACTTTCCAAGAGCTGAAGATGAAGACGTTACTACAATATAGAAGACTGAAGTTCTTTTGCTGTTTCTAGCTTAAACCTGTATTTTCAGCTATTTGTAATTAAATAGAATATAGGACCTTCATTCCAGGATAGTATTTAGCATATGGCACTTCTGTCTTGGCAGGATTACCTTTTTGCACAATTTGAAAATCTCCATTTCCCTGTTCATGTATTATAAAATTACTCTAAAAACAGAGTAATGTTAGATAATTTTTATATGCCATTAATAAAAAACTGCTTGTTTTCAACTTTATATTTAAAATAAATAGTTTACAGTTTATACTAATCACTTTTGCTTGTTTGAAAAATAAAAGACAAATAACTTATATTTTCCATTTAAGCAGAAAGTACGACGCATGCATAGTACTCTGGATTATATGTTTCTCTCAGATCTACACTACAGATCTCTTACAATGGGCCATATGTTATCTTTTCCCCCATACAAACATGCAAAAGGGGACAACTTATCACAAAATATACACAGCTTTGGATGAGATGCAATTGTGCCCCTTCACAGCTGAGAGAGGTTTGACATATGTCCACAAAGTTCACCCTTGTAGACAAACACCTTAAGAGTACTGAATAGGTTAATTCTACGGTTAACAAATGCCAAAGCTGCACGAAATTAAACTACCAATTGCCCACACACCAAAAGAAACCCAGCCCTAACCTCCCTCCTTACTCCCCAAACTCCCCTCTCCTGCATTTATGCTGACAAATGTATAAAGTTTCATATACCAGAAGCAGAACAACTTAATGTGTAAGAGTGAAACTTCGGAGGCAACGCTGGCTTTAATTTATTTCCAAGTGCCCTTTGATTTTAACAACGCTATGAATTAAGGCTACACCATCAGCCTGCATGTTTTTCTTTAGCTCTGAATTTCCATTTTGCTGGCTCTTAGTCAACCCTTTTACATGATTTAAATGTAGTGCTTTTGCAGTACTCCACAGCTTTCTCAGGCAAATGTTGTGGATTGCTTGATAAGAATGTTGACTGGTTAGAAGTTGTCAATGTTCATTCCAAAAAACAGTTCCTGAGAAACTGTCACAATAGAAACATACTGCAACATAGCTACCTGGTGCACCGTTGATTTCCTATCTAATATAATACCATGATTGTATAGTATGTGGTTGTGTGCTTTATTTCTCCCAAGGATATTAACTTTGATGTTTTAAGCATTTAATTCTATGGCTGTGAGTTTTTATCCCTCCACAGAGCTCTCTCCTATTTATCAGTTTGTCAGAATTCATTCCCCAGTGTGTGTGTGCTTAGCTAACTTTATTTAAGGGGGAAAAATAGGATTACTTCATCATAAATTGAAACAAAAGTTCCAATATCTTAGATATGTAAAGCATATTTAGTACCATCTAGGAAAGTGCTCCTTAAAACACATTTGTACTAGGGCTGTCAAGAGATTAAAACAATTAATCACGATTAATTGCGTTAAACAATAATAGAATACCATTTATTTAAATATTTTTGCATGTTTTCTACATTGTCAAATATATTGATTTCAATTACAAAATAGAATACAAAGTATACAGTGCTCACTTTATATTTATTTTTGATTACAAGTATTTGCACTTTAAAAAAACAAAAGAAATAGTATTTTTCAATTCACCTAACACAAGTACTGTAGTGCAATCTCTTTATCATGAAAGCTGAACTTACGAATGTAGAATTATAAACCAAAAAACCCTGCATTCAAAAATAAAACAATGTAAAATTTCAGAGCCCGCAAGTCCACTCAGTCCTACTTCTTGTTCAGCCAATCACTCAGACAAACAAGTTTGTGTACATTTGCAGGAGATAATGCTGCCCACTTCTTGTTTACAAAGTCACCTGAAAGTGAGAACAGGCATTCTCATGGCTCTGTTGTAGCTGGCATCACAAGATATTTACGTGCCAGATGCACTAAAGGTTCATAGTCCTTTCATGCTTCAACCACCATTCCAGGGGACATGTGGTATGTCTTTGTGTTTTGTCAAATTTGCTGTGAAAGCGTTATTAAAATGAACATGTGCTGGCTCATCATCCGAGACGTCTATAACATGAAATATATGGCAGAATGTGAGTAAAACAAAGCAGGGGACATACAATTCCCCCCCAAGGAGTTCAGTCACAAATTTAATTAAATTATTTTTTTAAACAAGTGTCATCAGCATGGAAGCATGAGTATAACTGTGTTCTCCTACCCTCCCTGCTGATATTCAGGAGGGCAGCCTGTGGTACCTGTAGTCTGCAGTGGATATTGGTAAACATTTATTTAAAGCTGCAAGTAGAAAGTGGAAGTTTGTTTTTATTCATCTTTGATTTCTCATTCAAACACTGCAAAACACTTACTAATCCTCCTCCTCCAAAACATATGCCATAAGTCTGCCGAGTGGTAGGTTAACTTATCACAACAGTAACCCACCTGAGTCAGAAAGCCTGCCCAGTAGGTCAACAGGTTACACTTCTAGCTCTGAGCAACTTAAATAAAGGGAAGGAAAGAGAGTGGGGTACAAGTACCCCAATGGGAAAAAACAATTCATCCAGAACTCCTAAGGGGATGTATTTGGGGAGTGCGGGGTAGAGTGGGGGGATCTGATGCTGTTTGAAAGGGTGGATATCACATTCCCCTCCCTTCTGCTTTGTGATACCTTAGAACTGCTGACTAGTGCAGGGTAGAGGGATGTACTTGCCGCGCTCCCTCTGTGAAATCTAATGTCGCGGCTGTGGCTGATCTTGGGGTAAAAGGTGAGTACGGGGGGGGGGGGGGCAAGAGCTCCTCACACCTTATCCTGTGTAGATATTTATACAGGACTCATTAGTGGGGTATCTGACCAACTGAAACAAAATTAAATAAAATCAGCAAAATCTAACACCACATTGTCTTATGATTCATTGTCTGTCACCCCTGCCTCCCCCTTCTAACCTAAGGAGTCCTTCTCCAATGTCTTTCCACCAGCATCATCTATTGTTTGGCAGGCTTTTGTTTGCTTCCCCCTGTCGCCCTTTGATTGGGTGAACCATGCTGAGCTATGAGAACGACACCTGAAACTGAGCAAGATCACTTAGCTTGCCACTCCTTCCCCCATGTAATCTGGTAATCATTTAAATAATTCTTAGGAGACCCCACTTTTCCACTCTTCATTGGACTCAATCACAGTAAACAAAGCAGATATAGTTCAGAGAAGATGCAATGCCATGAGACCTTGGACATACAGAAACATTTCTGAGTCCATAGCTCCTAGCTATCAGTCTGGATAGTAAAGAGTTAAACTCAAGCAGCCTATTCTGGAGAAACAAGGGCATTCTAGAATTTTCTGGAGCTGTTTAATGCACAAGTGATATAATTATGCTGTATGTATTGAAAAAGGATTTGATGAACTGTTTCGTAAGTTCATGATACCTGAAATATCAGGCAGAAAACTTCAGAGACATTTGCTTTTGTGGTGCTAACAGTGTGGGTTCATGGTGCAAATTAGGTACCTGTGAAGCTGAGCTACAGAAAAACAAGTGTGTGTGGACAAGCATTGTGCAAATTTCTCTGCACAGCTCTGCCACTACATGAGTTCTTACAAGGTACAGTTCTTTTGGTTTCTTGAAAACAGATTGTTTATACTTGCCAAATTATTGTAGTTTTGAAACTTTCACAAACAAGGCTTAGGATGAGGCTATCATATTCATTTTCACATAAGACCTAATTTGACCTGAGAATTTGATTTCCAGTCTCCATAAATAAGACTACTAACCCACTACTCCAGCTAGGCTCTTGGGTCTTTTGCTATCTAGAAATTATGCCCTCACTTAAGTATAAATATTTATAAAACCTTTTGATCTTTAAAATGTGAGAATTGTCTTTTTGTTTATAATTAATATAAAAATATCCCAAACCCACTAATTGAATGAATCTCTCAAATGTGAGTAATTTTTTATTTGAATTCTACATCCTTAGGTATTATGTAACAATTAGTAATGATGTGATGGATAATTTTTTTGGAACAGTTCCTGATTCCATTACTCAACTACTCCATCGACCAGTAATTATGAATCATATCTTTAATTAGCTGCTGCTCTTCAGAAACATATGAAAGCCAAGGGCATAAAGTAATTGGCATAAAAGTTTTACTAATTAATTTATCTGTCCATGTGAGTAACCAGGACTGGAGTCAGGGGAACATTTATAACTCCAGGAAGGCCAGCCCTAAAACCCAATGTCAAAGGAGATTTATATTTGTGAATTATAAAAAGAACAACAAGCCACAAAATTACATTATCCCTAACTCCAACAATACAGTCCATAATGTGTTGTTCAGAGATGAGCAAGAAGTTTTTATTGATCCAATTCATTTTCATCATATTCTCCAGTGAGTCTTTCAAATCTCTCTGGCCGTTTCCCTCATTCTACAATGTAACAGTAATCAAGCACATTAAGCAATTCATTAAACAACAGTCCCACTGACCACAGGGAGTATTGCACCTAACATTCATTAGGCAACTAGCAACTTTATTTAAGCAGTACAGAGCTCTGAAGAGCAAAACGAAATCCTTTGTCTTTCAGTGCAAGCTTGCGGCCCACCAACGCTGTACTGTATGTGGCTTTCAAAAACTATAAAACCTCAAACCTTGCTGGCACAGACAATGCCTTTTTATAAGCAACTGAAAGAAGCCAAACTGGAACTGAGGCAATGTGTCCTATTTTAATCATGAACTGACCAGAAATTAAGTTAAGATCTGATCTCAGGGCTGAGCATGGATAATTAAGATGTATGTTGCATATAAAAAATAAACCCTAAAATATTAATGTTTAGATCCTAGCGTTTCAGATCTGGCTTCAAGAGGGCAAAAGTGATAGACCAACTGGATATGTTCAGATGCATCTGAAAATCCTGGCTTGCATGGCATTCTTAATAAAAATGATATTGTCCTTCATAACAAGAGAAGGGATGCTGGAATGACAGAAAGGAGGGCTTTCCACAAACTCTGACTGTAAGAGTCCAGACAAAGTTATACTTTCATTGGGGCAATGGACTTGTGTGCTTCTTAAAACCTAATTTAGAAAGGTGCTAAGTTTGTGTCTGTTACATGTTTATTGTAACGTCCTTGTACAATGAGGGAATCCTTACAGCACAAGAATATTGGAGGGGTTTTTTACTTTATGTTTTTAAACAGAACACAGGAAAGCTATAATTAATGGGGACAACTCAAACAACATTGGTCAAAATTACTGTAAGTGAAAGATACTTCCATAAAAAGCTGAGCTCTTTTCTGAACAAGTTGAAACATAGAATTGCCATAATATATCAGCCCAGAGGTGAAGTATGTACTTCCTTAGATATCATAATTTATTTGCAGGGTTTCATGGAAGGAACATAGGAACACACCTAAAATTCCCAGCCTTTCTTCCACCACATTATTAATTATTAATTATTATTATTATATTGTTTTTAATACTACCATAGAACAGTCAAAATGATTCCTATCCTCAGCTGGTGTAATCAGCATAGCTCCATTGATTGCAGTGGAGTTCTACCAAATGAGATCAGGCTCACTGAATCCCATCCTTCAGTTTCAGTTTTGATAGCCTTCACCATGGTATTCATGATACTCCCTATACCAGCTATCAGGAAAGCTGTGACTTTTGCAGTAAAGTTATGTAAATAAAGCATTTTTAACAGCAACCACTGGTACTTGAGTCAGCCCTGCTGGAATTGAGAACTGTGGTTCTAGGGGTCTAAATATTTGAAGCCTGATGATTAAGCCACTAAGCCAACTTCTCCACAGTAATTTTTCCTTTTAAGACACAAAGCTTTCTTTCTAAATCTTGTCTTACTGGCGAGATCGCAGCATAATTCTTTCTAGACCGTATCTATTGATTGAGCCACTGACATGGTGCCATCAGTAAATACAAAAAAGTCCCCATTTTACTCTGCATTCTGCAGCAGAGATAATAAAAACAGATCATATGCCAAGCTTGATAGATTGGTGCTCTGAGCTACTTGATGGGAGAGCTGGGTTCAAGGCTAAAATCTGACTCACACACTAGGCAGAGGAAGAGTATAACTAAGGTGAAACTTTCAGTCTCTGGTAAAAGGATGATCTATGAGACATTGCTCATGAGAACTCCTCAGTGACATTTTTAGAGTGAAGGTGACTAAACTCTCTTGACCACAAGGCTTCCAACTGTGATTTAATATGGCAAAGAGAAGGAATGGAAAGAGCAATAATACCGGCTAAAAGTGAAATTGGAGAGCAAAAGCCCTGGGATCCACATTTGGACCATGCCTGAATCTTAGATTCCCATTTTGGGAAGGTGAGACTAGCCTTAAAATATACCCAGTACCCCCACCAACAATTAGAAAGTGTATCTTGGAAGAAATATATTCCAAATATTCCACAGAGCTCTTCTGCAGGTCTGGGAAAGGAACTCATTGTCACAGCTAAATAGATGGGGAACAGATTGTTTAGCATAAATAATTAACACATATGGCAAGAGACCATTCACGGTGATGTGTCCAGTTAATACGTCTGTGATCATAGGACAGAAAAAGGGGATTAATAGGTAACAGATTGTTGTAATATGCCATAAATCTCTATTCTCTATGATTTTTAGTGTTAAGCACAGTTATAAATGTAAGCTCCTAGGCTTTTCTTTTGTAAGTGTTATGAAGGTTTCCTTTGAGGAGGAGGATTGAGAGGTCAGAAAAGGAGTGATTGCTTTGTTGGTGATATGTTGTTTTTACCTTGTGAGCCTTGCCATTTAATGATACAGTTTACATTCAAGCCTCCTGTTTCCATTTTTAGAGCTATGCTTGACTTCTGTGACTCTGTGGTAGTCTATTTATCTAGCCATCATACTGAGTCAAAGGATTTTAATTTCTTCACTTTTGACTTCTTATAGGCAAAGCTGGAATGGGGAGTTCTGTCACAGAAGGGTTTCCCTTGCAAGTCTGAAGGGGCTTGTATACCCCCTTGCAGCCACAACATTTTCTTCAGGGAGGTGCCTGAAAATAGAAAGGGAGATTTGAAGAGGATACAGGATCAGCTTTAGGTGTGGAAGATGACATAGCAAACCCATTGCACTACACACAAAAACATCTCTTATTAAGATACAAAGAAGACAAAGTTTAAACCACTCTCCCATCCCAGAAAAAGGGTAGTGGTCCCTTTCAGTCAAAATGGGACAATGTTAGCAGAGGTATAGAAGACACTATGTAGCTTGATAGTGAAGAACCAAAGACAGATGATAAATATAAATCTTCAGATTCTACTGCTCTCCAATCCCCAGCATTCACAAGCACTGTCATTCATAAAAAAACATTAGAAAATAAGATATTTACCTCATTCAGACTTCTTGGCACATCTTTGGTCAGAATCTGTTCCCCTGCATGCTTAACTGTTAAGGGTTAATGTGAACCCTTGTTCCACATTTGCAGCTAGGCAGTTCAAAGTTTGTACAATCACTTAAGTTCTGTGTATTGTGTTTCTTTATTGCATGAGGTTTGTGATTACAGCTCCATCAACCTACCCATGGAAAACAACTATAATGACTGATTTTATTAGTAATAGAAAACATTAGAAAATATAATTATTCAACTGCATATGTTTTCTACACTAGATATTTTTCTAAAGTACTATATATGTTATACAGTCATATAAATTCAGTACTTACTAGTGTATACAGTTCATTATATATGATGGAGGGCAGTGAAATCCTAGTTTTATTCTCATTGAAAATAGAGGGGCCATAAATAATGAGAGGTACAGGAGACTAGGCACATCCTATTCAAAACTACATTAAAAACAAAACACATTGTTTTAATGTTAAGCTTGCAAAGTCAAGCACACAAAAGTTAGTATGTGACCATTCTGGCATTTCCTATTTCTCAACTCATACACCAGAACACAATTCTTACTACTCTCAGACGTGTATAGCGTGCTATAGTATTTCTTTCTATAAACCAGAGGACTAGTATTGTTACACTTTGTTCTTTTTAAACTTTATTTTCTATATTATGTAGAGTAGCATTACAAAAGAATCTCAGATTTCACTTTAAAAAGAGGATGCTTCTAGCCCTTATGATTATGATAAAAAAATCCAAAACATCAACCCTAACAGTTAAAACAAACAAACAAAAAAAGCAAATGAAAAGAACTCCAACTCCCCCACACCCCAAATCTGGTTTCTGAAGCCTAACTCATGGTTTTAGAATTTTTGGGATTGGTAATGCTGGGATGACCATCAAGAGCAGAATACCTCTTGATAATAAAAGATGATACAAACCACCTCAATAACAAACCGCAAAAAGAGAAATACAGAAATTGCGTATTTTAATAAAAATATAGAACTGCATAAGTGAGGCCTTAACTTAACACCATCAAAATACCACCACCTTGAAAGGGTTGAAAGGAGACAATATAGATCAAATCTATTGGATTTTGTGAACTTCATGCTCAAGAATATTTTGTGGAGGAAGGAGTGGGAGGGACAGGCTCCCTGGACCCCTCTCTCATCAGATCCACTGTCCATTGTTTACCCCTTTTTCTCCCCCAGCTGGCAGCCTTTGGGGAATCTCCCTGGAGGCTATCACCCACAAGGTGGCTCCTGTTCTTCCATTCCCTTCGCAAGAGGGGAAGGTCTGGCTGACACAAGGACAAGCATCTCAGGCAGCTCCTAGAGAGTCAGCTCCAAGAGCTCAGTCTCTCCGAGTCTATTACTCCTTCATGGGATTTACCTTCTACTCCTCTTCCTGGGACTACTGCTCTACCATCAGTCAGGGTGGCTTTAGAAGAGGTGCGTCTCACAGCTGTCTCCTCCTTGAGTGGACTCCCTCTGTTCCCAGCAGTCCCTGGTCAGAGCAACCTTCCTCCTGTTTATCACCCCCTACCTGTGTAAGTTTCCACTACAGGCTGAGCAAGCCCTGCAGGTGTGTCTCATTAGTGTGGAACAGGCCCAGGGGAGCTCGTTAGCCTCTTTCATATAAGGGTGAAGGTATGTCCCTTCATGCCTCCCAAAAGTTAAATTCTCAGGGCAAGCTCCAGACATTGTGTGTAGTGTAGCAGGCCTCAGAGCATGAGATAGCCTTGACCTCACCTAAACCTAATGGAAAGAAACCAGTCTAATAGACCAGGTACATCAATGCCTTTCAGGGATTGCTGTATCAGAAAATGGGGGAAGTGTAAATGTCCCTTTCATTGCTGGAGGAAAAAAAGGTAGAAAACATCTCATTTAAACATGGCAGGCTAGATCATCGAATGCAATCAGTAATAGAACCAATACACAGAAGAGATGGCACTATTTCTCTCTTGGGGGAACTGAAGCTAGATCATTAAGAGATTGACACGTGTAATTAAAGCGGGGAAGAGCACAAATTGCACAACAGAGATTTTAGAAAAATCAAATGAGAGTGAAAAAATATGAATGTTGGTGTAAGGAGGCGCCCTGGCTCCCTGCCGCACCTGCGGGGGACGAGCCAGAGCAGGCACCTCCGTGGGCGGAGCCAACGCTACCTGTCCCCCCCACCCCCCCGGAAGTCAAGGGGCGGGACAGGAAGTATAAAAGCCTGGCTCCAGAGCTCAATTGCGGGCCGGCTGCTGAAGAGGACAGATGCTGAGGCCCAAGCTCCTGCTGGGCCCAACCTGCCTCGTGCCTGGTATCCGGAAGACCCCCAGCCTGACCTGACCTGCCCTGCCCTGCCCTGCCCTGCCCTGCGCTCGCTATCCGGAGGAGCGCTGGCCGGACCTGCCTCGTGCCCGGTATCCGGAGGACCCCCAGCCCGACCTGCCCTGCGCTCGCTATCCGGAGGAGCGGTCGGAGTGTCCTGCCTCCCCGTATCCAGAGGAACCCATGTTGGGACCCCCGAACTACGCCAGCAGAGGCCAGGTACAGGGAGAGGGGAATTGAAGTAGCCCGGGGTAGCTGACCCCAGTCTGGCTCTTGGGGACTATGACCCATGGTCAAGTGTGTTGCGGCCAGGATTCCCCACTGACTGCAGCGAACCCTTGCTGCTGCTAGGGCCCGGGCTGGACACAGTGGAGTGGGAGGGCCTGCGTCCCCCCTGCCACCCGTCCAAGGGTGGCAGATTCCCCTCTCCGTGGCCTGAGGAGGCCTTCTGTATAGACTCACTGTTTGTACTGTGCTTGCTCAGCCCCTGAGATGCAGGAGCTGAGCCTGAACTATTTGCTGCCCCGCCCTGACCAAGGGCTTGGCTACAGACTGTGTTGCTCAGCCCTGAGTGCAGGAGCTGAGCCTGAACTATTTGCTGCCCGTCCTGCCCAAGGGCCAGGCGTAGACGGGGTGCTCGGCTCGCCCCTATTACCGGCCTCCTTAGTCCCTATACCCTGCCGAGCGGCCAACGTCGCGGACTGCTGTGTGTAAGGAGGTGCCCTGCTCCCCGCCGCACTGAGGGGGATGAGGCCCCAGCATGACCGGTTTAACAGTTGAGCTGCTGAGAGAATGCCTGAGGCAGCAGCAGACATGGGAGGAAGACCCAGCAGAAGAAGTGCCACTGGCAAGACAAGACCTGCATGGGCTGTACCATTGACAGATAGCTAGTGGGCTGACATTGGGAAATCTACCAGTGGCTGGAAGGGCTGGACCTAAAAGACAGCACTGAGGCACAGATCTTAGCAGGCACAGGAACAGGCACTGAGCACCAGATCCATTGAAGCAGGGGTCTACCACACTAGAGAGGACCCAAGGTGCGACTGTGCAGAGAGGCCTCAGAGACAGTCCAACACATAGTGGCAGGATGTAAGATGCAGGCAGAACAGCATACACTGAACGGCACAACCAAGTGGCTGGCATTGTGTACAGGTAACATCTGCACGCGTATGGGCTAGACCCTCCAAGACCAGATGGGAGATTCCGCAGAAGGTTGTGGAGAATAGCAGGGCTAAGATTCTGTGGACTTCAGATCCAGACGGAAGTGGCCAATCAAACCAGACATCGTGGTAATACACAAGGACCAGAAGACAGCGGTGGGTAAGATATAGCAGTGCCAAGTGACGCAACATCAGGAGAGGAATATGAGAGCTGGAGAGAGTACCAGGCCTGAAAAGAGGAACTAGAGAGGATGTGGAAAGTGAAGGCCAAAGTGGTCCCAGTGGTGGTAGGAGCACTCGCGGGCTGTAACTCCTAAGCTGGGTGAGTGGGCTCCACAGATCCCAGGAACAACATCAGAGCTCTTGTCCAGAAGAGTGCAGTGCTAGGAACAGCTAAGATACTGCGCAGAACCTTCAAACTCCCAGGCCTCTGGTAGAGGACCCGAGGTTGAGGAAGACACATACTACCCATAGGGGTGAGAGGGGAATTTTTTTATATATATACACACACACCATTCTGAACACTTTTGGAGATGCTACTTAATTTTGAGGTAATAATAATATATATTATACTGCTACTTTTGACATGCCCTTTTAAGGAAAATACTGAAGCAAGTACAACTACTTGGTATATCCCTTTAAATCACTCAATGTTATATGTAATCCTTGCACAGTTTTTTAAGCTGAAATATCAAATACGCACATAAATAAAGCAATTTATTTCCATAAAAATAAACAGATACAGAACTCTTTCTAATTACAAGATGCTTCATGGTTTTCCACAAGAGTCTATAATTAAAGGTCTCTCAAGATCATGGAAAGTTTGTTTCCAGTAGATCTTTTGTTGTATAAGAGAGTTTGCTTGCCATGTATTTTTTGAAGACTTTACAAATGGAATATATGTATAATTGTATTCACTATCAGTGAGATTGTTACTGTTCTTGGCACGGGTGTGCAATTCAGGGGGCAACATAAAGAACTCTCCTTACATCTGTATATGGTACAATGGCAGTTCTTGGGCGCCTGTGAACAAAAGCATTGCTCTGAACTAGCATTGCTGCCAGTGCTAGGGGTACAAGACAGGCCCTCTGGAGAGGCCAGCAGAGTCATCATTGTCCGGGGTGTACTGTTTAAGGATGGTAGAGCAGATACACCTTCCTGAGACTTCTGGAAGCACAATGTTTCCACTAGGAACCCCACAGGAGTAATGTGACTGTGCACCATGCCCAACTACAGATTCTGTAGGAATAGCTCAGTTGAGCCTTTAGAGCCAAATCCCACCTTGCTTACAGATGAGCCTTGCTATTAAAGTAAATGGAAACACTTGTAAGACTAAGGCAAGCAGGAGCTGACTCTAAAAAAAGTGTATAAATGGACAGAAACAATACATAACAAGACATATGCCCAAACCAGTGCTATGATTCAATAAAGCTTTCCTCTCTGAAAGCTCTACTTTCATTCTGAATGGTTGCACACATCATTATTTGGCACACACATTAGATCTTTCAATTAGTTGTGTGTGTTTTCCACAACTACTTTTGTTCCATCTCCGTAATCTTCCCTCTGACCCCAGCCCCTCCTACCCTTCACGAACTCCCCCTCCCCTCCCAGCTCTGGCATTACAGCACCACTGCCTGAAACTATATAAAATCCTTGGCCTCAAACCAGAGAAGACCTAAATGTAGGAAAGTAAGGATAAATTAAAGTGACAGGGTCTCAGCAGTGGAAATTAGTGCAACTCTTCTAATTGCATGTCTAGCCTGAATGATGGGATACTTAATTCTTACACATCCCAGACAATTGCTTTATGCTAACATGAGCTCTGGGAAAAAGGCAGATTCCAGAGACATATGGAGCAGTAGATGGAGTGGAAAAATAAATCAGAGGCCCCAGCCACACTGGAAAAAATGCTTTATCTACATTGTTAATATAAGGTATTACCACCATTAAACAAAGCTGATAATGTCTCCTTCATCCATTTTTGCTATAAAAATAGAACATTAAATAATTAAGTGGCAAAGATGACACGGGAGACTATTTACTGTTACTTTAACAACAAAGAGCTCTGGGTGAGCAGGTTACATTCCTTTAGTTAGGACATAACCCTAAATAGGGGATCCCGAGAGTCATAGTCAGGAAGAATGGGATGCTCTGCTCTGCTACTATAAGGACTGCTAATAAAAGGCTTCAAAACTAGCATGGGTTCTTATATCTATTTAACCTTTTGCCCCAAGAAGCAAAGAGCATCTGGTTAAGTGGAGAGTAAAAGCATAGCTACTTTTCATTATCAAGGCTTACAGACAAAGTATGTGGAAGCCTGAGCTGCCAAGCCTGGGTTAAATGCTTGTTGCCTTCACTGCCTGAGGCCATCTAGCGTGTTTAGAAATGATTAAGTACCGCAGCCTAGAAAGGACCTGTCCTGAGCGTTCATCTCTGACTTCCAGCAGAAAGGAGAGGCTGCCAATGACAGAGGCAGATGGATGAGTCTCATTAGTATGGCGAGGCAGCGAACCAGACTGCCTTCACAGAGCTGTCCAAAAAAAAGGGGAAAAAAAAAAAAGAACAAATTAAAATAGGAGCTGAGAAAACCAATGAGCTAGGTTTTAACTCTCTGATACCTGGTTTCATCCACAGCAGGTTATATGGCTATCTGTACTTCCTCAGAGCCTTTGACCCATAAAGCAGAGAGTTAGCACTTTGCAGGCACAGGCATTTGAAGCCTGTCCTTTTATTTTTGCATCTTTCCTTCCTTTATTTTTGAAATACTCCTTGAACTTCCCACAGCATGTCAAGTGGCAGATAAGATATCCATTTGTATCATTTTTATATTAATGCTCAAATTTCTGTCACCAAACACAAACCATGATAATTAGGAACATATGGAGAATACAGCGCATGACACACACACAAAGTAATAAAGATGGTTTCTTCCCATTAGATATGTGTTCGGTACCTTCACAAAGATGTAAATTCCTCTGAAAACTGGCGTTGCCACACTTAAGAAGAATGTCTTGCTGACCTTAAATGATGACCTACCTACAGACGTGCACCTCCCAGGGGAAAGCAGCAGTTCTAGGGATGATGTTGTATTGATACAGTAGGTTCGTAAAGTCAGAGTGGCATCAACTAAGGCCTTCCTGAGAGCCTTCACAGTGTGATGGACGGGCATACCTGCAGCTATTTTGAATGAGTCCCCCTGTGAGACTGATGGGAAATTATATCGATTTATTACCCCTAATTTGATTTGTTTGACTTGATTCAGGCACCATCTAAGAGAAGAGAAGAAAAAAGAAATGCATCTAAATAATGCAAATTGCTACATGCAGGGAAGCCATTTTAGTTTGCCTTTGCATGTGAGATGAATATTGCAACACAATAGAGGTTAACAATTGCCTTTCATTTTTCTTAAGATGCAGTGGGTAGGAGTAACCCATAAGTTTAACAGGATAATTTTAGAAACAGGTCAAAGAGTAGAACTTCCCAAATACAAACAAGACCATGGAAGCCTCAAGCAAAATAGCAGAACAGAAGGTAAAACAATGGTTTACAAAAATCAAGGTTTGGTTAAAAATAAAAATATAATTTAAAGCTGTGGTATTTATAAGTTCTGGAGAGTTTTGGGAAACGTATCAATGCCAGGGTTTCATCTGACTCTACAGGCCCGTGCTGACAGTGCCAGTCATGGGATATATTTCCATAAAGAATAGACCACTATGAGGTTTTTCTATAGCACCGTAGAATGTAGGAACATCTGATTTCACTGAGGTCAATGAGAGTCACACGTGAGTAAGGACCTGTTTTTCAGAAGAGCTATTGTCCCTGTGCAGTTGCGGATCCTGCCTCTTCAGATTTTTTTGGTGGGTGGGGGGCAGGAAAAGAAGGAGATGTTTCTTCTTCTTCACCTGAAAGTTAGGCCACAGTATGAGTGGAGAAGTTTGACAAATCCAAACCTGGTGCATTTTGGTGACAGAGATTCCAGTCATTCCAGCTGGAGTTTACTTCACTCAAGGCTCAATTCTGCTACTTGCTGAGCACTCCCAGTGAAGCCAGTGGGAGGTGATGATGCTCAGCAACTTGCAAAATCAAGCCCTCAAAGTGGCAAAACCTGAGATTTGATTCAGGAAACTGGAATACAACAGTGTGCACGTATATATAGTATGAAGGAATGGTGCTCAGATCACTGACCGATCCCTTATTTAAGTTATACCAAAAATATAGCAAAAGTGCTTGACATTTAGAAAATAAATAACAATTTATTATTAAAAACAATACTTTTGAAAGTATAAAAATTGTTATCTATTCACTGACAATTATCAAACCACAAAAGGAGCAAAATATGATGAATATATAGTTTACCACCTATAGTTTGAGCAGCTTTAAGTGTAGAGACATCACTAATTTATATCTACATTATGATGTTATAGAACTGATTCCCCATCCCAGCATTTACAGATTCACTGACTATATTATTCATTTTTGTCCTTATGTAAAATATAGAAGAATAAGTCATTTAACTAAATGTAACATGTCAGAAAACAGCTCACACAAAGGAAATAATATTATGCGCTATAAACTCCCATTAACCAGTAATGTGGTTGACTTTGATTGAAGGTGATTAAGTCTAGTGCTCTCTTTCTTGTGACATTTGTTAAAATAAATACCTATATATTAAAGTTGGTCTCTTCTCATTTTGCAAATGGATTGTACAAGCCTGATTTTTTTCCCACATTAAGTTAAAATAATGGATTAGTAGATGCATTTTAGGCAAACACAGAGATGCAGTACAGAGATAATAGGCAATGAAACAACGTCACTCTGTCATTCACCTTTCCTACTTAAAAAAGGTTAGTTACCTAAAGATAAAATTTCATGGTCATTCTGGTATATATAATTAAATTTGACTGTAAACCTTCTCTTCTGAGGTCAGCATGATAGTATATTCCCTGACCTTCGTCTACGAATATTGTCAGAGGGACTTTATAACTGACACCAAATATTTTCTGTGGGAGATACACTTTTCCTGTTGTCCTTCATTTGGCAGCTTCTTTATGAGATCTAGCAACAGAGGAGACAGTGTGCAACATTGATCCACCCTGTGAGTGGGGGAGGGCAAGGCATTCCCCCTACTCCCGCAAATATAACTGTCATGACAGGAATCCAGGTGTCATGCCACTGTAGTGTTAAAATTCTAGAATACTCCAGCTGGTGCTTCTTTTGTAGATTAGCATTCTTTGTGACAAATTTGAGGAACGGTCCCAGACTGAGGTGTTAGAAGAGCAGGTTTTGGAACAAACTGATAAATTAAACAGTAATAAGTCACCAGAACCAGATGATATTCATCCAGTAGTTCTAAAAGAACTCAAATACGAAATTGCAGAACTACTAACTATGATATGTAACCTATCACTTAAATCAGCTTCTGAACCAGATGACTGGAGGGTAGCTAATGTATGCTGATTTTTTTTTAAAGGTTCTAAAAAGGTGATCCTGGCAATTACAGGGTGATAAGCCTAACTTCAGTACCAGGCAAACTGGTTGAAACTATAGTAAAGAACAGAATAGTATCGTATCAGACACAAAGATAAACATAATATGTTGGGAAAGGGTGTTTACAAGCATGTGGACAGTCTGTATTGTATTGTGTACTTGGACTTTCAGAAAGCCTTTGACAAGGTCCCTCACCAAAAGCTCTTATGCAAAGTAAGCAGCCCTGGGATAAGAGGGAAGGTCCTCTCAGTAACTGGATACAAGATAGGAAACAAAGGGTAGGAATAAATGGTCAGTTTTCAGACCGGAGAGAGGTAAATAGCAGGGTCCTCCATGGATCTGTACTGGGACCTGTGCTGTTCAACATACTCCTAAAAGATCTGGAAAAAGAGGTAAACAATGAGGTGGCAAAATTTGTAGATGATACAAAATTATTCAAGATAGTTTAGTCCAAAGATGACTGTGAAGAGTTAGAAAGGGATCTCAATAAGCCAAGTGTCTGAGCAAGAAAATGACAGACAAAATTCAATGTTGATAAGTGCAAAGTAATGGACTCGAAGAAATAGGATAGGTTCATCAGTGGCTATTAGCCAAGATGGTCAGGAACTCCACACCATGCTCTAAGTGTCCCTAAACCTCCAACTGCCAGAATCTGGGACTGGACAACAAGGGATGGTTCACTCAAACTTGCCGTGTACTGTTGACTCCCTCTGAAGCATCCGACACTGGCCACTGTCAGAAGATAGGATACTTGATTTGATGGACCATTGGTCTGACCCACTATGGCCATTCTTATATTCTAATAATGAGGGTGCAATACCAGCAAGAAGGGCCATGATCTATTAAAACCTCTGATAATAGACTCATAATAATTGGCTGGAAGATTGATGTGTATACACATTCCTCTTTCTACTTCCCTGCTTGATACGCAAAGAAACAAATAAAGCCCATCTACGTAAGCATGAAATAGACTGATCACCTCTCAAGTGCAAGTAGCAGCCCTGGAAAGAATTTGGCACAGAATAATATTCTCCTCCTGTGTAAATGTGCAGTGACAGTGAAAAAAATCAACTAGTATGTTGATGCCCTCTATGTACAGCTGTGGCTTAAAAGCAGCAATTTATCCCATAGCACGGGAAATAAGCTGCTTACAAGGGGGGGTCAAATTGTCCCTCTAGCAGCCACTGGATGGGGAAGAACAAAGGATCCATCGTAAGGTGTTGGGGGTAGACTTAGAAGGAAGTGGAAGAGACTGGATGGACATTGTGATTCTGCAGACCTTTGGCTGTTCACTACTTCTGGAGGTAGGAAAGAGGACAGAATGCCCCGTCTCCTGGTCAGTGCTGCTGCCTGCTCAATTTCAATGGTGGAAAAAATGTCACTTTGCCTCAAAAAGTAAATGTTTCAAAGGGAAGTTTTACCATTTTTGAAACCCAATACCACTGATTCCAGCAACAATAGCAAAACGTAGCCTTTGAGTAAACTCAACAATTTATTCCAAGTGGAAATTCACCATTTGCAGAGGATTATCTCACCACTTTTGTACTGTTCTAGTCCTCAAGCAATTGTTTATGTGAAAATACAAGTAGATGGAGTTTGAATGAGACAGGAGAGAACTCCATGGCATGACTCTTTTTTCTCAAAAAAGACCCTCCTCATCTGTTATTAACAAAAGCCTGACCTGAAAGTTAATAAAGAAAGCATGTTTACTAATTAGGCTTTCTTCTCATTGGTCCAAGTTAATTGCAAAATATCAATCTATCTTACTTATGAATATGCAAATATATGTCAGAGTGGTACAAATTTTCAGTGTACAGTACTTTGCTAGCTTTAATTAGATCAAAAGTGGGTCCATCTCAATTTGTTAAGATGGGCCCTACTCTTTAATCAGGAAAGTAAGTTTGTGTCTTAACAGGTATCTTCTTTTGACAGTCAGCAAACACTAATTAACAGACATAACTATATTAATTGCATGACTCTACTATATTCTTATCAGCAAGCTGATGTTGCCTGTTTCCTAATGCAAATAGTTGCTGCCTTGGTAAAGTCAACTTGCAAAAGTCTTTCTAATGCTAACTAGCAATCAATGCATATAAGATTTCTAAGATTTTTGTAGGGAATTCTGCATAATAGATGTATTCTGTCTTTTGAGGTATACACGGCCATTTAGTATAATTATTCCTTGGAGCTGCACCTATCATATTATCAGCTTCTTCGGAGGATAAAGAACACAACTTATTTGTGTAAGAACAAAGAACCATAATCTTTTCCTTTAGGAATTGCTAAACCACTAAGTTAAATGAAGATGTATGACCCAACAGAAAACTTACATTTATAGTAATTATAGTTTTTCCCTTTTCTTAAAAGTCCTTTAACATTTTTAACTGTGAATTTACTGTTCTTGCAAAGCAGCAGATAGCCCTGGAGACTGCATGGAATCCTACAGAACAAGTATAGTTTGGGCAATGGCAATCAAAGATTCCCAACTCTGACCACCCATAAGTTTTCCCTTAGCCCTTTTCTGCAGGGGCCACCTTTGGGACTTCAGTCTCCATGTTCATTCAACCCCTGATCTCTCTAATAAGATTGACAACAAGGATGCTCATTAATGCTAGTTGTGATGGTGTTCACATGATGTAGGCAACAGGCTGTTATCAGCTAGTCTGAGACCACTCACTTCTTTTACATAGACCAATTAAAAGCCATCAGATGATGGTTACATTTGGTCTGTACTGGTGTACACCGTGTCTGTACTGATGTCCTAAAAACAAACAGCTCTATAATGAAACAGATAACATCTCTCTTGGTATCCCATCTGAACATGCTGCATTCAGCATTAGTGTCCTAGATGTGAAAGACGTAGAGCAGAGGTGTGCAAACTTTTTGGCCCGAGGGCCACATTGGCATTGCAAAATTGTATGGAGGGCTGGGTAGGGAAGGCCATGCCTCTCCAAACAGCCTGGCCCCTGCCTCCTATCTGCCCCTCCTACTTCCCACCCCCTGACTGCTCCCACTCAGAATTCCCAATCTATTCAACCCCTCTGCTCCTTGTCCCCTGATCACCCCTTCCTGGGACCCCCACCACTAACTGCTCCCCAGGACCTCACCCTCGATCCAACTCCCCCTGCTCCCTGTCCCCTGACTGCCCCGACCCCTATCCACACCCTGCTCCCAGACAGGCCCCCGCCCCAGGACTCCGATGCCTATCCAACCCCCCCTGCTTCCTGTCTCTGACTGCCCTGACCACTAGCCACACCCTCACCCCTAACTGCCTCCTGGGACCACACCCCCTATCCAACTCCCCCTGCTCCCTGTCCCCTGACTGCCCCAACCCCTATCCACACCCCCACGCCCTGACAGCCCCCCTTGGGATTCCCATGCCTATCCAACCCCCCATTCCCTATCCCCTCAGTGCCCCCCCCCAGAACTTCCACCCCATCCAACCTCCCCCTGCTCCCTGACTGTCCACCGGGACCCTCTCCCTTACCATGCTGCTCAGAGCAGCAGGAGCTCCCAGCCCTGCCAGAGCAGCCACACCGCCCGCGCTGCCCAGCAGGAGCGGCAGGCCAGAGCGCTGGCGGTGTTGCACACTGCAGCTGCGGGGGAGGGGCCAAGGGCTAGCCTCCCTGGCCAGGAGCTCAGGGACAGGGAAGGATGGTGCTGCTGGCTGGATGTGGCCTGCAGGCCATAGTTTGCCCACCTCTGGCGTAGAGTATCATGCCATTCAATTCTCCTCTAACAATTATACTTGTATAATGCTTTTACATAATATAAAGGTGACACTGTAATGTCTATGTTAAACTAGATAAATATTATACAAACAAAAAAAAACTACATTAAAAGAACATTATAAGGGTTGCACTGTCAGGCACTCCAAAATTAGGAAATGCCAGATTTAAGGTTGGCTGTGCTATCTTACTCCAGCACCCTTATGCATATGCTTTTCTATATGCTCACATACTGGTTTTCTCCATAGGACCCAGCCTCATTCATTGCACAGGATAGATGGTGCTTACTGAATAAGCAGCTGTTCAATATTTTGTTTTCTACTCGTGGTTCAATGTGTGCCACCCTCCCCAGCCTTCTTTACTGCACACTATTCAAGACCTGCTCTGAAGACAGAATTATTCATTTCCTCTTGGGCTCTTGTATGATGCTCATCACTATAGTTTCAGAGTGATTCACAAATCATTTATTTATGTTCTCACTGTAAGATGACGGAGTTGTATTATCTCCATTTTACAGATGAGAAATTGAGTCAGAGAGCTTAAGGTCAAAAGTTTCCACTAATTTTGGGTCCCTGATTTGAGACAGCCAGGACCTGATTTTTCAAACCACTTAAGGGTTGTCTACATGAAAATTTAGTTTGTGGTAAGATGAGGTGTGATCTACCGCACATGAGCCTGCTTCAGATTAATTGTGCATGTGGATTCTGCTGATGCACATTAACAGTTTATTAATGTGCTTTGATCTAGTCCTCTTTGAAACTGGACTAGACCAATGTGCATTAACAAACAGTGAATACATGTCAGTCGGGTCCATGCAGACAGTTAGTCCATGGCAGACTAGTGTGGGGGTAGATTCACACCCCAGCTTGCAGTGAACTACTTGTTCAAGTAGATAAGCCATTAGTGCTATATAGCACTCACTCGCTGTAGCTGTGAGGTCTCAGCACTTCTGCAAATCAGACTCCAGGGGGGGCAAGTCAGGCACCCCAAAATGAGGAACACACAATTAGTGACCATGTGTGAAAAGCCTGGTTTAAGTGATTTACCTAGCATCATACAGAAACTCTGCAGCTGAGGCAGGGATAGAATCCAGGTCCCAGGCAGCATTCAACTGCTTTAACAATGAGCACTTCCTTTCTTTTATGTAATCACACAGGAGTTATCAGGGTCATCAACAGGCTTGGAACCTTAGATCCAATTCACAGATCTCTGCCACTTGAAATAGCAGTAGTAGGTTGTCATTCTCTACGTGGACCAGCGGACACTTTCTGAATGGGTTTCACAGATGTGTGCTGACATCAGAGGAACAGTGAGACTCAGAAATCCTGGGTTTCATTCCAGGCTCTAGCGGGGAGTGTGCTTGAAAGGACATAGATTCTTCTGCTTATTCCCCCTAAGCCCTGTCCCCGGTCCAGCCATTCCCTGTTCCCCTTGTCTCATTGGCCCAGATTTGTCTAGGCAGCCCCAGTTCCTCCCCTCACAGCTCTTCATCCCAATCTGCGTTTCTTCTCCCTTCCCAGTTGCTCTTCCACTGCCTGTTTCCTATCCTCGCTTGTTTCCAGTCCTTGTCTCCCTCCCTGGGCCCCTTATTCAATCTCCTCCACAGCCTCCTGGCTCTTTGCCCTAGTCTCTTTGCCCACCCAATCCCACTGCTACCCCCATGTTGGTTCCCCATCAGATCTATCTCCCCTCCCCTCCTACATCTTCCTCCTTGTCTGTTACAGCTATCCCCCTATTCCATTTTTTTTCTTACAGCTGTCCCCATACTCCATTTTGTTTTTGTTCTCCTGTGGCCTCCCCTCCCTGGCTGTTAAGTTGTTTAGCAGGGCCACTGCCCTTCTCAAAGGGAGGGCCCCTTAAAGTTGTTTACCAAGAGCCATTGCCCTTCTCAAAGGGATGGCCACTTGTGCTAAGTGGGACCACTGCCCTGTTCAAAGGGTTAGTCCTGTTATCACCTTGTTAAACCTGGGCTCGGTGTAGGGTAGGCAATGTCCAGCTGCAAGACCTATTGTGTTTTTAAGGTCCTGGGCATGAGTCATAGGCCTCATGTGCTTTTGAGTCACCTATTGCACAGGACTCTGCCTAGACATGTCTCTGTGCTCACCTGCCTTTTTTTTTTCTCTTTCCCCTGCCTCTGAGCCAATCGGGAGACTGCCTAAGTTTGCCCTTAAAACCAGACACTTTCTGATCAGACCTCAGAAAAGGTTCCTGCATTGCTGCCTGGTCTGATCAGCCAGGGGTTCTGGGGGGTCCTTTCTCCGCTCTCATTTTATTTTTGAGCATACCCCCGTTTTTTGAACTCCCCCCCCACGAAGAACGAATTGCTGCCTGAGAGATCTCCTGATTATTGAGACCGTACCTAGCCTTCTGATGATGCTGCTTTTACCTCTGCTGCTTCCTTTGGGGCTGGTACGAATCCCTCTGTGAAACTCTCTGTACTTTTATTTTATTATTTTAGCTCCTGGCTCTGTTTCCCCAGCACCCAGACTTAAGCTAAACCTTGGTCTGTGTCTTAAAACCTCTCCTAAACTCCGCAGCACTTTGCTGCTAAAAATAAGCCTGTGCTGCTGCTGAGCTGTGCCTTCCTGGACTGCCAGCTTGCAGCCCCCCTCTCCCCCACTGCTGCTAAGGTGCACCTATTAGAATTAGGTTCTTAGTCTAGATAAGTTGTAATTTCATTTTGCATAGCTGTGGTTAAGTTAGGTTTAGAGAATTGTTTGTATTGTGCTCTGTAAGTTAGGTTTAAAAAATTGTTGCATTGTGTTCTGTTACTTGCTAATTTGTGTAGTCTTGGTTAAGTTAGATCATAGATAAGATTTTGCTGTGTTCTGTATAATTGTGGTTAAGTCTGTCTTCCCGCTGCCCCCAAACCTCAATTGTATTACTAATGTCTAGCATAAAACCCCATTGGTTACACTTTTTCTCTCTAACACACCTCACATTTTACATTTATACCACTGTGACACATTTTACCCATAACTGTTAGTTGGCTATATGCTGCTGTGACACACCCTTTACATAGAAATTGTTAGCTACCTGTTACATTTATACTTCAGTGTTAATTGGTTACCAACTGTATTGTACCCCACTGTATTGTACCCCACTATTGAAACCCCCTATACTATTTGCTAAAAGAAACCCCTCCCCAATTGTCTACCTTAACAAACCCTATACTCCTCACTATTGAATTTTCCCTTTTATTTGCATTTTCTTAATAAAGTTTATTTTGCACCCCACCTGTGTGGTAATTGCTCCCCAAGATCCCATATACCTGCTGGCAGGGACACTCCTGCCTCACTGGTTCCCAGTCCTGGTCTCCTTGCCCAGACAGTCCTCAACTTCTTTGAGGTTAGATTAGATTATCCAGTGGTCCTTTCTAGCCTTAAAAATCTATGAATCCCCAGCTCTCTGTGTCTTCACACATGGGTCCCAATCTTCTTGCCCAGCCATTCTCAGTTTCTCCCCAACATAACCCCCTCTCTTCCACTGCTAGCCTCCAGTCCCAGTCAACTGTGTTGTCTTCCCTCCCCTGCCCCGCCCTAGGCTCCTTGTCCTAATCTACTCCTACAACCCCTCTCCAAGCTCTGGCTCTTCTCTCCTTTGTAATTAGAAGCAGGTAGCTTCTTCCTCCATGCTGCCTAGGCATCAGCATCAGGAGTCAACAAGAGCACAGGAGAAACAGACTCCTTGTTCTCATTTCTAGTGTCTGGCCCTGGCACAGGCCACAGCTACCCAGAGCTGCAATTGCAGGGAAAGTTCTGCTCAGTCGCAGGTTGAGCATGCACAGTGCAGTTGGAATTTTTTGAGGAATTTAGCCGCTAAAATCTAAGAAGTCTCTCCTTAGCATGTGTGATCTATGATTTTTCAAAGGTTTAAAACTTGGCTAAATTTGGTCAGATTTCCACAGGGATGGCAAAACGCACAGCCTTGACACAAAGACCATCCCTTGCCAAATTTCAAGTCCCTCCTCCAAAGGATGGGGGGCAATACAGCTTTTCAAAAAAAAGGTCACCAGAATTTAACATGGGGACCACAACATATTTTTCACTAACCTTGTTTTTAGAAGTGGTTGAGCTGTTTTCACTTGAAAAAAAAAAAGAAAAGAAAAAAGAAAAAAAATCCAGCCTGAGGAAGATACCCAGCAAGGAAAATTTAATCCCAAATGATTTAAGTTAGGTGAAGTTACAAGCATTTGAAGTGCTGGGCAACCTTAATAATAGGTGGTTCTGTCAACCTCATCTATAATAATAAACATTTGAGTAAAACAGTTTTGGCAAAATAAGACTCAGTCTGAATCTTTGGAGGACAATGAGATGGGCTGAAACTTAAGATAGTTTACATAAAAGTCATATCCAGGGAGAGTTATTCAGCCCTTTTTATATAAACTTCAGCCTACCATGGACCATAGAGTAATTTTACAGGTTCCTTATTCACAACAGCTTAATCACCTCACTACATCCAGATTCTTTACCCTGAACACATCAAAAGGGAAAAAGAAACAGAAAATAAACTGTGCTGATATAAAAATGTTACCCCTCATAGCTATGCACCAGGGTTAAAAAAAAATCAAAAAATGACTGGTGCAGTATAAGCACATTATTGTTTTGGAGTCTGAGTGTTTTACCTAAGCTCATTAATCATATACTTTCAACATATTTTTCAATGTCCTTTTACTAATTTTTTTCTTAGAAAATGAAAAGAAGAGAAAGGGAAAAGGCACACAAAGTGAGGGGAGAAAGGGGGAAATTCTGGCTGCAATGCAAAGCCGATTTGGAGCTTTCATTATCACCATTTCTCCCTGTAGGTATTCATTTAAATGTCAACCGTTTGAAGGCATACCAATAAATATATAAATAATACAAAAAATTCAACATGGGAATAATGCCACTGGTTACTTAGGACTTGTCCACACCAGGAAAATTCATAAGCATCTTTCTCCTCTGGCATAGCTACATTGCTGGCTGCAATGTGGAAGGTGTAGTATACACAGGACACAAGGATTTTTGCCAGGTAACCCTGCTAAGATAACATAGTGGTAAAAGTGTAAACACCCTGTGTACCTTCTACAACTGCAAGGATATATGCCATAGTGGTAAAAATGCATGTGCCCGCGGGAAGCTGCCCAACATACAGCTGATTTAGGACTGAAGCAGTGCAAAAGGGATGAAGACTTTATAAAAGGATATGGTTTCTCTCCCAATGAGCTTCACTTTTCTTCAAATACTTATCATTTGGTACAATCTAAAGGGAATCCATTCTAAAGGGAAAAGAAAAAGGTGCTCTTCAGGAGTATTTTAGAATCATTTCTAGTCTGGATGAGTCAGTAGTATCCAGAGAGCAGATTAGCTCCACCACTGGCAGAGTACCATCACAACCTTCCTTGCAGTTGGAAGTTTCCCAGAGCCATCATGCAACCCATCAGTGCGTACCGACGGACTGGTGTTGTGCTATCTCTGTTATACAGAGTATATGTACTTGCATTAGTTCTAGCAAAAACTCAGTCGTCTTGTGTCTTCTTATTCCCTCTATGAATGTGGTCATTTTCAGTCATGAGGCCATATGTTATTAGTATCTACTGCATCAGAGCTTTCAGCACTTTGATTCCTGGAGAGCAGTTGCTTTATGCATGCTGCATTCTTCTTCCTTAGTGGTATGTTTGGTCAGTCTGTCAAAGTGTTTCTTTCTCTGCATTTACTGTAGTTTTATTTATATGAAAGAATTCATTCTTGGACTGCTCTTCACTGTGATGCCATATGCGTCCCATTCATGGGTCCACATGAGACAATCTGCATTATAGCTGTGCTAACAAGTCAATGAAGCCAAATATGCATCTGAACTACTGTCTGCTCCTTTTTTCCACCAGGCCTGAACATCTGCTTTTTGACAAATTGCCTTTGCATCTTATTTACTTAGGAATACAGTGGTTGGGATGCTATGCCTAGAAAACAGAGTTTTGCCAGTGTTCAAAATGTTTTCTAATAATTTTCTGTCAGTTTGTGCGAAGAGAAATGGAAATAAGAGGAGAGATCAAATGAAGATTATGGGATTCTGCTTGTCAACATCTACTGCACAGCACCAGAGATTAGATGACTACATTTTAATATTAAAAGCTATTACAATTTTAAATAGTAAAGTTAGAATGATTCAGCAGTTTGGATAACCTTAATATAAGGCATAAAATTACTTCTGGGTACCTATATTTTCAAACCTCAAAATGCAAATTGATTGCTAGAGAGCGGCTTTTTAACAGGAAAATGGATTTCTCCTGATTCAAATGGAAATTAAACCACATTAAATAAAGTTTGTCATTTACAAAAAATCTTTTAATGCTTTTTTTTGGCCATATCTTAGCTTGAGAAGAGACAATGGGAGATATTTCAAATGCAATGTATTGGATTTATCTATTTGACAGGGCATGTGGGTATGTTCCCTGCACTGTTGCCCCCAACCTCTTTGTTTAGCCCTAGCCTCGCCATCCAGCAGAGCGACAAAGAGGCTCTCTTCTTGTGGATCTGAGGTCTGCAGGAAGTGTGTGTGTGTGCACATGCATGTACAGATTGAGGACAGCATGGCGCTCAAGGGGCAGCGGACAAGGGATACCTGATATAAGTTGCCAGCTGGTTGTGGGGAAGCAATGAAGAAAGGGCTACAGAAGAGTAAGCGAGATCAATAAAGAGAATCATGGAGAGAGCAGCAGAATGGGTTTGCACCTTCTATGGCTTGGTCTACACTACATGTTTAAACTGATTTTAGCAGCGTTAAACCAATTTAACACTGTACCCGTCCACACTACGAGGCCCTTTACATCGATATAAAGAGCTCTTTAAATCGGTTTATGTACTCCTCCCCGACGAGAGGAGTAGCACTAAAATCGGTATTACAATATCGAATTAGGGTTAGTGTGGCCGCAAATCGACGGTATTGGCCTCCGGGCAGTATCCCACAGTGCTCCACTGTGACCGCTCTGGACAGCAATCTGAACTCGGATGCAGGGGCCAGGTAAACAGGAAAAGCCCCGCGAAATTTTGATTTTCATTTCCTGTTTGCCCAGCGTGGAGCTCTGATCAGCATAGGTGGCAATGCAGTTCCCCAAATCCAAAAAGAGCTCCAGCATGGACCGTACGGGAGAATACTGGATCTGATCGCTGTATGGGGAAATAAATCTGTTCTATCAAGCTCCGTTACAGAAAACGAAATGCCAAAGCGTTTGAAAAAAATATCTCCAGGCTACACAGTGCTGCGTGACAAGCGTAACGGGAAGCCAGAGACTCAAATGGACGCTCATGGAGGGAGGGAGGGGGTACTGAGGACTCCAGCTATCCCACAGTCCACAGCAGTCTCCGAAAAGTATTTGCATTCTTGGCTGAGCTCCCAATGCCTGTAGGTTCAAACACATTGTCCGGCGTGGTTCAGGGAATAGCTCCTCAATTTTTACTCCCCCACCACCACGTGAAAGAAAAGGGAAAGAAATCGTTTCTTGACTTCTTTCAGTGTCACCTATTGTCTACTGAATGCTGCTGGTAGACGCGATGCTGCAGCAGTGAAGAGCAGTATGCCACTCCTCTCCCCTGCCTGGTGGCAGACGGTGCAGTAGGGACTGGTAGCTCGTCCTTGTTATCAACCCGTGAGTGCTCCCTGGCTGGCTTCAGGTGAGGCTGGCCAGGGGCGCCTGGGTAAAAATAGGAATGACTCCGGTCATTCCCAGTAGATGGTACAGAACGGCTGGTAACCATCTTCATCATAGCAACTGGGGCTGAGCTCCATCAGCCCCTCTCCCTTCCTGTGTAAAGAAAAGATTCTGTCCTGCCTGGACTGTCATAGCAGTGGCATGCTGGGCTCCTCTCCCCCACCACGCTTAATGTCCTGCCTGGACTGTCATAGCACCGGGAGGCTGCCTCCCCCTCATTTTATCTCACTAAACAAGTCACTGTTTCTTATTCCTGCATTCTTTATAACTCATGACACAAATGGGGGGACACTGCCACGGTAGCCCAGGAAGGTTGGGGGAGGAGGGAAGCAACGGGTGGGTTGTTGCAGGGGCACCCCCCATGAATGGCATGTAGCTCATCATTTCTGCGGGATCTGACACAGAGCAGCTGTGCTCTCTGATACACTGGTTCTCTAGTACACTTGCCCCATATTCTAGGCAGGACTGACTTTATTTTTAGAACCATAAAGGAGGGATTGACTCGGGGAGTCATTCCCAGTTTTGCTTTTGCGCCCCCGGCCGATCTCAGGCCAGGGGCACCCATGATAGCAGCAGACAGTACAGAGGGACAGATAACCGTCATCTCATTGCCAATTTACCCGGCAGCAGACAGTACAGAACGACTGATAACCGATCTCTGCTATCATGCAAAAGCAAATGAATGCTGCTGTGTAGCGCTGGAGTATCGCCTCTGTCCGCGGCATCCAGTACACATACGGTGACTGTAAAAAAAAAAAAAAAAAGCTGAACGGCTCCATGGTTGCGTGCTATGGCGTCTGCCAGGGCAATCCAGGGAAAAGGGCGTGAAATGATTGTCTGCCGTTGGACGCTAGCCTCGGACCATGGACACACATCGCCGAATTAATGTGCTTAGTGTGGCCGCGTGCACTCGACTTTATACAATCTGTGTTGTAAAACCGGTTTACGTAAAATCGGAATAATCCCATAGTGTAAACGTACCCTATGTCTCCTGCACATCCTAAGAGGCTTATTGATGCAGTTTACCCCTCTAGCTAAGTCTTAGAAGGCCATTGGGGTGTACCATCCTCCTTGCCCAATGTAGGCTGCAGGTTCCCATACTCCCTTCCAGTGCTTAGTAGTCTTATCAAGGTCTCCCTACTCTCCTTTTAAGGCTTGCCGGGGCACCAATGCACTTCCTTAGATGAAGGTCCACTACCAGGCACCTTATAGGTTCATAGAAATAGGTGTCCCTATCTTAGGTGTACCAAATCCCTTGCTGTCTCCAAATCTGCAGACCTTATTAGGTCCCCAGGAAGAAAGGAATCCCATCTCCTATGTACCAAATAAGATCTGCAGGAGTAAGCATTCCTCTTGACACTTTTGGGTGGCATGCAAGAGTTGGCTATACTCTTGCAGAATCGATGTAATCAGGAGGAAGGGAGAAAAATGGCCAGCAATATATATAAAAGCTGGTAAAAGTCCCATTGTGAGTTTGTACCTGGCTCATGTCCAGTATGCAGAGATTGGTGAAAAAGTTTATAGAGCTGTATGATTTTCATATTCAGAAACTGACCAATTATTGATATTATGTTCAAGAATATTAAACTGGGGAAAAACTCCTAACGAAAATTGGGCTAAAATGTGAAGTATAATGGGCAGAGGACTAAAGGGTAGCAGGAAGGAGAGAGGACAGGATATCTTAGAAAAAGAAATAATGAGTGTCTGTACTTATCTAGAGGACTGTCTTGTCCTGAGAGGACTGTCAGAAGCGGCAAGATGAACAGATAACTCCAGGTAAGCAGGGAACACCTTGTAGTTGGCAGCACTCTAATGGAGAGAGAATGGCAATTCAGATTACACAGCCAAGAAAAGGAAGAGGATATTTTTTTTAATTATGTGTGGGAAACAAATTAATGCGAGCATTAAAAACCCTGACCACGCAGCCACACAGGATGTACCGAAGTTAGTTTGTTCGGGTGTGGAATTTTTGGACAAGAGTGAGGGGGGGTTTCCCCTCAAGCACCAAAAGCAAGTAACTGCTTTCAGTCACTTTGGCAATTGGAACAAATGAGGAATGACTGCAAAATGCTTGAGTCAGATAAAACATGACAGAATCTGAATCCAGCTACTGATTTCTTGGAATAGTCTCATCAGATTCAGAAATGTCCCTTACTCCCAGCCTTGTACACATTCTCTAGAATATCGGGCAGCCTTATTAGGCAATCTCTTAAGAGACTGTCTTAACAGACTGCCCCTAAGCATTCCTCAAACTGAGTACAATTCAGTGTCATCTTTAGTAGTAGACTACGATGTTAAACAACTGATTTCTGCTGGTTCCTGGAGTGGTCTTGTACAAACAATACCTATAATTATCAACCATTCCTGACTCTGCAGTCAGATGTAGTTGTGCTATTTTATGTTTGGCAGACATACTGTGTGATTTAGCAAACCCCTCTAATTACAAGTCATAGTTTGTACAGGTTTCATTTGTGCTATTTTAATTCCACCCAGAGCAGCACTGAAGTCTTACAGTTTCTTGCTGTACCCTTGCATGTGTCAGGAATCATGACCTGCAGTAAAGCCATTCTCTGAGAAACCTAATGGATATAGCTGCTGTGTAAAACGCTGCCTGATTGGTTGGAAGAGTCAGCAGACCAGTTCTTAAGCCTGGCAGCAGCAGCAGTTCAATAGCTGCTCAAAGCATTTGCCCATAGCTGCAGTACTTTCTGTTCCGGCTTTGTTCCCAGCCCTGCTCCTGCCTTGCCTGATTCTGATTCCTGACTTCTGAGCTCGGCTCTGGCATCTGACTCCAGTTTTGACCCTTGGCTCCAACTCCTGCCTTCTGCTTCAGCTCTGAACCTGGCCTCTGACTACTAACTCTTACTCTAATCAGTGGGCACAAAACTGCCCATGTCCTGGTCACTGGCAGCATCTGCTATATTTGATCTTTTCTGGATTTAAGTCAGAATTTTGGAGGATGCCATGTAAAGATTAATTACCATTCAGAAAAGCTAAGTAAATCAGAGCAAACATTTACGGTTAACTTTTATTCAGCTGGCAGGTGATGTCATATCATAGCAGGGCATCATTGCAAAAGCTTCATTTTAGTATCTGACAATATCTCATTATTTTCCTGCCCTCTTGGGGGCTCTCTGACTGAAATAAAGCAATGAGAACGAGGTACTGCTTCAGATTAGACATGCTGGTTCTCATCTTTGGTCTTGTCACAGTTACTCCTCTAGCTACATGTCTGTCCCCTTTCTGGACAGACGTGTAGCTAGCTTGTCTGGACAATCTGAGTGCATCCCCCTCAGATCTTGGGATTCTTGCTGTTAACTGTTTCGGAGCTGAATGTTGTGATTCTTCTACTCTTAGACTGGGAGCTTCCCTGTGTATGCCAGCCACTTATCCCTCTGGGTTTCAGGCAACTGTGTTTCTTCCCTTCTGAGACTTGTGACCAGAGATATTCACCAAAAACCTGGTTAAAACAAAGTATTTTTATTTACTAGTTGGAGCAAAGCATTAGAGAAAAAAGATTTTAAAGCAAACAGTTTATATGTAGACGACATCTTTCTTATGCTTCACTACAAGCTAAGTTAGATAATGTTCCCTCTTAGGTTACGGGAACAGAACAGACCCAACTCACATTCTCCCAGCAAAGCCTAGCTCCTCCTGTGTGTCTTTGGGACTTTGGTCTGTTTCTCCCATTGGCCCATTCTGTTCAAACTGATTTTGAGTGCTGCTCAAGGAAAATGAGCTACAGACTGTAAAGCTACTTGCTCTGGTACTGTCTTTTAATGACCTTGAAGTGTAAGCTGTGTGGCAAAGTACCTGCCTCTCGTTTTGTTAGCTCAGTCCTTCTTAGCCTCGGAGACACAGGCTTGGGCAAAATAAAAGAAAAAACCCCTTCCCAATCTCACAGGGTCTGGCTGATCCCTTCTCAGCCAGCCCCTTGCTCTAATTTCCTCTCCTTCTGGGGAGAATGCAATCTGCCTTGCAAGAAGATCCCTCAAAGTTCAGCTGCCCTCACTGCGGGCAGACTACTTCTGCTTCTCTCTTCTCGCCCCCCGCCTTCCTGCCAGGGAAGGTTTTTAAAAAGGTCTCCAGCGAACTGGGTGCAGCTGAAGCCTAATTAGTTCCCTGCTAACCCGATGTCCAGCTTGAACATTAATTCGCAGGGCTAAGCTCCGCGGACGCAATTACTACCCCTCTCCTGGTAGCGAATGTCCTGACGTTTTGCACCATACATCGCCGAACCCCCGCGCTCAAAAAGCGCGGTTGGGCTACTGGGAGGAAAAAGCAGTGGCAACCCTCGACAGCCATCGACATGGCAATGTTGGTTCCGGACCGGGTGCCGAACCGGCACACTGGAGAGGGTTGAAGTGATAAGGAACCATCTCGTGTACTGGCGCGCATTCTTGTCTTGTTTTGGCAGTACCTATTGCTAATACTGGTGGTTGGTCCGTGATTAACAGTTGGTTATTATTTCCTCTTGTCCTATGTAGATAATAGCGGAGGCTTTTCTACGGCCCATTTTACTGCCAGGTCATTCCTCTCTTTCACTAATTAGCGTACTTTCGTATCCTTATGGACGACTGGAGGCTTTCTACTGGAGGAGAGGGACCCGGGGTTCGTCTTCTGACCATTTGGGAAAGCCGCGCCCCAGCCGCTACTGTCGCGAGCATCCGTCTGTAGGATACACTCCTGCCCCAGTTGGGGCTTATAGTACGGGGTCGTGCAGAGGCCCGTGTCGCAAAGATTGCAGAGCTTCAGCTGCAGCAGATTCATTTTCTATGTCTGGGCCTGAGGCCCTGGTCAGGTTCCGTAATGGCAGGCCCTGGTGCGAGTGAGGGAATGAACCGCCATAGTACCGCTACACGAGTCCCAGCGAATGCTCGGACCCTGTTTTTTTTCCCCGGAGTGGGGCGGGGCACTTGTTATGGCGTCAGTTTTGTTGGAGTTGGGGCCATCCCCACGCCCTCCCACTATCATAACCAGGTATTTTGGTTGGCCCAGTAAACGTCCGAATCGATACACGTTGGAGGGATTTGCGGTCACTCCTGTTTTTCAGGGTATCTAGGACTGCCTCTACTTTCGAGGTGCGGCTCCCAGTCGGGCTATATATTATGAACGTCATCAGATAGGCAGCAGCGTAACCTCCCTATGGCGACCGTAACAGTTGATCCATTAGCCGCTTGGAAGGTAGCGGGGGCCCCATTGCCAATCCAAAGGGAAGAAACAGTGATTGATAATAGCCTTCCGGGGTTTGCAAAGGCCGTCTTCTCTTGTCGGCCTTAGCCAGGGGATCTGGCCAATAGCTCTTAGTAAGATCAAGATCCATGGGTAAAGGAGGCGTCCAATCGGACACCCTCGTTTACGCTTGCGAAGTCGTTGCATGAACCGCATACTGCCTATCTGGCTGAGGCATTAAAAACCACGGAACTGGACCATTGGAGATGAGACTCCTCATAACCCTAGGCCAGCATCTTCCTGACTGCTTTCTGAATTTCTTCTCTCTTGGGCCTCCAGGATCCAGTATGGCTTGACGTGCACCTTCAACTCCAGGCTCTGTGAAGATGTGAATGGTGAACCTCCGTAGTCCCACCTGGCTTCTTCCGAGAACACATCTTGGTTGCGTTTGACAGGCTATAGCCTCGGATGTTGTTCCGGGGTCAGCTCTGGGATATTCCACCAGGTTTGGCTGATCGGTCTTTAGGGGGTGGCGCCCCCAGCGCAGCTACCAGGGTTTCTCTTTATCCTGCCAGGGTTTCAGCAGATTTATAGGTAGATCTGCTCCGGCTTCAGCGACTGGCTGCCAACTTATAGTCAACCTCTCCTACTGCTTGATTACCTCATAGGGTCCCTGCCATCTGGCCAGGAGCTTGCTCGCCGTCGGGAGTATGAGCACCATCACCGGTCACCACTTGAACTTCCGGGCTTGGCTTGACGATTGTAGTATGTCTTGTTGCGGCCACTCTGGCCTCTCCTGTGTTTCCGGCACGCAGGGGGGTGACTCTGGCGATTCGGTCTCTCATTTGTAGCACCATGTTCACAATGTTGCTCCCCGGGTTCGGCTGCTCTTGCCCGTCTGCTTAGCAGGTCCACTATGGCCCCTGGGGTGCCGACATATAAACTAGCTCCGAAGGGGGAGAATCCAGTGAAGCCTGAGGAACTTCCCGGACGGCAAACAGCACATAAGGTAGCAGGGGCATCCCAGTCTTTTCCATCGCAGCTGCCTACCTCCGTAACATGTTCTTTCAACGTCCTATTAAAAGTCGTTCAACGAGGCCATGCGGTCTGGGGGTGGTAGACCGACGTTCTGAGGTCCGTAGCTGAAGCATGTTAACAAGTCCGTCATCATAGCTTAGACACAAAGGGGGTCCCTTGGTCGTCAGGACTCCTTAGGTTATCCCTACTCTGGACAAAATCTGGACTAATTCTTTGGCTATGGACTTGGACAATGGTAATTCCATTAGGGGGACGGCCTCGGGTACTCGGGTGCAGAATCTAGTACACCAGGATGTACTGATGGCCTGGCGACTTTTCCAATGGCCTCACTTCCATGAGCATTCACTCAACGGAAGCCTCAATAATGTAACGGACCAGGAGGCCCTTTAAGTATGGGTCAGGGCATGTATTGGTCACTCCGGACAGGAGGAACAATATCGGCCGGACGGCTGCATTAAATGCCAGGCCCAAAAAACCTCGTAAGAATCCGATGCGATGGGTCTAATCATCCTAATGGCCCCAAACAGATGACGCGTGGCCAGATCCATTCGCCTTTGATGCTTCCGGGGACCAAGAGTTGTTCGATGATTGCTTCTGGACGCGGACTACCTACCTACAGCAGATCATTTTAATCGTGTAATTATAGTCCCGGGCCCAGCTTCCCATCTCACTGGGACCCCATTCACCTCGACTACTTCCTTAAAAATGGTTGTGGTATATGGTGATCGATGGCCTATCCTGACCAAAATTCCCACGTGCGGCCATTTGTCCCATTTCGGGCGGGGTCCCAACCCTGTCTCCCTCGGAAGCCCCGGGAACCCGGTCCAACAATTGGGTTGGAGTTGGCTCGACCTACGTTCCCGCTGTCAGCATGAGTCCTTCTTCCCCTGCCAGTGGTGGGCGTCAGGTACGAGTCAGGATCCTCGTCTCTCCTTTTATAGGCCTCGTTCCCATCCGAGTCTCCTGGATTCCCCGGTGGGGAGAACACATGCTGGCTAAACTCGGTGAAGCGGGAGAGAGGGGTCCCTATATGGGCACTCCTTGGATCCCAGGGTTCTCCTTCCTTCTCCTCGTTTCCTTGGGAGAGGCCATCCAAAACCGGGAGTCTGCGTCGTTAAGGAACAGGGTAAGCGGATTTCGGAATGACTCTCACTGTCACCTCGGTGGGGTTTCCAAACATTACTTCGCATGCGGTAGGGAACAGAATCGAGGTAGTAGAGCTGACATCCCATGTACCACAGGCATCGCCGAGCGTATTGGCTGGGATCAAGTTGGCCCGGCCGACCAGCTCCCTGGAGACCAGTGTAACTACACGCCCAATCGATTATGCAGTGGTTTCTACAGCCGTTTCAGCTTAATGCCCCTAGTGTATCTATGATGGACAGCACAAAACCCTGACTAGACTTATTAGATCGCATGGTCCCCTATATCTCTCAGTTCACACTGGCATAGGCTCTCAAGAATAGGGCGCAATTGGGCATCAATATGCCCTAATTCACCACAGGATAACACTCGGTCTCACCATGCGGCAAGCGCCTATCTTTGTCGGGGTGCTGGATGTATCCCTGAGCCTTTCTTCCCCAGTCCCTCCAGTTCTTTCCGGGACTTGCCGCGGCTCCTTCGCTCCTGCCTTCCCCTATTTTCCGGCCAGAGCTAGGGCAAACGGGCCTCGCGCATACGGAGGCTGGCCTCACGATCACTGCGCGCCTTTCTCCCTCCGGTGGTCTGAGAAGTTCTGTGGTGCTAGTGCCTCTCCACGAGAGCAACTAGATCGTCATAAGAGGGACGGGATCATTTTGGCGGACCACTCCCCGTATGTCGGTGCAACCCTCTCATGTTACCTGTCCGAATTGACCAGTGGATCTCTACTACCTGCTTCCTGGCCCATAGGCTCGGGGCGGAGCCACTTCCAAGCAAGGTGTATCAAATCAAATAGTGGGGCCTTGATGGTTTGTTCCTCGCCGTCTCTCACTCGTGGAAGCGCTGCGGCCTTATGGCCGTGCGTACCGCCTGTCCCTCGCCGAGTTTCGCCCTTCACCGAGAGTAATCCATAGCGCTGTTCTGCGGTTCTGTCAAGTAGGCTTTGGGCTCCCCACAATGGATGGAGCCAGAGGACTGGCCACTGCTTTGGACCAGGCTCCCGTGCCGTGTCCTCTGGACGCAGGAGATCACGCCTCTCATACGTCATCTGTTTGTATCTTCTGCAAGTTAGTTGCTCGCGCCGCGCAGCTGACTCCCCGGGCCCACGTGCGTCATGTAGGTCAGGCTTCAACGGTTACTACGTCGTCAGGGGTGCGTCGATCTTGGGCTGCCTGTCATCAAGCAGTGGTTGTCTCCTGTTGCAACCCGTACGGACTCCCACTGGGCATGCACCTGCAACCGGTAGCCTCTTTTGGGCGCGCAGTGGCCATGCAAGCAAGCCTTTCAAACATCATCTCCATTTTGGTGTTTTTACCTTGCCCAGTGATGGCTCTGCCACGAGAGCTCACTCACTAGGCATCCACCCCTGATCAGCCACGTGGTGGCAAAGTACTGCCTCATCCTTTGTTAGCTCGTCCTTCTTAGCACTGGAACACAGGCTTGGGGTAAAATAAAAGAAAAACCCCTTCCAACTCTCACAGGGTCTGGCTGATTCCTTTCTCAGCCAGCCCCTGTGCTCTAACTTTCTCTCTCTCTGGGAGATGCCAATTGCCTTGAAGAAGAGTTCAGAGTTCAGCTGCCCCTACTGTAGCGCAGCTCTCTGTCTTCTCTCTTCTCCCCCCCCCCTTGCTTCTCTGCCAGGATGGGTTTTAAAAGGTCTCCAGCAGATTGGGCCAGCTTGAACCTAATTAGTTTTCCTGCTAACCCCTGTCCAGCTTGTAACCTTATTCCCCAGGCTAAGCCTTCCGGGACCAATTACTACCCCTCTCCTGGTAGCTAATGGTCCTGAGTTTGCCACAGCTGTTAGGCAACTATTAGAAATGTCCTCTGTCATGGTTACTGGGTAAGCTATGCCTTAGGCCCCTTTCTGACCCTCTTGAGGGCACCCCTTCCGGGACAGGTTTTGTTACCCTTTCCTGCCTTTAGTGGAACCATGTGGTCCAACCACTCTTAGACTGGGTCTCTGGGCGGTAGCCTTCCTGTTTACCAACCAAGTTAACTCAACTGGCTCAAGTGGGTCACCCTTTTTGTTCTGGGAGCCTGTGACAGCAGCTGACTTAAATGGTTCATAAACAGCCTCTATAGAACAAAGTAGCTTCTAGTTGCCCAAAGGAACACAGCATCTAGAAAAGTGGGTTAAAACAACAAATAGTTCTATATGCATATTTCCTTACCTAAGCATTACCTCTCTAACCACAGCTCAGTTAGATCCAGCTTATTCCCATTTCTGGGGTGGGAGAGTCACCTGCTTTTTGCATTTCCTGTTTCTCTGCCTGCCAGAGGCAAAGCTCTAGAGGTTGCAGCTGACAGCCCACTCAATTCCCCTTCTCCCCTAGGCCAACATTTTTAAGATATAGGATCCATTTGATTCTAGGCTGTAAGCCTTGGGAAGAGTCAGCCATGCCAGCCTGTTAGGAGCTAGGCAGAGGCATTTCCCAATTAATAGCTCCCCCCATTGTTCCCTTAAGGAGCCTATCTTTGCTCTTGTTTCATTTCCTGTTGGCTTCTCCCTTAACAAGTCCTGTGATTTAACTCCTGACAGTCAGACAGGATAATAACAAACAGATAAACTGAGATTCACAGAATACCTGTAAAAATAATACACATAATTCTCTCATTCTCCACAGCCGCCTTCCTTTTTCCATAGGTGGATAGGCCCTGCTACCCAGTCAGACCTGTAGAATGAAATATCCATTCCCATATGTGATACAGACATACCACAATAGTGTCAGACTGGAGAGGCTATTAATAATTAGCAAAGAACACCTCCATATTTATCACAGATCTTTTATACAAGACATGTCCTACCTAAGTGTAGGAAGGAATGGGCCACTTATCACTCCTATTTCTCTGATCATGGATGTCTAATGGCTCTCTTATGGTTGGGCAACAGAGATTGGACAAGAAGTCAGCAATGGATAGATGCATTATGTGCATTACGGTGAGCCACTTCTCCCTGCTGAATCATAGACTCAGAAATATGTAGGAACAACATAGTCTCTGATTGATGGCATGTAACTCATCCATAATGATCTGTATAATACAGGGCAATCATTCTGTAGACTGGTGCAGGTCATTGAATAACATGTTTTGCAATCCTGCAATCCATTACAGTTCAAAATGGGAATAATGACAGATGCTTCAGGCAAACCTGCCCAAAGACATGAGAATTTGAAAATCCTTTGCACTAATATTACACAGCATAAACATTTCATTCAGCATCATATTTTAAGTATATAATGTAATGGAAAACAGTTGACTAAAACTACCTACTGAATATTTCCTACTACCAGTGTGATATTATTTAAAATTCAAATTCTGTCATTAACTCTAAATTTCGTATGGATCCATTCAATATATATACAGCAATACTGTGTATTTTAATGGAAAGAAAAGTTTCTTAAAGATTCCGTTGTCTGTTTGAAATGAATGTGAATCTTCCAATGTTTCTCTTAACTGGCTTAGTCTTAAGATCTGAATGTGAGACTGATAACTGGTTCAGAAAATAAAAAACCCTTATGCCCAAACAGTGAACCATTTCTAGGACCAAACTGAAACTAACCCTTTATTAAGGTTTGTATATATGTTTTATTCATTTATTTTTTATTTAAATCTTGGCTCAACCAAAAGTAGAAGTGCTGGATATTTTGTGAATAAGCCTATTGATAAAATGATTTCTAGACCAGTATCGCAGACTCAATTACTTTGGATAATCTTGCAATAAATATCCCAACTTTTGAATGCTTATCTGAACCAAGCCAAGACATTGCATGTTTTCAAATTTGCACTAACCTGTGATTTTAGACACTGAATTTCTCAATTAAATATCAAAACAATAATATTTTAAATACACACACACAGAGTTTTTTTCATCCCAGCGCATCTGCAAAGCACTTAAAAAGTTGGTATATATATACAGCAGGGTTTCTCAAACAGGGGTCGCTGCTTGTGTAGGGAAAGCCCCTGGCGGGCCGGGCTGGTGTGTTTACCTGCCCCGTCCACAGATCCAGCCGATCGCGGCTCCCACTGGCGCCGGTTTGCTGCTCCAGGCCAATGGGGGCAGCTGGAACCAACGCAGGCTGCTGGAGTGGAGAACTGCAGCCAGTGGAAGCCGCTATCGGCTGGACCTGCCGATGCGGCAGGTAAACAAATCGGCCTCGCCCGCCAGGGGCTTTCCCTACACAAGCGGCAACCCCTGTTTGAGAAACCCTGATATGCAGCATCATTCACACCCAGCTATCTCTTGGATGGAGGTAAAAAAACAGACAGACAGCATACTAAACAAAGTTTAGAGGAGGGAAAGAAAAAAAAGGAATTATATAAGTCTCACATATTTGTTAGGGAAATTCATTTCCAGTAGTGGGATACACATTTCCCTTCACACAGCTGGAATGTGGCACAGGAGAATACTAACATTTGGAATGTAGTCTACATTATTGCAATTTCAGGTAAACGTGCATTATGCACTTCTCTCATTTAAATTATACTGAGGGCTATGGAAAAGACTATATGACAAACAACCTAATATATTTTGGAAAAGCAGGTATTGCACTTGCTTTTCCAAGATATGTTGATCTTCCAAGATATGTAGTGTATTAGAGGGAAGATTGAGGCTTCAAGTAATGTGACAAGCATATGAGACCTTATTAAATACTGTGTAAACAATTCTGAATGTAGAAAACTTGTGACATGCACTTATGAGTAATTAAGTAGAAATGACAATTTCTGTGTAAAACTGCATTTACCATACTAAAATCGGAAGACAGTACTCAAGAATATCTTCAGCACAAGAAAAATTGTTACTTCAAGCCATCCTTATTGCCAAAACCCTAATCCTTATCAAATGAAAATCACCATCTGTCCATTAGATCAATGACTGGCACTTGGGTCTCATTGATTTAGCTATTATGGAAAAGATATCATATAGGATACATGACAAATTAGACTCTGTCATACATATTTGGTCAGATTTTACTCAATTTTTCCAAATGAGATAATTAGCTACAGCTTTTGAATTTTAAGCTAGTGTAAATATTACAGATTAAGCTACTGTAATCTCTCTTTCCTTTATCCACTTTTCTTTTTCAAATACATGCATAATGAGGCTTTTTGTCTATATTTTTGGCGTCACATTTAACCTCTCCCCCAACATTTAGGTGAACATTTTCTCCGAGTGGCATATATAAAAAGTTGTACATTGTTAATAATCAAGATCAAGTATTTCAGAAGAATCCAGAATGGACCTCTGTGTGCATTGTAAATCAAAATTTAAATACTTCAGTCATATTTCATTCTGAGATGCCCATTCATAAGATTACATATTGGAAGAGAGATTTTGTACAACACTTTTACATTTCAAATACCTTTTATTAAACAATTTTAATGCTAACCCTGATATTTATTGTAATTCTTAATTACAGTAAATATCAGTGATATCATTAAAATTGTGTAATAATTATAATCTTAAAGTGTAAACACTTTTCTTAAAACTTCATCAAACCATATGATATGGAAAAATATACACAATAAACACAGAAACTGCCTACATTCACACATGCATTTTATTTTTTTTAAGCGGGTATTTTTAAAGGTCTCACAGGCACACACTTGAAAGCAGCTGACATTGCCACCATCTTTTGAAAGTCACTTCATCCTGCAGGATGGTTGTGGATACATATATTTCATCCACATAGTTACTTTGTATCTCTCCCAAATCCATGTTGCTTTTCATAGTCTGGGAGTGCATCTCTCTTCCAGGTACAGTGGAGTTGGCCGGAGGGCCCCTCTGCTCCCAGCCTCAGTACATATGAAGTGAACTGCCCGGAAATGCAGTTGCACTGGCAGTTGCTCTCAGGTTGTGCTGATGAGAGGTTATTGTTACCCAGCTGAAGTTAGGAAACTATAATACAGGCAAGGGCTTTTACACTGGATAATTCGGAGGCTGGTAAATTTGTTGCAGGCTCCACACCAATTTGTAGAGTTGCAATCCAGATTTTAAGTTTTCTTTAAAAAGTGTCTAGCTCCTCATGGTTGTAAGCAAATCGTCTCAAATGCATGTATATGAAGCAGAGATGTCTTCATGAGACTGCAAAGAGCCTGAAACAAGAAATCCAAGAGAGTTTGAACTGCTGCATTCGTGTCTGTGTGGTGTTAACTCTGAAGACTAATGATGCCAATGCAATTGCCTATACTTTACTATTTCATCTGCTAATCATATTAAGCAGACACTTCAGCTGGGTTACAATTATTATTCCACAATCTCAGCTCCCTTCAAAAGACCCAATGCCTCCTAACCAGTTGCAAAAATCACCCCTTGACTATTCCTACAGTGCAATTATGTGCTGTCCATACTCAGCATATTGATGACTGACAGTCTAAAGGTGCATTAAATTGATTTTAATATTACAAATAAATAACAAGGGAAACTCTATTGATCATAGTATTCATTTTCATATTTAAATCAATACAAAATTCTTTGGCACTTATCTGAGTATGCCACAGAATTTCCAGGCTGCTGCAAGTGCCATGGAAACAAATGAATCTTGCCATAAAACTTGGGTACACTTTGCCACCAAGTAGACAGCACCTTGTTTGCAGAAAGCTTTTGATAAATGTGCAGCATTTTGGAGTATAATTATGCAAGGTGCAACAATACTAGATATATATGTTCCTTTACTACTAGTGTTTTCTAACTCAGTTTTTGTTAAAGAAAGAAGTAATATAGGGAACTTTGAATCTGTAAATACAGGCTGTATGTCAAAATCTGTCCTGTCTTCTAGCCAATGCCACTCCACTGAAGCCATTGATATTGCATGGGGCCTAAGTCAGTGCAGAATTTGGCATTATAGCTTTAGTCAAAACTCAAATTTCTTTAAAGTTCTGCTGTACTGGGACTTTTAAAGCTAGTCAAATTGAATCTGTAATTTAGCTTCCCATTACTTTTTCATGACACCTTCTAGGCCAACATAACTTTCTTGGTGCCCATAAGATTTACAGTTTTATGTCCTGGAATACTGCACTCATATGACCCTATGGAATAGAATCACATATATCCGGTTGCTCTATTGGTGTATTACAAAAAATTAATGAGGCCATTTCTGAAAAGATGTTCTAGTAATTTATAAAGGCATGGTACATAACAAGCTAAACATACCATAGATATCACATAACATGTAAAGCTATGAAATGAATTAACACAGTACAGCATGTGCAAAAAAAAATCACTTTGTCAGGTTCTAAATGGAAACTAATTTTTGATATGATTCACTTCTAGGTTTTTTCTTACCTTCCCTTGTAATTTCCTCTATGCTTGCAGTATTATTTAAATACATCTAACTTATTACACCACTGTCCACCATGTCCTTATTTGTCTTTGTTTGAGTAAGGGAGGAGTCAGGATGGGAATCTTTTGTTATTGAGCAGAACTCTTGCTTCAAAAAAGTCACTACTTTCTTGATTTGTTTTTAAATAAATTCCAATAGATTCCCACTTTCAGAATTTTTAACAACTGTATTACCTAAAAAATATACTGATAATCACATCAGAAATTCTATTAGTCTGAATCTGAATCTTTACTTTTCACCTTCCGATTTAACACACAGTACAAAGCATATTCAGGTGTCCCCATTGTTTTAATATTCTGTATAAAGAAGTTTACACGTTATGAGTCATTTAAATAATAGTAACAATATTTTGCCCTTTAAAAATATCTAAAATCCACTACTTTATTCTAAGATAATAATAACTCCACATTAAAAAAAATAGTTTAGGCCAAGCTGCCAAATCCTATTACAGATTCAATCCTATTAAAACGTTCCCAGGTTTAAGCCTGCTTTGGAGTTTTTCATAAGAGTGCATGACCCCTACCAAAACCCCTACATGTGTGGTCAAGGGACCTAAGGATAATTGTAAACTCCATGGGCTCCCATTAATCTCAGCACAGTCAGATATTAGTGCTTGTAAATCAGCACCTAAACAAGGACAATAGTTAAAGCCATCAATAGTCTTTTAATGAGGCAGATCAAAAACAAATGAAAGCAGCAGGACACTAGGATTTGCCAAGGAGGGGAAAGGAAAGCAGAAGGCTTTGTCTGATTTCTTATACAAAAATAGATTGAATTAGTCCAGGACCTGTGCTCTTACTACTGGATCTGCTGTTAAAAATATATAATTTCTAGTGCCTCACTCACTTTCAGTTTACAGGGACCAGGAGTTTTTTTATATATCTAAAAGATGAGGCTATAACTGATCATCACATCAGGTGAATGTGGAATGTGTGTCTGTCAAGAATTAGAATGAATTATCTACATCCTCACAGGCATACTGTGCAGCTACTGAAATTCCCACAGATGTTATTTAGCCATCAAAAAAGAAAATGTCCTGTTATGAAGTTCTATATTATAAAGGGGAAGAAAATAAAGCATGATAAGAATTTACTCCTAACACGCATGTGCAGCAGTACTGCCGTGGTTGCTGAGCAACCTAAAGGCACCGTGCCATAGTAAAAGGAGGAGTAGAGGAGACAAACGCACAGCAACATAGGCAGCTGAATTAGGTAGTAAAGAGGACACTCACTAGGAGTTCCCTAGCTTCCAGATCATTTCTATCTTATCTTTTTATTTTGTTGCTAGCTGCCCTAGACACAATTAGCTTAAAAAGCTGTGAGGCAGAGAATAGTTGGGGGGGAGGAGCTTTAAACCCGTAGAAAAGCTTGTTTTATGTTATTCTGCCAAAACAAAAGGCCACAAGAAAACATTTTGAAAACTAAAGAGGGAGACTAACTTGTTCATCTTTTTTACAGCTGATATCTTGACGATATGTATTGTGTAGAATGCCAAAATAAAACTAGAAGCGCTTCCAGTGCCTTACTTAACATTTGCCTTAGGAAAACGCATACTGTAGAGCTACTTTAAACTACAAGTTCATTTACAAAACTTTTTGCATCTTCAGGGCTGTTGCCGTTTTTTTTCTTTGGGTTATTTTTCCTGAAATGAAAAGGCGTGACTACAGATCTCAGGTAAAACCCTTTCACAGTTTCATATCAATCAGGCCAGAATTTCACCCCATATGTCTATTCTTGCATCCTTTTTGCCCATGAGGAGTTAGGTTTCATGCAAATAATCCCACCCCATTACTTGCACAAGTAACAGCTATTGATATACATAAAGGGTTACAGGATTGGAGGCCAGTTTATATAGTACTCTCTTTTCCAGTGTCTTTGAAACACTTAGATACCACATGATAGCAACTATAGAAAACTAAACGGATACAGAAGAACTGTAGAACAGTCTACCACACTGGGCAGGTAGGATGGGCATGATGTCTGAATAGATAGCACTCTCATGCTCTGGATCAGATGGTTACAGATCTTTGCTCCTCTCTAGAGATTATAGAGTTGCATTTTCATTATACAGTTGGACAATAATTCTGTGACTAATAATAGTCACTCTTTCTCTAATGAGATCACTTCACAGTCACTGGCACTGAGGCAAACATTTACAGCTAAGTGCTCAAAAGAGTGTGAAGTACAAATTGTATATAAATCATTCCTCTGGAAAACACTATTTGAGTACAACACAAGATATTCTCAAGTATTCCTAAGGCAGGAAGAAGGTACCACCATCAGACTGAAGTGACTGTGTACATCAGCCTGATTTCACTTGTTCTTCATTAGAGTTAACAGTTGTCTACATTATCCCATTCTTTCACATACAGGTCCCCATATATAAGACCAGCTCCAGTCAAAAATTATTACACAATTCCGATAAGCTGCGTAAAACTAATATAACCATAAAAAAGTAGTATTACTGTTGGTCACCAATTCCAAAGTATTTGCATTTGTTAAATGCTGCCTCTGCAACACTGATTTACATTTTTTAAAACCCACAAAACTTTCTAACCATTACTTTTTACTGCTCTCCATAGCCAAAAGGTGGCAGTGTATTATCCATCATTCATTAGTGACACTATCTGCAGAGATATACTTGTCTTGAGCAATTGTATCCACTTTATGTCACCACAGTATGCTGATTTTCATTATAAAGGTTTAAAAAATGTAATTTCCGTGAACACATAAGATTAATTATACAAATCACAGTGGAAAGCTGCAGAAACATTCTTTGATAAAGAAATAGAAACTAATCTGATCTCAGTGCTTCTGCAGCCCATTTAAGCTCTGCCTGTGGGATCACAACCAAAACACCTTGCTCAGTCTGCGGTTTAGCTTTCCTGGTCTTGTACCACAATGAGGAACGTGGAATGAGTCTTTCTGACTAAACATTGTTTCAGAAGTAAAGAAAGAAGCTTATATGAAATAAAAATGCCGTAATGACTAGCCTATACATAGTGTCATAATACATTATACATAATAATATTTAGCACACACATATATATAAAAGCATGTTTCATAGATGTCAAATCTGGAGCTAGTCAAAAGTTTTCTTTTGAAACTTTTTTTCAATGGAAAAAGGCCTTTTGCAAAGTATTTCTATTATCATTATAGAAATGCTGGGTTTTCACAGAAAATCTGAAAACAAAACCAAAAAAAAAAAAAAAGATTTTTGGTTGCTGGAAACCACTCATTTCAAGTTTTCAGGTTTTGTATGAAAACCTTAAAATATTCAAAGAAAACTTTTGACAAAAATGAAAACAGACAATTTTGTTGACATTTTTGCAGGGAAAAACTAGCCTTTCCCAGTCAGCTCTAGCCACAGCACTTTACAGATGTTGACAAGCATCATTATCCCCATTTTACTTTGGAGGAAATTGAAGCATAATGTAATGCTCAAGTTCACACAGTGAGTCAGTGGCAGAATAATGAGTAAGACAGTCTAGTCTCAGTCTGGTGCCCAATCCATTGCTGCCTCAAATATCTGTGTATAATATCTATTCTAGTTTGTGTCATTATGTGGATACTGTCAGTGCCTGGAAAAGAAATTGATGGCATTAAGGAGTAATTTGCTGTTTCTTAAATGGTACACCTTTGTCCATCATTGTCCCCCTTTTTCAGCTGCAACATGGAACTGGGATTACCAATGGACACCTCTCCCTAGTGCGTGTGCTCTATATTTTTTAGTCATCTTGACTCCTCCCCTCTGATGATATGGAGAAAGGCATAATGGATTTCAGGGGGATAAGTAGGAGGGGCTAAAATTCACTTCTTCTGTTCTCCTATCAGCCATGACTGTTGCCTTTGGAATAAGCTGCAAAAGTGTCATCTTAGCTGAAGCAGGTGGGAGGCATCTCAGAGACAAAGTGAAAGGGGGAAATGGGACTGTATTATTTTAAACCTTGCAGATTGGATCTAATATCAGCCTTTGATATCATTGACCATGAGGCATTTTGAGTTGTATGTGGGACGTATCAACTAGTGGATTACTCCTTCCTCAGATTGATCCCAGGGAGTTCTGCACACCATCTTACTCATCTATGTGTAGGCAATTGCAAAGCAGCAGGGGAAGTGCTGAGATATTTTGGGCTATGGTGACATTAGTGTACACTTCAGATTCTTTTAGTAAAATCTAGAGGATACATTTTCATTGCTGTCACAATGCCCAGCCAAGATAAGGGGATAAGAAACTACACAATAGTGAATTGACTTTCCTGACAAGATAGGTGAGATGCTTCTTGGTAGGAAGAAGCTTCTAAAAGAGCAGGCTGAGATGACTGTCAGGCATTGAGGAAGTTATCCCCAACTTTTCACCAAAGTGTTCACTGTGTAGAAGTCCTATTGGATTCTTTGCTGTGCCTGGATTTTCAAGTAGCAGTAATGGACTGTAGCTTCACTGACTTCTGCAGCAGGCTAGGAGCCAGTGATCATTCCTCTATGATGCACACCTCACAAATGTCAGTTGCACCTTTGCCACCTCCAGGCTAGTTGCTGCAATGATCTCTACTTAGGGTTAGGCTTGAAGACCACCTAATAGCTTCAGTAAGTGCATAATACTGTTGCAGGTCATGCTTAACAGGGTATGCTACTATGAACACCAAATATCTATATTCAGCATTTTATATTAGCTTGCTATTGATTTCTGCATATAGTTCAAGGTGCTGGTGACTATTTTTATAACCCTGACTACTGTATGACCCAGTTATGTGAGTGATTACATCTTGCCTTATATATTGCCATGCAGTCCCATTTGGCTGGCTGTCAGTCCCTACATTAAAAGTTCCTGGGCCCCTGCATTTGCAGCTTGCTCCCTTTTGACCTGATCCAAAGCTCAGCGAAATCAATGAAAGACTCCCATTGACTACAATGGGGTTTGGGTCAGGCCCTTTGGACAGGCACCAGAGTGTGACGTTGGAAAGCAAACATACATGGCTCACTTATTTTGTGTAACATTTTTTGACTGCTTTTGTTTAGTCTTGGTCTTTGCTTATGTTGGTTTTTACTTTCATTGTTAATTTGATGTTGTGGGATTAACATTTGGTATATTAAGACATAGGTCTTAAGCCATTTGAATGATAGGAGTAATGGCAGACAGTGCCATCAGAGTGGCTGCTCACGTAATTTGAATCTTTTTCTAACTGAATGCACCTGGTTTCTATGACAGTACGTGCTATATAATTAAGACAGTAAATATAAAAATTCAGAACATGGAGCTTTGCAAATTTGAAACCTTAACTTTTTTTTTATTTTCCTGACTTTTCATGGCATTATGAATTATACTGTAAAATCTTGTATTTATTTATCATCATTATGATTTACAATGTGACAGCAGTACATGTGAAAGAGTTGAGTTGAGCAGAGTATGATTACTGATGAGTGAACCTCAAAACATTGGTGACTCAGCCAAATTTATAGGGTGGTCTCTGGTGTCAGAAATTTGAAATAAAAATCTCATGAGAATAGACTTCATGAGATTTTAGGTAATTCCAAATTCCAACTAGGTCAGAAAAATATGGTCAAAATCCTGCGAGCAAAAGTGTTCTCACCAAATCTTCAGTACAGTTTTGTAGATTTAAGAGGTTTGGACTGATTGGATAGCTTTACATAACCTAAGCTCTTGGATCAGAGGGAAAAGAGATTCAAGTGCAGGCTGACGGAATGGAAATTTCTGAGCTCTAGTTTGTTGCTACAGAGGAGACGTTTTCTTCTAAGTTCCTTAGTGAGAGAAGCTTAATACAAGGCTTTGGAGTCACACAGTATGTTGACCATAAAGTCACAGGGTGAAATTATGGTCCCATTGAAGTCAATGGGAATTTTGCCATTGATTTGAGAGGGGCCAGAATTTCATGCCCCCCTCTTTTTTTTTTTGGTGAATCTCTGTTCCTACACTTGACTACTCTCACACACATTCCCTGTAGACTTTAAGGTCAGATGGGACCATTATGATCATCTAGTCTGACCTCCTGCAAAACACAGGCCACAGAATCTCACCCACCCACTCCTGTAACAAACTCCTAACCTATGTCTGAGCCATTCAAGTCCTCAGATCATGGCTTAAAGACTTCAAGGTACAGAGAATACTCTAGCAAGTGACCTGTGCCCCACACTGCAGAGGAAGGCGAAAAACTCCCAGGGCCTCTGCCAATCTGCCCTGGAGGAAAATTCCTTCCTGACCCCAAATATGGTGGTCAGCTAAACCCAGAGCATGTGGGAAAGACTCACCAGCCAGATACCCAGGAAAGAATTCTCTGTAGTAACTCAGATCCTACCCCATCACACCCCATCACAGGCCATTGGGCCTATTTACCGCCTAATAATCAAAGATCAATTAATTGAATGACTCATTGTTTTCAAATTGTAAAGGTCTCACTCTATTGTGTTTCTTTTTCTGTTAACCTTACATTTGGGCCATTAATATTTAGAGAGTACTGTATTATTTGTGTAACCCTTCTGTCAGGCCGAATTGATAGCAGCAAGGGCCGGATTCAATACATAGGGGTCCCTTCTCTACAACATAATGCAAAACCAGCTTGAGCCCCCACCCAGTGACCTGGGAAAATCTTACACCACCCCTGGGTGCCTCGAAGAGGCAATACTTCCCCTCTCGCAAGCACAGAGTCTCAGTGTAGCAGAAAATGTTCAATATGAGATAAACAACATAGCATTAAATTGGGAAAACACCTCAACTAGAGTTCATAGACCAAACCATGAGCAAAGATCCATCCCAGGAAATTGGGCTGTGTCCTCTTCCCTGGGCTCTTGAGTCCAGCAACCCCCAAATCACCCCAAGACTCCAAAGTCCAATACCCCAAATGTTCCTAGAGTCCAGTAATCCAAAGATCACCCAGAGTCCCAAAAGTCCCGCAACCCAAAAGTCTCGGTCCCGGGTCAGTGCAGCCCCAGAGTTCAAGAGTCTATCTGCAGAGGTTTTCCCCCCACAAACTTGGGTAGAAAGGGGCACCTTACGTGGTCCAGGGCTGACTGCCCTGCTTCTCCGTGGGATTCTTCTTCCACCTCCCCACAAACTGCTCAGCTCCGCTCCGCTCTGCCAGCTGCTCTGCTCCACCAGCCGTCCCGTGATCTGCTCCAGCCATCCCCGCAAACTGCTCGGCTCTGCTCGCTCCATGGGCCGCTCCAACCGTCCCACAAACTGCTCAGCTCCGCTCCGCTCTGCCAGCTGCTCTGCTCCACCAGCCATCCCATGTTCCGCTCCAGCCATCCCCGCAAACTGCTCAGCTCCGCTCGCTCCGTGGGCACTCCAACTGACCCACAAACTGCTCCACTCCGCCATCTGCTCTACTCTGCAATATAGCTTCAGGCTCCCCCACTACTTAGCACAGCTCTTTAGTGATTTCAGCTCTTAGTGAGCTCAGCTCAGGAACCTGTAACTTAGATTCTTAAGGGAATTAGAAATCAGCTCTGGTATTCAACAGTGGAGAGAGGAGGAGGTGCAATTGATGCTTCTGGCTCAGACAAGGAGCCCAATCCCTTGTCTAGTAAGTGCCACTCAATTGATGGTGAGACTCCCTGTCAGGTCCCTGCAGCCCTGGAATATATGAATCTATTCACTGACAGCCACTGATGGCAAAAAGGCAACTGATGACAAATGACCATATAATGACTGCCATAAGGCAGCAGAGGAGAAAGGATGTGGAAAAGGTTGTTATGTTGTATAATGGGCACTAGGGGATGAGGGTGGGAAGGGTGATGTATACTGTATAATGGGCATTAGGGGCAGCAGAGGGTGGGGATGGGGAAGGGGCAGCTTATTGTACCAGCTCCCTCCCTTTGAACTTCTCTGTGCAACTGGAATCAAAAGAGCAGCTTGTGCCCAGCAGTGTCACCTCCTGAGTCCCTTCTCGGTTACCATTTGGCTAAGTCCATTTGGTGGTGGGGAATCAAGATGGAGCCTAAATTTGATAAGCTGAATCACCAAAGTTTGGTGGTGACCTCCAAAGATATGGTAGAGGTCTCAACAAGGGTGGAGTGCATGGAGTCCATTCCAAAAGGTGTTATCACTAAATACAAAACAAAACTGAAATGCTGATAATCTCTTGTATGTGTACGTTGTTCAATACTCCCATAATTAACAAAACCGGTGATGCTAAATTAAACTAATTTGGTGGGAATCATCTTAGGATAGTTAAAAATATAATTAGTGCTGATAACAGTTTTGGAAGGAATGTCTTTCCCCAGAAAACGGTGTTTAATTGAAATCATGGAAAATGTCGATTTCCCTGAAATTTTGCTTTAGAAAAAAAAAATGAAGCATTTTGATAAACATTGTGTTCAGATCTTATCAGAATGACACATTTGAAGCTTTCATTTTGAAATGATTTTCTTTTTGGGATTTTTTAATGCTAAAGTCATAAATAGGACAAGTACTTTGCGATTGGAAGGAGCAAGGACCAGCCACCTCACAGCTGAGTGCCTTAGTCCTCAGACAGTGAGATATACTATTATACAGTTCCTTCAATCTCTGCTGTTGAAAACGTTCCACTTTGTTTTGAATAAGTGAGAGAATGGACTAGAGAGAGTGTAGGTTAGCGTATGAATGACTCTATAGCTTTGTGGTTTCAGCGCCCATCCAGGATGCAGAAACCCCAGATCCAGTCCCTCTGCTCCAATGGATCTTACATTATTTATCTAGAGTGGAACAGCTCCACCACACAATATCCCACAGCGCACCTGTTAGAACATTCATTTAAGAGATGCCAGAGCCCTCATCAAATCCCTTCTGAACACAGGGTGGGCTTGAGCTGGGGGTCTCCTGTGTGAGTGGCATAACTATGCTAAAAGTTCTCTCCACATCCAGCTCATTAAAAAAAAAACCTAGACACCTAACTCCAAGAGGAGGTTCACAGCTGAGAATCCAAGCAGAGGGAAGTGTCTGCCTGGATGTAGGCACTGAACTTCCTGAGAGGGGCAGGGTTTAGATGTCTTGTCTTGGCATCTCTCATTGGCTAACTTAGGCAGGTCCCAACCTAACATGCTGGCTTTTGTGAATCGCCTTCTCAGGCCCTGTCTCTCCCATGTAGGTGCCTGGATGCCAAAGTGAGGGTTTGAGGACTCACTAGTTAGCTAGGCATCTAGAAGTGAGGTGTTGCCACAGCTCAGTCTGTTTGTGGATATGAACTCTCTCTCTCTCTCTCCAAAGGTAACAGGATAAGGACCAGAAGATACTCTCAAGGGCAGACATGCTGAAAATAGAGCAGGTTGCAATTTCCCAATATTTACTGTCACCATGTTAGATTGTCCCTTTCCCATACCTATGACTACAGAATAGATAACATCTCTCAATAATTCCTCTTTCAGCTGTGCCTGGAATACCCCTTCCAGCCCCATCCACAGTTGTCTCATAGCTGATCTGGATTTAGCTCTTTTAATCTTTCCTCCTACATGATGACTAGATGTCTCCTGAGGTCCCTTCCAACTCTCATATTCTCTGATCATTTGCCAACTCCCTGATAATCTTCACGGCTCTTCTCCATTTTGTCAATATCTTCCTGCTAGCAGAGTGTTTAGCAGTGAACCCAACACCACTGAATCAATAGCAAAACTTCCATTGACTTCAATCAGACCAGGCTATACCCATCATTAATGGGAAGTTACAGCATGAGAGAAGAGAGGAGAAATCCTTGGGATTGAGGAGCTCCAATGTAGACATAAGATCAGTGGCACTGGAACGCTTTCATAGTAGGGGTGCTGAAGTCCAGCAAAACTATCCGCAAATTTTTTACTTCATCTCTCCCCCACACTAAAGCTGAGTCCAGGAGCAAGGCCGTGTCTCCAGGAAGGGGGACACGGATAGCGGTAAGGGGGCCAAGGCTGGGACCATGGCGGGGGGCAGTGTGGGCCAGTAGCAGAGCCCAGCATGTGGGAACAGCAGCTGGGACCCCACATACACAGCTGGGAGTGAGCTGGCAGTTGGAACCTGCATACATGTCCAGGAGTGGGCTGGCAGCCAGCATGCGAGTCCAGAAGCAGACCCCAGGTGCGGGGCCAGCAGCTGGGACCTGCATGTACAGCCAGGCACAGGTCTGGCAGCTGGGACCCCGTGTGCAGGGCTTAGAGTGGAACCCTGGGGCGGGGCCAGCAGCTGGGACCCGCATGCCTAGCCAACATAAATCTTGGGGTGCTGTGGTTTCTCCAGAACCATAATGATTCTGTCTCCTTTGTGTTCGGGACCAATGTTTCTGGGATTGAGGAATCCATGGCTGAAGAAACCTAGGTATGTGGAATAATGATAAAACAACCCTAATCTAACCTAATTTTAATGAATAGACCAAAAAAACCCCAAACTTAATGGAAGATGTGTTACATGGAATTTCATGACACTTCTCTGAAGGCTTTCTTAACACTTCCATGTGTATTTATTCCACACAAATGTAAGTAGAGTCAGGATGAGCTCTACCCTGACATCTGGTGGTGAATTATGGCAAGTGTGGAAAAGAATTTAAGGGGCTGATCGTTTTGCATAGGCACACCCACCGCGCCTGGCAGAGCCATGGCAGCCTAAGATGGTTACTTTGGCAGCTGTGGGATCCCCGTTCTTTGTTCTTGGGCGGAGGAGTAGAGTGTTGTCACCCTGATTGTGTGGATGAGGAACGTGAAACTACTTTG
>NC_133771.1:77763412-77821221 GCF_003597395.2 Chelonoidis abingdonii | reverse complement strand
GCACTGAGGGCACGTGGTTTTGGGAAAATTCAGGCCTAGGGTCACCTCGCCGGGTGTAACCATGGTTGGTGGAAGCTGCAGTGGGCTGTAACTAGGGAGGTCTAAGCACAGACACTCATGGTGTGACCTGCATACTGGTAGGCTGGTTGTGAGCATCCAGGCTGGGAGCTACAGCAGCAAAGCATCATGCGGCATCCAGGTGCAGGGTAAGTGTGACACAACGCTCATTGGTCCATATTGCCCCCTCCCCATACCTCACAATTGAATTAAATTACCATTACCCAATTTTTTAGATTGGGGAGAAACTGAGTCACAGAGATATCATGTCCAGGGCCCATATTTCACCCGCTCTCCCTTGTGTACATCTCAAAGTTAGTACAGCATGTTGATGGCTCTCTCTCTCTTCTTTCCTGGAAGGCAACAAGGTAGTGGTGCTGACCAACCAGAGCACCGTGACAGAATTTGTCCTGCTGGGGTTCCTCACTGCATCACCTAAGTTTCCTGCTCTTCCTGGTGCACCTGATGATTACCTCCTGAACTTGTCCGGGAATGTGGTGATCATTGTCATCACCTGGGCTGACCACCGCCTCCACACCCCATGTACTTCTTCCTCAGGAGCTCTCCTTTCTTGAGATCTGTTTCACCAGCGTCATCGTCCCCAAGATGCTGGCTAATTTCCTCTACAGAGGACAAGACCATCTCCTTCGCCGGCTGCATCGCCCAGGCCTTCTTCTACCTCTCCCTGGGAGTCTCTGAGTTCCTTCTCTTGGCAGCTATGTCTGTGGACCGCTACGTGGCCATTTGTTCACGCTGCACTACATGGCCATCATGAGCGGCAGGGTCTGCACTTCATGGTGCTTACTTCTTGGTTTGGTGGCTTCTTCTTCATCATTGGCCTCATCATGATGATCTCCCAGCTCTCCTTCTGCGGCCCAACGTCCTCAACCATTTCTTCTGTGACCTGGGCCCCTTGTCAGCCTCTCCTGCTCCAACACACACCTGGTGGCAATGGACTTCCTGGTAGCAGCTGTTGTTTTGCTGGTTCTTTGGCCATCACCGCGGTCTCCTATTCCTACATTGTTGCTACCATCATCCGCATCCCCTCAGCCAAAGAGCGATGTAAGCCTTCTCACCTGCTCCTCGCATATCATCGTCCTGAGCATCTTTTATGCAGCTGCATCTTCATGTATGTCCGTCCGAAGCAGCGTGATGGACTGGATCACCAAAGGGGTGGCCATTGTCAACACGGTCATCACTCCCATGCTCAATCCCTTCATCTACTCGCTGAGGACAAGCAGGTCATACAGGTCTTGAAGGACATTCTGTGCTGGAAAAAATAGTGCTGCAATGGGAAATAATGATTCTGGAGAGTTGGAAGGGGGTTAATTAATACACTAAAATGTACTCAAAGTCTTTGAGATGCATGGGAGATTAGAGAGGTGCTTAATTAATAAACTGAATGTGCTCCAGTTTTGATACACTGGATTACAGGGAGGATTATTAATACACCGAAGTTCAGCCAGAACTTCTGGATGTGTCTGAGGGTAGTCGTGGCTTCCAACTCCCAGCCAAGTTAGAGAAAGTTGGAGGAACAGTTTCTACGCAGGTGCCACAAATTCAGTTTGAATTCTTCTGAAGAATTAGCGGTGCTTCCCTTTGCTATAATGCAGCCTGCTCGGTCCTTGCCTCCCACCTGGTCAGCTCTGCACCATTGGTCACTGGTGAAGAATAAGAAGAGCCACCAAGAAGACCTCAACACCTGCACCCAACCCTGCCTCTTCATTTGAGATGCCTGGGTGACCACCAGAGATTGCATAGCTCTGATGCTGTGCAACCCACCACTTCATTCAATTGGCACTAATGGGTGAAGGAAAACAACTCACTAATGAAATATGTGTAATCTTTAATCTTGTTTTTATCCTGATTTTGCTAATATGTCCAGGTGTCCAGAACATAAGAATGGGAATACGGGGTTAGACTACAGGTCCATCTAGCCCAGTATCCTGTCTTCCAATAGCAGCCAATGCCAGGTGCTTCAGAGGGAATGAACAGAACAGGTATCATCAAGATAAAAGATTCCTCAACTAATGCAAGTGTTTACAGAGTATGTTATAAAGAAAACTGGGTGATTAATGAGGGATATTGTTATTGCAGATGGGTTCTGTTGTTACCCAGGTTCTTTCAACTCAAAGCTCTTGGTAACTTTACTCTTGTGAGGAGGTGTCAGGAAATAAATCAGGGGAGACACGGCTGTCCGACCGATCGATGGCTGGACAAACAGGACAACACAAGAGTGCTTTCACTTAAAGCTAAACTTTACTAGTCTCAAGCACTTACACAGGTCTGCAACAAGTTAGTAAAACACCCCAAACGTTGATAATTACCAAAGCTGAGTGTGGCTTTCGTGTGATACAGCGGCAGCCCGTCTGCCGCTGGGAACACAAGATGCATCCAGAGAGAGAGGGCCAGTCCTGAAACGAGTCCCATCTGTCTCAAGCTTTTTCCCTTATTATACATTAGTAATTATAGAAACCTTGTTAAGTAAGCAGTTTCAAGAGGTTTCTTCTGATTATTGATTAACCAGGTGTGGGTCTTTCCGAACTTGCAGCCTTGAGACTTTAATAGACATTCTTGAGACATCCTGCTCTTCTCAAATGCATGTATCAGCAATTTTAATACAATTCTTATCAGGGAGACGGGGTCACAGCGCCCTTCGGTGGCACCCTAAATCCCGCCTCTCCTCCTGCCTTGGTCAAGCTGAAACTTGCTTTTAACAGCTTGCTGAATAGGCTGTCTTTAGCAATAACCAAAATAGTGGTTTCAGGCACTTTACTGGTTTGCCAAAGTCTCCCGTACACTGTCATGGAGGAAATAATGATCCACTGAAAGATGTTTTAACTCATTGAGAACTGTGGGTTGTCACAGATGTTTGTGATAATGACTGGGTTAGAGATTCCTTCCACTCACCAGTCAGCTAAACTGAGAATCATAAAAGAAATTCCTTCAGCAATTAGAAAACAGAGATGGTAAAATTAAACATGGGAAAAGATTTTTCCCTCCAAAAAGAAGTTATTTATCTCACGTGGTATAAAGACAGAGGGCTTGAAAATTGGTCTGGGTAATGCAGAATGCTGCATCCCACCAGTTACAGAGGAGAGAGAGACATGGAGGCAGTTACACCAACGGGGCAATGCTCTATTCTGTATAGCACTGTGCTAATCTCTGATGGAGAATCTTTGATTAAATAATTTCATTGACCCTGTTATTCAACAATAACGAATTGTTATTAAATTGAAACATACTAAATGTGGCCATCCTAGAAAGGATCCCTTATGCTGTCATTATAATGGTGAAAAGTTTAATTTTCATGTTTTATAGACTCATAGACTTAAGGTCAGAAGGGACCATTATGATCATCTAGTCTGACCTCCTACACAATGCAGGCCACAGAATCTCACCCACCATCCTGTAACAAACCCCTAACCTACGTCTGAGTTATTGAAGTCCTCAGATCGTGATTTAAAGACCTCAAGCTGCGGAGAATCCTCCAGCAAGTGACACATGCCCATGCTACAGAGAAGGCAAAAAACCTCCAGGGCCTTGCCAATCTGCCCTGGAAAAAATTCCTTCCCGACCCCAAATTGGTGATCAGTTAAAACCTGAGCATGTGGGCAGACTCACCAGCCAGACACCCAGGAAAGAATTCTCTGTAGTAATCAGATCCCACCCCATCTAACATCCCATCACAGACCATTGGGCTATTTACCTGCTAATAATCAAAGATCAATTAATTGAATGACTCATTGTTTTCAAATTGTAAAGGTCTCACTCTATTGTGTTTCTTTTTCTGTTAACCTTACATTTGGGCCATTAATATTTAGAGAGTACTGTATTATTGTGTAACCCTTCTGTCAGGCCGAATTGATAGCACAAGGGCCGGATTCAATACATAGGGGTCCCTTCTCTACAACATAATGCAAAACCAGCTTGAGCCCCCACCCAGTGACCTGGGAAAATCTTACACCACCCCTGGGTGCCTCGAAGAGCAATACTCCCTCTCGCAAGCACAGAGTCTCAGTGTAGCAGAAAATGTTCAATATGAGATAAACAACATAGCATTAAATTGGGAAAACACCTCAACTAGAGTTCATAGACCAAACCATGAGCAAAGATCCATCCCAGGAAATTGGGCTGTGTCCTCTTCCCTGGGCTCTTGAGTCCAGCAACCCCAAATCACCCCAAGACTCCAAAGTCCAATACCCCAAATGTTCCTAGAGTCCAGTAATCCAAAGATCACCCAGAGTCCCAAAAGTCCGCAACCAAAAAGTCTCGGTCCCGGGTCAGTGCAGCCCCAGAGTTCAAGAGTCTATCTGCAGAGGTTTCCCCCCACAACTTGGGTAGAAAGGGGCACCTTACGTGTCCACGGCTGACTGCCCTGCTTCTCCGTGGGATTCTTCTTCCACCTCCCCACAAACTGCTCAGCTCCGCTCCGCTCTGCCAGCTGCTCTGCTCCCAGCCGCCGTGATCTGCTCCAGCCATCCCCGCAAACTGCTCGGCTCTGCTCGCTCCATGGGCCGCTCCAACCTCCCACAAACTGCTCAGCTCCGCTCCGCTCTGCCAGCTGCTCTGCTCCACCAGCCATCCCATGTTCCGCTCCAGCCATCCCGCAAACTGCTCAGCTCCGCTCGCTCCGTGGGCACTCCAACTGACCACACAACTGCTCCACTCCGCATCTGCTTCTACTCTGCAATATAGCTTCAGGCTCCCCCACTACTTAGCACAGCCTTTAGTGATTTCAGCTCTTAGTGAGCTCAGCTCAGGAACCTGTAACTTAGATTCTTAAGGAATTAGAAATCAGCTCTGGTATTCAACAGTGGAGGAGGAGGAGGTGCAATTGATGCTTCTGGCTCAGACAAGGACCCAATCCCTTGTCTAGTAAGTGCCACTCATTGATGGTGAGACTCCCTGTCAAGAAGTGATGTGCCACATCGTCATTTATTCACTCTAATTTAAGGTTTTGCATGTCAGTAATACATTTTAACATTTTTAGAAGGTCTCTTTCTATAAGTCTACAATATATAACTAAACTATTGTCGTATGTAAAGTAAATAAAGTTTTAAAAATGTTTAAGAAGCTTCATTTAAAATTAAGTTAAAATGCAGAGCCCCCTGGGACTGGTGTCCAGCACCCATGCAGTATGAGTGCCACTGAAACTCAGCTTGTGTGCCGCCTTTGGCACACGTGCCATAGGTTGCCTACCCCTGCTCTAGCAGCTTTCTTCCCCAATGTGATTTTTGCCCAGACAGACTCTGTCTTAACCATTCCATCACTTCCTAGTTGTTTACAGTCTACCTCAACATTGATATACAATGCTACTCCACCACCTTTGCCTTTATTTCTGTCTTTCCTAAACAGCACCTTCAATACCTGTACTCCAGTCATGACTACTATTCCACCATGTTTCTGTTATCCCTATAATATCTGGTTTCACTTCCTGCACCAGGAAAGTCCTCCTGCCTACCAGATACTGTATTGTTAACTTCCATGTGCTGTATTTATGCCATTTACAGGCACAGTCTCACCATGGCTAAGTTAGCTAGTTCATTACAGCTGCAGTGAATATTGCTAAGTATTTGCACTGGGAATATGCCAAGCTTTGAAAACTGCAGTGGGAACAATCCAGGTGCCAGAAACAGTTACACTGGTGGGAAAATTCACGCTTGCAGCACAACTATGAAATATTGAAGCAGCATTAATTGTCCCAGTAGCTCATCAAATAAAAATGTAAGTTTTCTACCATACTTCAACATACTTCTATTATAGGCACAAGGACCAAATGAAGGCTATAGTGTTCTTTGGGTGGTGAGCTTACTAGTCACATCACCAACTATTTAGCTAAACTCTGGTGCCTGAACTGTAAAATATTAAAGATCCAAGATAAAAATGTGTTCTCTCATGCTTCAGATCGGACCAATTCTATTACGTGCACTATTGAAGGATGAAACCTTTCTCCTGGATCAAAATGCTGGTGAGGAATATTTATAAAGTTATCTTCATGGAAACAAGCAGAAGGCCAAAGGCAAGAGTGAAACAAGCACTCATAAAGTGACTTTTTTAGATTTTTTAAGTAGGTCAGAGCGAAGGTATATTATTCTTACTGAAAAAGTCATGTTAAGCCTTTCAATTAGGAAAGGATCCATTTATAAAGTTCTTCCATTTTTTATTGATTTTTATGTCATTCTTAAGAAGATGAATAACCATATTATACAAAACTGGACTAAGAGAACATTTCTTTCATGTCTTCTGCTGCCGCCAAAGAGAATGGTTTTGGCCATCTCAGTACTTAGCAACATTACCATTATAGAACTTTAGATTAAAGGCAACTTCATGTGGTACAGCATTTGTTACCAGGCTGGCCAAGTTCCCCTTCTTTGTTGAAAACAGCCCCACATCCTGGTACATGTGCTTCTAAGCTTCCTGAGTCTGATAGTGACTGGTTCTGTTCCTAGTTTGGCATCTTTCATGCACACTTCCAGGTACAGACCCCATGTCTGAAACCATTCTTGGGCAGTGGGACCGTGTAGTACAGCCGCTTTCAACCATGGAACCACTGCCACAGATCTCCCACGTTCCCAGCACTAATATTCATTCCCCACCAGAGTTCCACCAGGCTGTAGGTGCTTTGATATTTCAATTACCCCTTCAAGGATAACATAAAACATAACTTCTGCCACACTGGGTCATCCATCTTGCTCAATATCCTGTCTCTGACAGTGGCCTGTACCAGAGCTTCAGGGAGAAGGAATAGAACAGGACAATTATGGAGTAACCCACGCATGTCTTCCATTCTCGCCTTCTGGTAGTCGGAGGATTAGGGTCACCCTGAGTTTGGGGTTACGTCCCTCACCATCTTGGCTAATAGCCATTGATGTACATGTCCTCCAAGAACTTATCTAGATCTTATTTTGAACCCAGTTATAACTTTGGCTGTCAAAACATCCCATGGCAATGAGATCAACAGTTCTGCATTGTCTGAAAAAGTACTTCCTCTTGTTTGTATTAAACCTGTTTCCTACTAATTTCACCAAGTGACCCATGGTTTTTAAATTGTAGGAAAGGATAAATAACAGTTCCTTATTCTCTTTTTTCATGATTGTATAGATCTCTATTGTATCCCCCTTTGTCATCTCTGTTCTTAGCTAAACGGCCCTAATCTTTTTAGTCTCTCCTCATATGACAGCTGTTCCATATCATTGTTTACCTTTGTTACTCTTCTTTGAACCTTTACCAGTTCAGTATATCCTTCTTGAGATTGGGCAACCAGAATTAGACATGATATTCAAGGTGGGTATTATGATATTTTCTGTAATTTTATGACCCCAAGATCTCTTTCTTCAGTGGTAACAGCTAATTAGAACCCATCATTATGTATGTATAGTTGGGATTTTTTCCCCCACTGTCCATTATTTGCACTTATCAACACTGAATTTCATCTGCCATTTTGTTGCCTAGTCACCTGTTTTGTGAGATTCCTCTGTAACTCCTTGCAGTCTGCTTTGGACTTAATTATCTTGAATAATTTTGTATTATCTGAAAACATTGTACCTTCACAGTTCAATCCCTTTTCCAGCTCATTAGTGAATATATTGAACAGCATGCATCTCAGTACAGATCCTTGGGGGACTCTGTTGTTCACTTTTTTCCATTGTGAAAACTGATAATTTTTCCTACCCTTTGCTTCCTATCTTTCAACCAGTTACTGATCCATGAGAAGGTTGTCCCTTTTATTCCATGGCTACTTAGTTTCCTTAAAAGCCTTTGGTAAGGGACCTTATCAAGGGCTTTCTGAAAATCCAAGTACGCTATATTCACTGGATCACCCTTATCTACAAGCTTGTTGACTCCCAAAGAATTCTAATAGATCGGTGAGGCATGACTTCCCTTTACAAAAGCCATGTTGACTCTTCCCAACAAATCTTGTTTATCTATGTGTCTGATAATTCTGTTCTTTATTATAGTTTAAATCAATTTGCCTAGCATCAAAGTTAGGCTTATTGGCCTGTAACTACGAACATCTCCTCTGGACCCTTTTTACAAAAATCAGCTTTACATTAGCTACCAGTCATCTGGTACAGAAAACGATTTCACTGATAGTTTACATATTATACTTAGTAGTCCTTCAATTTCATATCCGAGTTCTTTCAGAATTCTTGGGTGAAAACCATCTGGTCCTGGTGACTTACTACTGTTTAGTTTATCAATTTGGTCTAAAACAGGGGTCGGCAACCTCTGGCACGTGGCTTGCCAGGGTAAGCACTGTGGCAGGCCGGGCCAGTTTGTTTACCTGCCGCGTCGGCAGGGTCAGCCAATCACATCTCCCACTGGCTGCGGTTCACCGCTCCAGGACAATGGGGGCTGCGGGAAGTGGTGCAGGGCGAGGGATGTGCTGGCCGCGGCTTCCCGCCACCCCCATTGGCCTGAAGTGGTGAACCGTGGCCAGTGGGAGCCGCGATTGTCCGAACCTGCCAATGCGGCAGGTAAACAAACTGGCCTGGCCCCCCAGGGTGCTTACCCTGGCTAGCTGTGTGCCAGAGACTGCCGACCCCTGGTCTAAAACCTCTTCTACTGATGCATCAATTTGGGACAGTACTTCAGATTAGTCTCCCAAAAAGACTAGCTCTGATGTGGCTATCTCCCTCACATCCTACACAATGGAAGATCAATGCAAAGCATTCTTATAACTTCTCTCCAATGGCCTTGTGGTCTCTAAGTGCTCCTTTAACACCTTTGTCGACTAGTGGCCCCATTGTCTGTTTGACAGGCTGCTTGCTTCTCATGTACTTAAATATTTTTTTAATGTTAGTGTTGTGTCTTTAACAGTTGCTTCTCAATTTCTTTCTTGGCCTGCTTTATTATACTTTTTTTATTTTATTTGCTAGAGTTTGTATTCCTTCCTATTTTCCTCATTAGGATTTGGCTTCCAAATTTTAAAGGATGTCTTTTGTCTCTAACGGCCTCCATTACTCAGCCATTTAGTGATAGTGGAATTATTTTGGTCTTCCTACTGTCTTTTTGATTTGGGATATACGTTTAGTTTTAGCCTCTTTTATGATTTTTAAAGTAGCCTTCTTGCAGGCATTTTACCCTTGTGACTGCTCTTAATTTCCATTGAGCTAGTGTCCTTATTCTTGTGTAGTTTCCCTTTTTAAAGTTAAATGTTACTTTGGTGTGATTATTCTCTAGCATTTTCCCCTCTTAAAAGGATTCTAAATTTAATTATTTTAAAATTAATTATTACTGAGCGGTTCAACTACAGTTACCTCTTTGACCAGATCCTGTGCTTCTCTTAGGACTAAATCAACATGACAGGCAAGCAAGGATCAAAGATGTAGCACAGGAATTTCTGAACCAGGGTGACTTTTAAACAGCACTAGAATGTTACAAATCTTTGGAAAAAATAAGCAGTCCCTGAACACAACACAGACAGTCTGATCTCACCATTCTTGTGAGTCCCAGAATTTGTCAGAATCTATAGACCAGGCAGCCCTTGCCTTCTTGGTCGGTCTGCTTGTATGTGGTGATGTAATGGCTTCCGATTCACAGACATGCCCCTCCTTAAATAAAGTCTGTCCTCCCTAGTCAGGTGGTCAGGCAGAGAAACTGCAGTTTTCCCTGCCATATGCTTAGATCAGGGTGTTTTTGCCTCTCCTCCCAGACAGTTTCTGTATAGAATCCAGTCAAAATCCCTGGCCCTGCTGGTAGGAAATCCATTGCATCAGCAGTGGAGAGTGAGTGACCACTAGTTGACTTGATGGCTCTCTCAGTCAGAGTCTTTCACCTAGGTGCCCAGCCCCTAACACAAAAGGGATGTTCTACTTTCAAAATGGAAGTTACAGAACAAAACGAAAGTGACAGAAGGTTAAATCCAAATGGAAGTTGAAATACAACATAGCCAGTGGCAGGCCACAACAGTTCTAATAAGGTATGTAACAACTCACTTGCAGAGGCAGCTCCAGGTTCCAAGGGTGCCTGCTGGAGGTCCACCGAAGCCTCGGGACCAGCAGACCCTCCACAGGCAAGCCTCCGAAGGCAGCCTGCCTGCTGTGCTTGGGGCAGCAAAATGCCTAGAGCCGCCTCGATCACTTGCGTGCCTTTGGTGGTCTAAAATGTCACATGCTATGTGGTGTGACCTCGCACATACAATGCATGTGAGGTTACACTGTGCACAAAATGGCATCCTCCATGGGGGCCAGATGGACTCGTCCCATGGGCCATTTTGGGACCACTGGCCATCAGGTGGACAAGGCTCACCAGACAGGCATGCAATGCACACCTTGTCTATATAGATGACAGGCTACCGAACATAGCATTCACAAAACAAAATGGACTTCGCCATTCATTACAGACATGTCCACCATTATTCATGTATGTTTGTAGGTGGCCTAAAAAAGGACTAAGTCCTTGGAATGTGTTAATAGTTTGTCAGAGTAACTTTATTTTAACCTGCTCCAAAAGGGCACAAAATTACAGACTCTGAGTATTTGTTTATACACTCTCTGGAGGTGTCCATCTTAAATACATTATAAATTAAAAATGACTGAGAAATAAAATATAAGGAAAATGGATTTACTTTCCTATTCCTTCCAGGAGAGATCACTCAGAGAAGCCTCACCTGCATGAAGGCACCTCTTTTTTGTTTTTTAAACCTCTCTCTCCAGCTTCACAATGTGGTGCCAGCAGGAGGAGCTGTTAAGAGAATGCATTCCTCTACTTCCTTACTTTTTCATGGAGAGGTTGCTCAAGGACTTGACTGTCTATCTCTAGGCAGGAGTTTTTTCTCTTTGTATTATTTTATTTTTCTCCCTCTCCGCTGTGTCCCCATAGTAGAGAGAAGAGTTTTGAGAACAGCTCCAACTCCCACAGGCTTTGAAACTGAAACCATTTGTTTAACAACAAATAAAATCCACTCAAACAAATAATCAGATGGCACATATTTCCCATATTTAGTGGCAATTACCATTACATGAGGGCAGTCTGAAGATTCTATGCATTGATCCTGTCCTTCTCTCAGCTTCCTCAGACATGAGTTTGCATAGCATGGCCTGCCCTGGCCTACCATTTTCTCTATTCTTCCACTGGCTTTTCCTCAAGCAGTTAACAAAGCTATAGTGGCCCAGGGACCCTAATCTCCCAGACTCTTACATATATCAGTTCAGAATCCTCGAGCCTCCTGGACCAGGGAAACTTCTATTCCAGGATCTTCTCAAGCTTGCACACACCTACAGCACCTGAGGCACTTGGCCTAGAGCCTGAGAAGTTTTGTCCTCTAAAGCATAAGTATTCGGCAACACTCATGGACCTCCTGATGAGATCTAGAGACTGTTCACAAATATGGGAATTTCAAGGGATTCTGAGAACTTGATCTTCATGATGCATTGGAAAAGACATGAATCCCATTTTGTCTCACAATCAGGATTATGTTGGAGTTCCTGCTGAATAGGCTCTTGATTGATAAGAAGCTAGGACCCAGATCCAGTGTAAATCGACTGTTAGTTGCTTAGTAGCATACTTCCACTTCTAGCACTTTTTTCCAGTACCCTCATATTTCTCAATTCCTTAAATGCTGTGTCTCTGAAGAGATGCTGTCAGGAGAATGATCTGATGCTTCAGGTAATCTCTGAATCTTTTTTGTTTAACTTAGAGGAGTCTTTTTTGTATTTTCTTATAAAGTGTTTTTCCTTATTAGCAATCCCACTGATCAGGAGAGCTAGGAAATTTGGGGCCTTACCCATCTGATATATTTATGTATGTCTTTTTCCCGAATGAGATTATTCTCAATCTGCTCCATAACTGTGTACCTCCTAAATATATTTTTTACTTGAAGCAGTTTATTTGACTTATGTCTAAGCCTTTCCACAGCAAGGAGAATGTACACTTTAGATGTGGTTGGGGCATTCAAATTCTGCTCTTGCAAAGCTAATCCTTGAAAAATTTAGGATTAGAAGGGTAACTTTAAAAATGGGTGCCATGCATCCATATCCACCATTTCCTGATAGCTACATTCAGGTGTTTGTCAATCCTACAAATAGTTCATAAAAGATCCCCTTCGTTCTGTGAAGGTTCACTCAGTTGCCCAGGAAATGCCTTCAACATCACAGTGCTTCATTCATATTATTTTTCCATTTATCAACCTGATCTTTAGTGCATTCTTTTATCTGTCACTTTAAATGGATATGACTGGTGGGCACGAGGTTCCATAGTGTTTCTTTTGGTTTGCTTTCTTTACAATTCTTCAGATGGTGGGGGGAAGAAGAATGACAGTCCTACGATTCCATGATTTTAAGAAGAAAAGCAGTAAAACAAACACCCTCAAATAAAAGCTTTTTCTCTTGGTCCAGGTTTTTTTTGATGTTTTAAGCATCCCTCCTGTTTGTGGAGATTTGTTTTGCTGCTGGCTGCTTCCCAGTTGTACTGGATTATAGAGCAGCAGGTGCCCACAAGGGAGAAAGAGAAAATGTACGCATCTACATGTAATTTCCCATTCTCTGAAGTGGGCACTTGGTATTTCATGAGGTCCCATTTACGATATCACTCAATTCACATTAGATTCTAGTTAATGGGGACATATCTCAACCCTTTCTTTTTCCTTTACAGAACATTCCAGAACAGAGATATGGAAAAGTCTTGGGATTCCCTCATATTGGGCTCTTATTTTGCCAAAAATCTTCAAAAAAATGGAAATGGCTTAATAAATGAAGATTGGTGATATCTAATCTTTCATAATGTTTATTAATCAGAATTTATAGTTGGTCTACCCAGCTTGGGCAGTTTGCCAGGGAGATAGAAGCAATCCGTTCCCTGAACAGCTGTACCTGCTGGCACTACAATTAAAAAAAATATAAACTAAGAGCAACCCTTAGAACAGAAAAACAACAATCAAGGAGTAATGGATCACAAAGCATCAGTTATCCACTTCAGAGAGGGAAAAAATTATGAGTAGGTGAATACATTTTACTCTCTTTTTTGGGGCAGGGAGGGGGACAAGGATTCTTATAGGCAACTTAAAACAAGGTGATTCTAGCCCAGGACACTTCCCTTCTTAAAACTTGAAATGGCCTGTAATCACTGTTACAGAACCTTTTCATTGTGTTGGCCAACCAAAGTTTACAATTCATGATCTCTCTTGCTTGGAATAGGGATAATATTGTTATAATCCATGTCACTAAAACAATATGAACAAGACTATCATAGCACATAACTTATCATAAGATGATTTTAAAAGAAATTGGTACATGTTTCTTCTCAGCCAGGCACCTCTCAAAATGAAAGTGTCAAACACATTTAAAAGAAAGTTAATTATAATTGTCATTTCTAGGCCCACAGCTGGTCACAGCTCTTTTTGCTGAAAAGTGACATGGTCTCAGATACTGCAGTAAGACAAGACAAGACCCCAGAAATGTGGCTTAACTAGGCCACAACATTATTAATTAATACACTTAGGAACTATCTGGGAAGAACCGTGTAGGTCATAATTCCTTTGTAATCTATAATACTTGGGGGAGGGCTACCATCACCACACAACCCTGTCAGTCTGGTTCAAACCCATTGCTGAGACCCCACTGCCCTCCCGTCATATGAGGTTTAAGGGGGTAGGTGAGATGGAGTGGTCTCCTTGCTTAGCAGATATTAAGAGCCTCAATCTTATTCCCCACTCTCTTGAGGGAATGCCCTCTCCTAGTCTGCTTCCAATTCTGATTTAGCCAGGAACCAACCCCCCATCCCTACTGATTGCAACTTGTCAATTAACTAACAACATGAATTCTATAATCTACCCTACTTATGAGCTTCCTGGGCTGCTGAGAGGAAAAATAATAAATCCCACTCTGACCAGACCAGCCTGGTAGTGAAAGAAATTCCTTCCCTGCCCCTAAAATGTGACTAGCATGATGCCCACAGCAAGGCCTCAAAACCCAGTCTTACACCAACCCAAGAGGGGTGGCGGCAGGGGAACTCTTCTTTCCCAAGCACAATGGTGCCCTGAACAGGGGGAGGGGCTTATAAACTAACCCCTTGGGTGCCTGGGAGCCAGTAACTTTATGCTGAACCCTTCTGTCCAACCAACCAACTAACCACAGAGGACTCTCCTCAGCCCTTGAGGATACTGAACACCCACGAGGGTGGTGCAATCCTTAAAAGGTCCAAGTGTTTTCTTTCCCTTGCTAGTCCAGACAAAGCCTTTCTACCTCTGAGGCAGTTAGGGGGCAGCTACTATTTGTGACACTGTGTGAAACAATAAGTCTCTTGCCTCTTTCATTGCTAGGTTAACAATTATAACTGTTAATAAACTAAACTTTTGCTAAACACTGAAGTTCTTTCATGATAAATATTACAATAGGTAATAAAGAAAAACTTCTATATGCAAATAATCAGTTTTACAGAATATACAGCAATGGGGAGGGCATAATATCTGCCATTTTCAATAAAAATGTATACATAACATTTTTAATTGTGAAAATATCCAATTTCTATGCATCAAGGGTGAAGTTCACCCTGGGGGACGGAACTGATACTATTTAAAACTGGCATAAAGGCTGTGTGGGAAGACCATGAATTGAGCTTCATGGATAGCATGATTCCAACACCTCACAATTCATGGGATGTGTGTGTCTCTGATTCTTATTGCAGTACACAGGCTGGAATAGCAGCAATGGAGAGAACAGGGGTTTGTGAAGCACAGCATTCATTGGCGTTGGGGCTTTGGAGTGGATTTTCCCTAAATTTACATGCAGCCCAATTTCTTGGCTAGAAGCAGGTGGAGTGGATTTCCATTTAAAATTATTATTTTGGTGTATATAGAACAACTATAATGCATTTTAAAAACTTAAAATATTATGCATCACAGTACTTGGGAGGGAGGTGGTGGTAGGACCGTGGGCTGGTACAGTGCATAGCATTCTGGGACTCAAGGACTTAGAAGAGAAAAGTGGCAGTGCAACAGAAATGTAATAAGTGTCTATATGTTCCAGCAACCCTATTGTTAAAAAAAATGAATAAGGCCAGCCAAAAATCATACAGTGATTTAGAAATCTTTTGATTTTTAAGCCAAAGAAATAAATTTTGAGATCTTTTCATTTGTCTTGGTTTATGAGTCTTTAACAGCAGTCAGGTCACATTTTTAAAGGCACAACCACAAAGGCTAGTGTAACAGGGTTAGCACCCACCTCTTGTGAGTGTCCCCTTCTGCTTGGGTGTGTCTGTATTCCTTAGGGTTTGAGACCCCTTTCGGTGGTTTTCAGGCAGGTTTTCAGCGACTCACCTCTCCAGCCAAGTCACACTGTCTACACATTAGCCAGCGCAAACTCCTTCCAGGATATGGAGTCCACAGGGGCCTATATTGTACCCCGCTGGTGGTCTCTCTCTCTAGCCCTCCTGGGGCTTTAGTCTTTAAGTAGTCCAGCCCTGGTATGGGGCTGTATCCCCAGGGCTTCCTCCCTGGAGACACTATCTTTCTGTAGCCCTTCCCAGGCTCAGTACTTACTCAGTCCCTAGCAACCACTCAGGAGCACCTCACTCCCCTGGTCCCTGCCAGCAGACTTGGCTGTCCATAGTCCTGCTGCTCTTCCAGGCCAACAATCCATTTTTCTCCATGCATCAACTAACTACTTTGCTGTTCTGCAGTTCCTTTTATATGGCCCCCCTGGGCTCCGATTGGCTGCTTCCCCTGTAGACACTCTAGCCAGTTTAGAGGACCTCTAACTGCTCCTTTCCTGGGATGGGTGTGGCAGAACCCTGAGGCCTCCAGCAGGGGGCCTTTGGGCCTAGTCCACCCCATCAGAGCTAGAAACTTATTTTTAAAAACCCCAAAAAGCTGAGTTTTTCACATAATCACTGGTCTTTAGGAGCGGAGGTTTAAATAAAACACACAATATCGCAAGACTTGAGATAACATTGCAAGCATTGGCAACACTGCAAGACAATGTGCTAAATCCTGTATATCGGTATGATAAATGTATTCTTTTACATCTCCAAATCCTGTAAATGCTAATATGCTTTATATCTGTTATAGATTAAATAAGCCTTCCATTACACAGAGAAGCTGATATGTAATTTCTTCTTGGCTTGACCAAGATGAGCCATTACAAACGTGTGTGATTTTAACTACTAGCACAGCTGAAGCTTGCAAGAATCATTCAACCGAACAACATGCTGCAACAGTTTCAATTTCTCTCCCTCCCAGCAACACATCGTTTTTGTTTAGGAAAAAAATAACTAAGCTGGCCTACAGGAAAATACTACTATAGATTGAAACTGATAATAATAAATATATTTCAGTTTAGAGAGAAAAAATAACCAAGAGATGAGCCCAGACTAAAATCTTGTGATACTGTGGCTTTTGGGGGCATTCTAAATCCAAACTTACATCCAAATTTTGTGATACTAAATAAAAAAGATGTATCTATTGAAACTGCAGTAACTCTCATTCAAGTCTACTAGCAGCTACTGATGAAGATACAAGTGATAAGTTATAGACTCTCAAACTGCTGAATTCAGCCAGCAACTCACTCATGATGACTGACAGATTTTTCTGCTATCCAGACCACTGGGAATCTTATGAAACAGTTAGCTCTGCCCATCTTCTTATGACTAAATGACATCACTATCAATATCCATGAAGAATTTGGTGTCCAGCACCAGGAAACTAAGTACCAAATCCTTTTTTTTTTAGTATGATGTGTTAAAAAAACAAACAGCCTTTGCAATGGCCTGGAGAAGAATGTTGTTTCATAGAGCCCATGCTAGCCAAACTTCTAGAGAAAACTTGTGGGCTTCAACACACTTCCATTGTACTATAAAAGTTAAATCACTGAGCACCACTAAATAGGGGATTTGGAGCAATTTACTGAAGTAACTCCCAGAAAAATGGTGAATTTCCATGATGCTGTCCAAGATCAGTTTGTCATAAGCAATATAAAGTACTGTAAACCACCTGAAGATGTACATGAATATCAATCATCCAATGGTATTTTACATACACAGTACAACTATGTATGGCAAAATCAAAGCAAACTCATTAAACAACCTTTATTCAGGCATTTCAGTTAAAAGATTTATCTCAAGGCAATCTAGACCACACAGTGGCATCAAGCGAAATAGCTTAGTATTACCTATTAGTAAGCATTTTGAAGTTGCATATTTTCATGGTATGCTGTAGAAGGTTTAAATTGAGAGTAGTATATTTTCCAAGAATAAAAAGGAAATGCACCACATGTGAGGAAGGGTTAACCAGAGATAAGTAGCTTTGTGATGGGCTTTACATCTGTGATGCTGGCAAACCAAGTGCCAGCTCATGCCAAAGTCTCCAGGCCTGAATGTTGACAAATGTATAACTGGAATCGGTCTGGTTCACCTATGTGATAGTATTGTTAAATAGATATTAGAGGTATAAAAATGTGATTAGTGTTTAGACTTTATTGAATGCGTGCATTAATCTCACTTATAACGTCTGTGTCTCATATTGTAAGGTCATTTTAAACGTTTGTCTTATAAGCCTCTGAGACTGTAAATCACCAGACAGAACAGAGACATTAATTAGTGTAAAGTGCTGATCTCAAACAGAAGATGTCATGTCCTGCCCCACAAGGAAGGCCCATCAACACCAGATGAACTATTGTGGAACACTGAAGAGGAGAAAGAACTTTGTTGATTGCCCCCCTGTCATAAGTAGATAGGTAAGGTAAGGGTTAATTTTCTTTTGCCTGTAAAGGGGAACCAAACACCTGACCAGAGGACCAATCAGAGAACTGGATTGTTTAAAAGTCAGGGGCAGGAATTTGTATACTCAGGGTCTTTGTTGTTTCCTCGGCTGTGGGTAAACAAGCTTTTCTTCTAACTCCATCTTATCTCAAATATTCTACTAAAAGTCTGTAAGTACAAAGGAAAACAAAGTAATTCGGCTATGAGGAGCTTTGTGTTGTATTTACAGATGTGGATTGCTGGGTCTTTGTTGCTTCCTCGGCTGTGAGGGACAAGCTATCTTGCTAATTCCAATCTTCTTCTCATTCTACTAAAAGGCAGTGAGTACAAAACGGAAACAAAGTAAAATCGGCTATGATATGCTTTGCTTTGTACTTACTGTGTGTGATTGCTGGTCTATTTAAATTGGCTATTTTTTAAATCAGACTGGGTTATTCATATTTTCTTAAGTAGGAGCCTGTATTAATTTTGATGCAAGTTATTATTCTGTATTTTTTCTCTTTCTATATAAAGCTTTCTTTTTCAAAACTTGTGGAAGATTCTTTTTCTAGTAAGGCAAAGCCAAGCTGTTGGTATTTTGCATCTCAATTGTCCTGAGGGAATAGAACGCTTATCTCTTGGGAAGCAGAGAAACAGGTTTCTTGGTACTCGCAGGCTAGACCAAGAGGCAAGCCTGGGAAGGAGGGGGGAAGGGGTTATCTCTCCTGCTTTTAGACTCCAAGGGATTTGGAATCTGGGGGTCCCTCCAGGGAAGGGTTGGGGACACCAGAGAGAGGAAAGGGGGGTCAGGCCCTATAAATCCCTGACCTGGTGGCAGCCTATCAGATCTAAACTGGAGATTTAGCTTAGAGGACTTCATGCTAGTACCTCATATTCGAACTCTAAGGTTCAAATCGAGGAATTATACTATGACACCCCCTGCCCCACTACAATGAAGAGGAGTGATGCAAGTGAAGTTCTTCCATCAGTTGAGTTTTCAACTCACAGTACAATGGAGGAAGGGACTAAAAAACTCTAACAAGGAGGAACTGTTTCTTTATGCTGTTTGGACTCTGTGGGGCAAGGATTACTAAGCACAAACAAAAGATCCCCAGTGCTTAGCCTGGGTTAGTTCTAAAGCACATGTAGATCTTGCTTATTATAGAAGTTTCTATTACTTTTTGAAACTTAAGATTGGGACTCATTTGTGGGTATATATGTTTACCGGCTTTTCTCTTGAAAATAACTCTTTTCCTTTTCCAATGTAATAAATCTTTAGATAGTGTATTATAGGATTGGCTACTAACACTGTCTTTGGTATGAGATCTAAGATGCAATTGACCTGGGTTAAGTGACTAATCCTTTAGGATTGGAAGTAACTTGCATATTGCTGTGATCTTTGGTATAAGGGACTATCCATCACAAAGGTAAGCGCACCTGCCTTACAAGACAGATTGGAGTACCCAAGAGGACTGTCTGTGACTCCATGTTTATGCTATTACAGGACGTGAGGAATTTACATTTGATAATTGGGTGGTGAAATCTAAATATAGAACCCACAGACAATTTGGGGTGTGTGCCCTGGTTCTTAACAGTCTACCCTGAGACTGGTACTCATGCTCTTGAGTCATGCAGGACAGCTTAGCAACATTTACATTTGATTTAGATTCTTTTATAGAGCAGTCAAAAGTAGGTCCATCATCTGCTGCATAGGGTTTTACCATATCACCTGATGTCTTAATTCAGTCACTAAAGCCCAGCCATGAAAGATACTACTGAAGAGTAGCTGAATCTACAGCACAAAACAAAAAGAACTAAAATAGAATGGAATGGAATGGAACTATAGGGCCTAATTCTGGATTCAAATTTGTGTATGCTTTGCTCCCTGTTGAAATCAATGAGTCTGAATACGCATCCATGGGCAAAACTCGGCACAGAGAACTAAGCCTGCCATAGCATAGAGGAGATCAACACTATCATGTACAAACAGTATACAGATATGAAAAATCACATCTACATTATTGTCCTTCCAAATGTCCTCCGAGAGCTTTTCCCCACACTGTCAAACATTAAAGACTTTTGTCTGAAAGCATGGAACTTGCTTTCTATTTCACTAGTAAAGGAATATCACATCTTTCACTACCAGAACCTTCTGTAACCCTGCTGCCCTCCTCACTCCCGCACCCCTACAGACACTCCTTAATTGTATCACTGTTAGGCTGACCTCCAACCCCTGCTAAAATGAGGACAAGGCTAGTTTTGTGTTTCATGGGATAACAATTTATGAGCAATTAAAAATGAACAGACACAAAGCATTCATCACAGTCTCAGCTAGACAGGCAGCTGAGGTCAGAGGTTCCAACAATGAAGTGTGCACAATATATTTTTATTTCTATTTTTACTAAGGAGGAAACAGATTAGTTAAAAATTATGGCATGCCACTTCCAGTTCAAAATAGGTATACTTAATCTTTCAAGATTGTCTGTGGCTGGGCAGATAGGTTATGACAGCAGCCTCTCACCTCACCCTCACAGTATCAGTTGGTAGAATTCCGACTACAAATTCAAGCACAATTTTTGTTTTAAATGGGATGTATCAAACACTTAGCCAGCTTGCAACTTTGCAGCTATGGTTACCATAGAGCTCCTTCCTCAACCTCCTGAAAAAAATATACTGTAGGATTTAATGGCATTTTTTCTCTTTTGTACATGTCAAAATTAATTTGGGATACCATGATAGTCTCATACTTTTATTTTCTTGACTGAACAATTAAATTTTCCATGAATGTTGAGATGAATGTCTTGCATGTTTAGTATTAGCCTATGTTAAACATCACTGGGCTATAGAAAATGGACTTTCAGTATAAAGCAGGGTGGATGTGGTATTTGTTTGTTTTTCAACGATAGACCATGTACCACAAACCTGACACTGAGCTACTGATTTAAGGTCTGGTGGCTCAGCCTGGCATGAGCAAAAGTATTGGTGAATCACCTATTGGCTCAATATTATTTTGCAACTTGTCAAATTTGCAATATGAAAAGAAAAGAAGAGCTCACAATGGCTTGAGTTGTCATCCTAAAAAGACTAGATTTGTTTGTTTACCCAGAGCACCCCAATATCAATACCCACAAGAATAAAATGGACTATGATCTTACTGATTATTCTACTAGAGCTGTTAAAGAATATATGCATGTATATGTACAATGCTTGTGGGATTACTGTAATTGAAAGTCCACTCATGGCCACAAGGACATTTCTACTCTTCCTTAGTAATTTTCTATTAGACGGGAAAATGTAGTTTTTAAAATGTATTTCATTTGCATCTGAATTACATCACTATACAAGTGGATAAATAATGCAAACTACCAGTAGGTGACTAAGATCACTGAGCACTATCTGTCTACTGAACTGAGACTATAGTTTATTCAGTAAGAGATTCTTTCAAGTAAAGCAAAAAGATTTATGTCAAGCATGGCATCTTTTCTTCTGGATTAAACCAAATGATCAGCCAAGAGGGTTTGTATTGATTAGGCAGTTGAATGTGGGTGCATCTGTTAGGTAGGAGTTTCTTTTTGCCAGTGTTGAAAGTCAGTAAATAGCTCCCACAGAAAAAGGATAAAGATAAAAGATCAGAGGCTTTTAGCCACTGCTTGGTGACTAGAAAAAACAGGATTTACTAAAGAAGCATAATTGAAGAATTAGTGGATTGTGTCAGAAGGATATTTCATCCTCTAACTATAGGTAGCATTCTTCATCAGATATTGTTGCTATTAGGCTAGACTTACATGAGAGTAAACATAACAGTGAGGTGATTAATCTATTTAAAATATACTAACTATACATCATCCAAATCTGCCTTCACAATAGGAGCTACAATTCTATATGCTAAGCCAAAATCACCCTGAGACACGCAAGGAAAACTGCTACAGGAGTTGCTTCATTGTGTCTGAGGATAGTAACGATGGCCAAATCATCTGTTAAGTGTCAACAATATGCTTGGGACTTTATGATACAAAATACAGACAATTTCTGTCAAACATTAGATAAAACCCAATGGGCAGCCCAGACAAAAGAAATAATTATGTGTGCGTGTATATAACATTATCTATTATTAACATATATGTGCTAATATTCTCTATTATTAATATTATAGATCTAATATTATTATATGGACTCATTTCTTGTTGACAACACAGAAAAAGTAAGTCTTTAGGCAGGGTTTCACTGAAGAGAGAGTAGGGACTTTGTGTACTGGAATTGGGAAAGCATTTCATGCATGAGGGCAGTGTAGGAGAAGGCATGGAAATAGTTGTGGGAGTATAGCACAGGGCGTACAGGCTGACCACCTTGGTGTAACGGAATGATAGAGGTGGTGTAGTTAAAGAACATGTTCAAGATGTAGGCTGGGTGAATTATGTAAAACTTTGAAACAGCATTGCCCAATAAAGGGGGTACTGTACTGGGACTCAGAAAACCAGGGTTCTGTTTCTAGTTCTGAGTTTCTGTGGAAGGCTAGGGAACAAAATGCTGGCAATAGGAGCAGCAGAGTAGAAAGGAGTGAGTGTGTGATTGGCAGTCGCCCTGCAGCTCTCCAGGACTGGAAAGAGATGGATGTTACTCTCCTGTGAGAGGTTTGGTGTCTCCTGGAGACAGTCTCTGATCTATTTATTCATACTGAACTCATCATCACGGAATGTGAGGTTACAGTGTAGTAGTTAAAGCATCACCACACATTTTTGGATTAATCCAGACATTCTGCTTTTTTATTCTGGATTACTTCTCATTTAATTTAGTTAATAAATTCAATCAAAGGTTAACCTTTTGTCTGTAAAATGAGAAATCAAGTCTCAATAGAATCTTGATAAATGACAAGAATCTTAAATAGTGATCCATAAATTATACACACACATATTTACAAATATATCCACACACAAAATGCATACCCTGAACGTGATCATTTTCTAGTAAATGGAGCACAGAACATCTGATGGTCTTGTGTTGCTTGCAGTTCTGGGGTAGATTCTTCCACAATGGCCACATTTTTGTCTGACCACTACTACGGTCTTCATTGGCATGTCTACACTAGATTTTTTTTACTTTGAGTTACTGCCAATTAACTGGAGCCATTTAACACATATGTAAAGCCTGTCTGGTGACTCCCGACACATTTGTTCCAGGCTACTAACATCTGTGGTTTAACCTAAAGATAAGCAAAACCTCAACTTTTCATACTTCACCATTGGTTATGTGAATTTCAGCTCTGCGAACTTTTGAACCATTAAAATGTTTGTGAAAATTACATATACAGAAAGCCGTGGTCTGCATATAAAAATCCTCCTCCACCCTCTCCCACTAGAGTCCCTTTCTACTTTCCTAATTCTTACTTCTTTGCTCTATGCTGCCATACTAATTTGGATCTGTAACAACACTTGTCCTGAACATTTCATTTGAACTAGGGAGCAGATCATTCCTATGGAAAGGGTTTAGGAAGACAAAATCTTCACATTGACTTCAGTGGGAACTGCCGGGGGTTGAGCACTTGTGAAAATCAAAGCACTTATTTAGGTACCTAAATATGCATTTATGAGCCTAATCTGAGGCACCTCTTTTTGTAAATCTTGGTCTAACCCAGGGTAGGCAAACTCTTTGGCCCGAGGGCTACATCTGGGTGGGGAAATTACATGCAGGGCCATGAATGTAGGGTTAGGACAGGGGGCTGGGTGTGTGGGAGGGAGTGTAGGGTGTGGGAGGGGGTGCGGTGTGCAGGAAAGGGCTCAGGGCAAGGGGTTGGGGCACTCAAGGGGTGCAGGGTGTATGGGGGTTCAGGGCATGGGGTTGGGGTGCAGAAGGGGCGTGGTAGGGGGCTCAAGGCAGAAGGTTGGGGTGCAAGGGGCGTGTTAGGGGGCTCAAGGCAGAAGGTTGGGGTGCAAGGGGCAAGAGGAGTTTGGGGTGTGGGCTCTGGTCTGGCGCCGCTTACCATAAGCAGCTCCAGGGTGGCAGCAGTGCGCAGCGGGACTAAGGCAGGCTCCCTGCCTGCCCTGGCCCGCCCCACTCCTGGAAGCAGCCTGCATCACATCCCTGTGGCCTCTGAAGGAAAGAGGACAGAGGGCTTTGTATGCTTCCCTTGCCTGTGAGTACCTCTCCCGTAGCTCCCATTGGCCTCAGTTTCCCGTTCATGGCCAACGGGAGCTGTGGGGGGCAGTGCCTGCAGGTGAGGGCAACACGCGGAGCCCTCTGTCCCCTTTTCCCTCAGGGGCCGCAGGGACATGGTGCCGGCTGCTTCCAGGAGTAGTGCGGGGCCAGGGTAGGCAGGGAGCCCGCCTTAGCTCCATGGCACCACCAGGGTGGCAATCCCCTGGGCTGGATCCAGAGCCCTGACGGGTCGTAGTTTACCCACCCTGGTATAAGCCTTTAAGTAGAGCTCCTTTTAAGTGTCAATTCCTGGTTCTCCCCTACCACTCTCTCTGATACTTAAGACCACTACTACAAAAAAAGTCCTGATCACTTTGGTGCTGCCTGATGTTCCAGACTCACTGAGCACAATATGTCTTAAAATATTTTCATGTGTCCGAGATAAACTATGTCAATATTCCAAAAGCTGCAGCATGGTGAATGGGTAAAACAGTGCCCTTTTTCAGAGTCTCCTTTCTCAGGATCCTAGAAATGAGATCACAATACCATCATTCATGTTGAACATTACTGAATAGTTTCAGAAGCAAGTTAGTTTGCCGCACTTAACATATTTTAGATTTTTCAGTAGCTTGGAGTAGTGGGAATTTTGTAGTAGATCTTTATTTTATGTTAAAGCTCAAACTTCATCACAAAAATGAATGTGAAATGGCAGCAAACTCGGAAGTGGAAATATGAGAGCTTGTGCAGTGGAGGGTGGGGGGGGAGTTGTTTCCCAGAATTTGATTACTGGCATACAGCTCCCCTGAATCTCTAAGATCCTACTAATTAAATTTGTACCAGAGTTTAGACTGTACTCTTTTCTATTTTCCTTCTCCTTTCTTTCTCTCTTTATTTTTTGTAAACCTCATACAGATCCACCTGAGTTTGGCAGGGGAAAAAAAATCATCTCTGGGATTTTGTGAAGCTTTCCGATAAATCCTCTTCCTTAATTTGTTTTCTTCAAATTGCTTAGTACAGAGTGTACTGGAAAAAAAAAATCAATGCTAAGAACAGCATCATATGAAGAAGCTTTAATTGTTCAAGTAATTTTCACACAGACATAATCAAAAATGAAATATCTTGTTTGCACATGTTGTCTAATTCATTTAGTATTTCTAATGAACAAATTAAAAAAAAATTAAGAACCTCAAAATATAAGACAGCCTCAGTGAACGCTGTTAAATCATAATGCAATCAACAGGCATTCTTCATGTCAGAACTATTTGAAATGCTGTTTGAAAATGCTCTAGATTTTATATTCATTTGGTAGATACATATTCCTATAAAAAATAGATCCAGCATATGCTATCAGTTGCCTGCTGCATGTTGGATGTGTGACGGAACAAAAGGTGCACTCACTAAGCAAGGCCAAAAAACAAGACCCCTTCAGCAGCTGCAGAATTAGGCAGGGTTAAAAGTGCTCATGGCAACTATGATCCTAATCCTGCAACTAGTTTCCCCCAGGTGGGCTTCTGTGCCTGTGTGGAGCCCCGGTGACTGGGTTCTACCTGTACAGAGCAAGTTCCACAGTCAGGACCTACATCAGGGGTCGGCAACCTCTGGCACACGGCTCACGAGGGTAAGGACCCTGGCAGGCTGGGCCAGTTTGTTTACCTGCTGCATCAGTAGGTTCAGCTGGTTGCGGCTCCCATTGGCCGTGGTTCGCCGCCCCAGGCCAATGGGGATGGCAGGAAGCAGCGCGGGTGAGGGATGTGCTGACCACGGCTTCCTGCCACGCCCATTGGTCTATGACGGTGAACCACGGCCAGTGGGAGCCGCGATTGGCTGAACCTGCCAATGCGGCAGGTAAACAAACTGGCCCGACCTGCCAAGGTGCTTACCCTGGCGAGCCGCATGCCAGGGGTTGCTGACCCCTGGCCTATATCTTTACTTCTCATGTATTGCAAATAACTACGCTGGGCCCATCCACCTTCCTAGCTTCTCCTTAACATCAGTGGAGGACCATGCTGCCCAAAAATTTCAAAGTTACCTTCCCTGTATCACTTCAAGAAAAGAGCTCAATGTCTATTGGCCACCTAAATAAGGTTGCCAATTTTCTAATCACACAAAATGGAATGCCCTAGCCCCGTCCCTTCCCTGAGCCCCCACCTCTGCTCATTACATTCCCCCTCCCTCAGTGGCTCACTCTTCCCCCATCCTCATTCACTTTCACTGGGCTGGGACAGGAGGATGAGGTGCAGGAGCAGGTGAGGGCTCTAACTGGGGGTGTGAGCTCCAGGGTGGGGCCAGAAATGAGGGGTTCAGGATGCAGGAGGGGGTTCTGCATTGGGGGCTCAGGGCTAGGGCAGAGGATTGTGGCTCGGGGTTGGGGCATGGGCTTACCTCGATGGCTCACGGTCAGTAGCACAGCGGGGCTAAGGTAGGCTCCCTGTCGGTCCTGGCACTGTGCTGCACCCCAGAGGCAGCCAGTAGCAGGTCCAGCTCCTAGGTGGGGCAGGTGAGGGGAAGAAGGCTCCGCATGCTTTTCTCACTTGAAGGCACCGCCCCCCCCAGCTCCCATTGGCTGTGGCTCCTGGTGAATGGGAGTGTGGAGCTGGTGCTTGGGGTGGGACAGCACACGGAGCCCTGTAGCCCCCTAGGAGCTGGACTTACTCGCTGCTTCCGGGGGGTGCAACACGATGCCAGGATAGGTAGGGACTAATCTGCCTTAGCCCTGCAGCACTGCCGACTGGACTTTTAATGGCCTGGCCAGTGGTGCTGACCGGAGACACCAGGGTCCCTTTTTGACAGGGCTGTCCAGTCAAAAACTGGACACGTGGCAACCCTATCACCTAAAAATTGCTGAAGCTAGCCAGGGCCTGATCTCTATCACTAGTATGGATTATTATGTATATTTAAATTAATTATGTATTTTTATAATTACATATTACTATACAAGACCTGATTCTATTAGGTCTTTATGATGCTTTGCTATGCTGTGGCTGTTCACTTTCATCTTTTGCACTAATCAGTCTTTTTCATCTGATATACCTGCTCTTAAGGCTATTTTGTTCATGTAATATATTATAGGCAGTGTTTTATATGCTCACCTCTTCTATTAACGTAATTCATAGAATCATAGAATATCAGGGTTGGAAGGGACCTCAGGAGGTCATCTAGTTCAACCCCCTGTTCAAAGCAGGACCAATCCCCAGACAGATTTTTGACCCAGTTCCCTAAATGGCCCTCTCTTGTACTGTTTGTTCATCTATATCTAGTCCTGTAAATCATACATGCACACTTTTATCTATATAGAAATACACATAGTATTTTTAGATAGGGTGAAATTCATCCTGAGACAGAAGGCCCAGTATAAGGCCTATGCATCACTTGATTCCTCAAAATACAGGTTATGCAGGATTTAACTAGTACATATATAAGTGGTCCTCTTTTGAGGACCCAAGTGGTGTCCAAGCCTTGTGCGGGGTTGCTGAACCAGGTCAATTTCACCCATTAAAAAGTTACCAAAATTTAGCATGTTACACTTTGCTATCAAAGTGTTTGCTTGTAGGAAAAAAAATATTTGCTGTGATCTACAAACAGGACTTAGTGTTATGAAGAACCCCTGGAATGCACAGTAATGTAAAGATGATTGTAAAAGCCAGAAAGAGAAAGGTGTGCAGATTTTGCTACTGAAAATACTTTGAAACACCCCCTCTCTTGCCAACAAAAACAAAACAACCTTTTATGGCTCCTTTTAAGGAAAAAGTTAAGCTTATTAATTTGGATTTATATTCTGCTATGCCCTTCAATTTGTATTAATAATGTAATTTTCCTAATGTGTAGGGTGACCAGACAGTAAGTGAGAAAAACTGGGACACTTTTTTTTTGTGTGAGGAGAGGAAGGGTGGTAAAGTTGCATATATAAGACAACGCTCCTAATATTGGGACTGTCCCAAAAATATCAGGACGTCTGGTCACCCTGGGGATTTAATTCAGCCAGAGAGGTCTGGAGTGGAGCTCCAGTAAATATTTTCTAACCTGCGGGAGCCCTGGTGCCTCCAGAGGGGCAGAAGCCCTGAGCCCTGTTACCTCCCGCAGCACTAAAGCTCTGAGCCCCAGGACCTCTCATGGGGCAGAAGCCCTGAGCTCCAGGATTCCCTCCCTCCCCCACCGCAGTGCTGAGGCCCCGAGCTGCAGCACTTCCCCCTCCCCCATGGGACTGAAGCCCCCGAAACCCTCCGCCCTGCAGCTGAATCCCAGAGTCCTGAATAGGGGAGGGTTCTGGAGGGCTCTGGGAAATAAATTCTCAGAGACTAAGTCCTGGTTGCTCTACTTATGTGAGGAAGCAGCTTTCTAACATTTTATTTTCAAACAAGATCTTTAATAGCTATAGTATCTTACTTACAAAGGCAAATGCCTGGAGGGTCTTTTTCTACCCTATGAAAGATTAAGTATCTGAGCTTTATGATAACAGCGACTACCATATATACACAGTATCTTGTACTCTTCCCCCTCATCCCCGTAATTAGAATACCTCCTGAAAACATTTATTTTCCCAAGCTTGTCAATGTCAGTCCACCCCAAATATAAGTTAGAAGTGATTATACAACTCCTTAAAAACCACAAAACCACACACACGGAAAGCCTATAACAATCTTCATCTGGCCATCCAGGCTCTGATTCAGCAAAGCATTCAAGCATTAAAATTACTGGGAATTAAGCACATTCTTAAGGTTAAGCATATGCTTTTTTGAATAGGGGTGCCAGAGATGTCCATACCTATAATTTTCTAACTTTCACACAACAAACTCACTTGGGTAGGGAGCGAAGTGGGTTGGAACATTTTTGTCTGAATAAAGTTTCATTGAAGTCAAAATGTTTTGCAGAGAGACAACTGTTTTAATAAAGCTCTGGATGTGAAGGTTTGAAGAGTGAAAGAAGGCCTCCCAAGTCAGTGCTCTGACCACCAGGCTACCTGCACCTACACCCATGCTCCATCCAAGTCTGAAAAACTGAGATTTGGAGACTATCTCATTTCTGTGGGAAATTTTGAAAGGTGGCATGACCAGGACATGGGCAGATGGGCCTAGTGGTTGGAACAGAATTCAGAATCTAGGCCAGGTCAGACACTATGCAGTCAGGGTCTGAGACAGGCCACTGGGCAAAACAAAACTCAGATGTCAGGAGGCAGGCAGGGTAAAGTTATTAGGAGTGGCAGTGGAAACAGGTAGTGCAAGGGAGGCAGTCCTAAACAGGGAGAACCCAGTGGCATGGACAACTTCTTGTTCCTGTGCTTGCTTTAAATAAGAACTGGGAGCCAGTCAGGTCCTCCAACCTTCCACAGACCAGATCCCAGAACTGGAGTCCCCTGTCAGAGTTCAGTTTCTATGCTTGTAGCTTACTTGGTGACAGGTCAGCACTACCTAGCATCATAGAATATCAGGGTTGGAAGGGACCTCAGGAGGCCATCTAGTCTAACCCCCTGCTCAAAGCAGGACCAATCCCCAGACAGATTTTTACCCCAGATTGATCCCTAAATGGACCCCTCAAGGATTGAACTCACAACCCTGGGTTTAGCAGGTCAATGCTCAAACCACTGAGCTATCCTGTGGAGCAGTCTTTAAGGCTCCTAATACTAGACAAAAGGTTTTAATTTTGTTCCAATGAGGCACAAACACAAACTTTGAAATCTCAAATGTCTCCTCAAAATGGAATTGTCATCCTGCAGTCAGCTCTAGTAGGGAGTGAGGGACCATGTTTTCCTCAGCAATTCACAGAGCACCAAGCATGTAAAAAACAGTGAGAGAGTGAGGATGATTTTCACTGTGTACAATAAAAACCTAGTCTTTGATTCCCTGTTGGAAGTTTGGTGCCCAAACCTTTAAAGCAGCTCTTTACTCTTAGAGGTCCCAATCCATCAAAGTTAACTTTACGCACAGGAGTAGTCCCACTGAAATCAATAGGTAGTCTTCACTGCAGCCGGGAACAAGCCTCGCAGACTTGCGCTATAGGACTCAAAATAGTGTTGTAGCTTGGGGGGAACTTGGGCTCTCTAGCCCACCTGATCCTTAGGGCTGAGCTTGGATGGCTAGCCCGAGTCTCCACCAGAGGTGCAATATCCACTCTGCTATTTTTAGCATGCTAGTATGAGTCTGTCTTCCTGGGCTGCAGGGCTCCTGCCCAGCTGCAGTGTAGATATACCCAATGAGGCTACTTTCACACTTGGAGTTAAACACTTGCTTAAGTGAATCACTGGATTAGGATGGAACCCTCCCATCAGGAACAACGATACAAAGAATAAGAGTAAACTGTAATACTGGTTGTAAAAATCTAGTGCTTTTGCTCTAAGGCTAGTAATAAGTATTTTTAATAGCTGCATCTGGACTGAGGTTTTTTATATATAAAAAGAGATACCAAAATGTACAACACCATGATTCCTCTGGGACAAGATAACTGCAGTCAAACCAACTGCTTCCTATATCATAGTTTTGAATTATCTTCCATTTATAACTATTGTAAAAAACATCCTCTATAAAACGGGTAACATAATATTTGAATTGTGGCATTATGCAGACAGTGCACAGAGACAATTAATAAAATGTGATCATTCTAAACATTTTCTTTATTGCACATAAAAGGTGCATCCACTTAAATGCTCCAATAAACTGAGTATACTGTTGACAAATGTACGCTTTGCTTTTTTCTTTAATACATTTGTTTCCCCTTTTCTTGCCTGTAGTGTCTAACTGCCTCCTTCCCCACAATAAAACAAACCATATTACAGAACAAATTGAGCCACATTAATCGTATGATAGACATAGTGCAATGTAATGCAGTCACAAGAATTAAAGTCAGTACTTTTCCCTTTTGCAAGGAGAACAATGGTCCATAAGTTTACAGTGCAGGAACACAATTAAAATCCTTTTGCATTTTACTAAATTTTGAATGTTAACTGTCATGACTGTACATGATAACTCACCCACAGCATACTTTTTATTGCATCATCACTGACCTTCAAGACTGTTGCAGCAGCCTTTCCATTACAAAAGCTCTTTTGTCTGTGTGTCCTGCCTATCCTCTAAAGCCATTTCCTAGTTGCTATGAAAGAAAATTGCACTGATTTTCTTTGTTTTGTTTGAGATTCACAATTTGATCAAAAAAGATTAGATAAACCGGCAAGCAATAATATATAGCCATTAACACAACTTTTCTGCTCAAGGGGTTTGGCAGCTTTTATCTGCTGGTTTAAACGTAAACAATTGCAGGCTTCCAAACTAATTATGGAGCAGAACAGTATATGACTTATGAAATTTGGCAGCCATCACTGAAAAAAATAAAAGAAAAGGAAGAAAAGTTCAGATCTATCCATTATGTCAATTTCTTGAAGTTCCACAGAACAGAAATAATATACTATTGGTGAAGCCTTTCAGCAACCCTGGACATCATACCTTGTAATTTGTACTTTTTGTTCATTTTTCATGCACCATAAGTAAGTTTATGGGAAGTGATATTAAGGGTTATATGGCAACTGAATGTAATATCTTTTACTAGACCAACTTCTGTTGAAGAAAGAGACAAGCATCCACATATACACAGAGCTCTTCTTTTTCCTCCTTTTCCAGGTGTGAAGACAACAGGAATTTGCTGGTGTCACTCTGCAATATAATTCAGGAGTGGCTAACCAAAAGCACTCCTATAACTCAGCTGGGAGTAATATATATGCTAGAGGCTGTGTGTGAACAGGTCAGGAGTGATTGTTCTCACAGCAAGGCAGTGTAAAGGGTATCCCAGGTTGGAGTACTGAAGGGACAGAGCTGTACAAACAGTTAAAATCATACCCTGGGGAATGTCACACACGTACTTAAAGGACACAGAAACTCCAACTGGATCAGGAAGATGTGAGTTGGACCACTCCTTTGCTACCATTTAGTCCTCAAGGAAATTGGGAAAAGGGAGGGGGAACTGCTCTGTACAATATTGCCCACCATAAATGTTCAAAACTCATGAGTCAAGCCCCAAAATCATGATATTGACTTAAAAATTAAGATTTTAAATATAGTATTTTTGGGCTTCTTTTTGTCTTCTGGTTTTTGAACTTTTAGGCCTCACTTTGATGAACTTTTCTCCACATCTTGGAGGGCTAGAAAATTACATTTAAAAAAAATGAAAGTTGAGAGTCTCATGTAATCACATGGCTGAGATCTGGCATTTTAAAGAACATAAGAAGACTGACCTTAACTGGATCAAACCAATGGACCATCTGTTCCAGTATCCTGTCTTTTGACAGTGGTCAGATGCTTCACACAGAACAGGGCAATTTTGAGTGATCTGTGCCCTGTCGTCCACTCACAGCTTCTGGTTGTTGGAGGTTTAGGGGCACCTGGAGCATGGGGTTGCATCCCTGACCATCTTGGCTAATAGCCATTGCTCTACCTATTCACCAAGAACATATCTAATTCTTTTTTGAACCCAGTTATGCTTTTAGCTTTCACAACAACCCCCAACAATGAGTTCCATAGGTTGACTGTGCATTGTGTGAAGAAGTACTTCCTTATGTTTGTTTTAAACCTACTTCTTATTAATTTCATTGGGTGACCCCTGGTTCTTGCCTCTTATGAAGGGGAAAATAACAGTTCCTTATTCACTTTCTCCACACTATTCATGAATTTATAGTCCTCTAATATATCCTGTTAGTCACTTCTTTTCCAGGCTAAACAATCCCAGTCTTTTAAATCTGTTCTCGTACAGAAGCTGTTCCATACCCCTAATATTTTTTGTTGCTTTTCCCTGTACCTTTTTCAATTCTAATATATATATTTTGAGATCCAGAGATCAGAACTGCATGCCATATTCAAGGTATGGGCATACCATGGATTTATATAGTGGCATTATGATATTTTCTGTCTTATCATCTATCCCTTTCCTAATGATTGCTACCATTCTGTTAGCTTTTTCTGACTTCTACTGCACATTGAGCAGATGTTTTCAGAGAACTATCCACAATAACTGCAGGTTATCTTTCTTGAGTGATAACAACTAATTTAGACTCCATCATTTTGTATGTATAGTCAGGATTAATTTTTCCAATGTCCATTACTTTGCACTTATCAATATTGAATTTCATCTGCCATTTTGTTGCCACTCACCCAGTTTTGTGATATCCTCTGTAACTCTTCACAGTCAACTTTGGAGTTAATATCTTGAGTAATTTAGTATCATCTGCAAACATTGCCACCTCACTGTTTACTCCCTTTTCCAGATAATTTATGAATATGTTGAACAGCATACGTCCCAGTACAGATTCTTCAGGGACACCACTCTTTACCCCTCTCCATTGTGAAAACTGGCCACTTATTCCTACCCTTTGTTTCCTATGTTTTAACCTGTTACTGATCCTTGAGAAGACCCTCCCTCTTATCCCATGACAGCTTACTTTGCTTAAGAGCCTTTGGTAAGGGACCTTGTCAAAGGCTTTCTGAAAATCCAAGTACACTATATTCACTGGATCACTCTTATCTACATGCGTATTGACTCCCAAAGAATTCTAATAGAATGATGAGGCATGACTTCCCTTTACAAAAGCCATATTGACTCTTCCCAACAAATCTTGTTTGCCTATGTGTTTGATAATTCTGTTCTTCACTATAGTGTCAACCAATTTGCCTAGTATCAAAGTTAGGCTCATTGGCCTGTAATTGCTGAGATCTCCTCTGGAGCTCTTTTTGAAAATCAGTGTTACGTTAGTTACCTTCCAGTCATCTGGTATAGAGGCTAATTTAAACAATAGGTTACAAGCCACAGTTAGTAGTTCTGCAGTTTCATATCTGAGTTCTTTCAGAACACTTGGGTGAATACCATCTAATTCTGGTGACTTATTACTGTTAAATTTATGAATTTGTTCAAAAAACACCTCCACTGACAACTAACTCCAGGACAGTTCCTCAGATTTGTCACCAAAAAGAATGGCTTGGGTGTGGGAATCTTCCTCACATCCTCTGCAATGAAGACCAATGTAAAGAATCCATTTAGCTTCTCTACAACAGCCTTGTCTTTTTGAGTGCTCCTTTAGCACTTTGATTGTCCAATGGCCCCCACTGACTGGAAGGCGTCCTTCTTCTGATGTACTTAAATATACTTTGCTGTTAGTTTTTGTGTCTTTTACTAGTTGCTCTTAAAATTCTTTTTTGGCCTAATTATAATTTTACACTTGACTTGTCAGAGTATATGCTCCTTTTTATTTACCTCAGTAGGATTTGACTTCCAATTTTGAAAGGATGCCTTTTTCCCTCTCTGTAACTGCCTCTTTCACTCTGCTGTTTATCCATGGTGACATTGGTGTTTATTATTTTTTTTTGGTCTTCTTACCATTTTGTTTTTGATTTGGGGTAGACATTTAGTTTGAGTCTCTGTTATGGTTTTTTTAAACAGTTTCAAAATATAATGATAGTAGGCAGCACAGTCTGAATAAAATTTACTCCTGGGCACAGGATCCACACAAGGCCTGTTTACCACTTAAATCCCATATATACCTGATATTAAGGGCTTACATTGTATAGGCTTTGTTCTGAGCCTCTGCCCTGGGGAGAATTTCATTGTAAATATATTCCCACAGAATGTACTGAAAATAAAGCTCAATTCCCCCTCTTACCCCACAAGAGGAATTAAGGTTTTTAAAGGGTTATACTATTGTTTTTAAGAGCATACCGTAACACCTAAACCTAGAAATATTAAAATTCAAATAATATTTCCATAAACATCATTCAACAAGTAAAACAGTTTGCTGTTTTTATGACTATTGCTAAGGAACATAGGATTACAGAAATCTGTATTAAAGCACTCTTTATCATTATTAATTAACATTATTTTACATGAGTTTAGTGGTTTTGAAAAATTCTGAACTGATAGCCCTAGAAAATACCAACAGAAAAGGTTTGTCTTTAGCATGAGCTTTGGAATTTCTCCAACATTGCCAAGCTCATAAACCAGTCCTCACCCAGTGGAACCACCTTCAGGGGAGAAAAGGTAGTGTAGTCTCCATGCTTAGACAGTATCTGACCTCTGCTGCCAAACAGGGTGACAATTCATGTCAATTGTAATGGTGATTTATGTGGTGCAACACTTGTGTTTATTAGGAACTGCTGTGTATGCGACTGAAGGAGAAGGAGAAAGTCAGGACAGTCATACCCATTGTGTGGTTATCTTTCACTGGTCCTCACTTTGCACCCAATTTTTAGCTGTGGCTCCAAGTAGCTGTTAATTTGCGGTAGTGGCCATATCCCAGGACATCACTTCGACTGGCAAGCTAAACCAAATAGAAGGTAGCCATGAGGGGAAATGCCTATTCCTAGTATATCTTTTATTGGACCAACTTCTGTTGATGAGAGACACAAGCTTTTCAGCCATACAGAGCTTTTCTTCAGATCCTGAAAAAGAAGACCGGAAGATGAGCTCTGTGTGGCTCGAAAGATTGTCTCTTTCTCAACAAAAGTTGGCCCAATGAAAGATACTACCTCACCCACCTTGTCTCTCTCATATCCTGGGACCAACACAGCTACATTTACACTGCATATTCCCAGTATACTATCACTTACTCGTAATGCCCTTGAAAGAACATTTTACTAGCTAAGTATTGCCAGAGCATAATGCCCGACTTGTGTCCCACACCTCTGCCCTGAGGTGGGGAGGGCTAATCATGAGGAGGTTATATAGAGCCATAAAATGAGTCCAATTCTGGCCCGTAGATCCTCATCAATTTCAAGCTATTATCAGTATTTGATCAGGGAACTAAGAGCTGAAAATTTGCTTAGCAGCTTGTTCTGAGCTATACCAGTCCTACATTCTGTTTGCTCTTATTCACTACAGTGCTAAACATGTTTAATTAAATCATAGGCTAAAATTGAAACTATTCATCTCCTTTAAATATTCTTTTTGTAAAAAATGATGACAGTGTTTTTATAAAATAGTTAGATTTGATCAATGTCCACTAAATGTTGTCATAAAACAGGTGGCAAAACAATGACTTTAAATATCCTTTTTTTATACATCTATCTCACTCCTCCTACATAGAAAAATCCACAGACGCAAACTAAACTACTGATCAATAGTGAATAAAAACCAAGCCAGGGTTAACAGAGAAAAAAAAAAAAAAGACAACAACATTCAAACTGATGACCAACACGGCATGATCAGCAGTGGTGCTCCAACACATTTTGGGGAGAGGCTGCCACTGACTCTTTGCAGGCATTTGGAACAATGGCGTATATAATAATAAATGTTTACTGACTTTTAAATATCTAAGGAATCCGCAGGGAAAGCTATCATTTTAATAAGGCAGAGTGATCAGAATGTTACAAAATATCTTTAAAGGAGACAAGTATCAGACAGGTAGCCGTGTGTCATTAACAGATGGCTAAGGGTTAATGTCTCTTTTACCTGTAAGGGTTAGAAGCTCAGTGAACCTGGCTGACAACCTGACCAAAGGACCAAATGGGGGAACAAGATATTTCAAATCTTTGGTGCAGGGCTAAGTCTTTGTTTGTGCTGTTTGTTTTGTTCGTTGTTCGCTCTTGGGTTTCTAAGAGGGCCAGAACCGTACCCCCAGGTGTTTTCCCAAATCTTTCTAATCAGTCTTTCATGTTTAAAATTGTAAGTATAGCCAAGCAGGCGGAATTAAGTCTTATGTTGTTTCTTAAGCTTGTAATGTGTATTTTTGCTGGAAGGATTTTTAACCTCTGTTTGCTGTAACTTTGAATCTCAAGGCTGGGGGAGGGCGACCGTCTCTCTAGGCTATATGAATCTGAAGTATCCCTGTAAGCATTTTCCATCCTGATTTTAACAGAGATAATTTTTACCTTTTCTTTTTTCATTAAAAGCTTTCTTTTTAAGATCTGATTGATTTTCCTTGTTTTAGAATCCAAGGGATTGCAGTCTAAAGTCACCAGGGATTGGTGGGGGGGAAAAGGGAAGGGACATGGTTTAATTCCTGCTTTGTTTTAAGATCTAAGGAGTTTGGATCTGTGTAGCTTCCCAAGGCAACACGGGAGGGGAAATGTAGGGGGTGGGAAGAGAGGGGTCCTGTTTGAAGACCCAAGGAGTTTGGATCTTGGTCCCAAGGAAGGTTTTGGGGGAACAGAAGTGTGTCAAACACTATATTTTTGGCTGGTGGCAGCGTACCAGATTTAAGCTAGTAATTAAGCTTAAAAGTGATCATGCAGGTCCCCACTTTTTGGATGCTAAAGTTCAAAGTGGGGAAAAACCGTTGACATTGTACAAAATCTGATACTTGTCTCCTTTAAAGAAGGGTATCCATGTTAGTCTGGATCTGTGAAAACAGCAAAGAGGCCTGTGGAACCTTATAGACTAACAGATGTATTGGAGCATGAGCTCATCTGACAAAGTGGGTATTCACCCACGAAAGCTCATGCTCCAATACATCTGTTAGTCTATAAGGTGCCACAGGACTCTCTGCTGCTTTTAAAGGAGACAATTATCTAAACACTGTGCTCTCTTGTGGAGACCTTACTTTTGTGCTTTTTTTGTTTTGTGGCTTGTCTTAAGTCATTCAGACAAAGTATATGGAATTTGGAAAAACATGACACTCAATAATCTAAGAGGACCATTCCTTCTCCTCCCACTCTGCCTAGTCAACTCTTCTCCCTCTGATCAGCCTCCACTCTGCCTTACGCTCTTCCTTACATGTAAACACTGGGAAGCAGAGCCATGGTGAGACCTAACAGACGAGGCAGGGAGTGTTATAGAAGTAAAAAGAGAATTCCTAACAGAAGTAGAAACATGGGGTTTGGGGACCTGGAGAAATGCAGGATGCATCTCCAAGCCTCAGGAAAGGTGTGCGCATTCGGGGGATGGGAATAAGAAGGTAAGACATGACAGAGTTCTTCGGAATTCTAAAGCACTGAGGAACTTGAACCCTTGCAAGCTATGATTAAGCTTTGTCCTATTTCACAGCTGAGGTTAGAGCAGGTCTACTCTTACCTTCCAGGTACCAAATGTTTCCAGTCATAACAATTCCTCCAGCAGGTTGCCTCTAAATTAGGAGTTCTCCAGCTTTTTCATGCTATGACTCACTTAATAGAAAATCTTGTCTTGCAACACAGTCTACGATGTAGCAAAGGACATAATCCTGGGATGTGTGGAGAATTGGGTATCGGTTGGAAAAAAGAGTTTCCTTGCAACTGAGTCTCTGATTTTCACTGAGTATTCTTTTGAGATAGTTATGGAAGAGTGTAAGAGGCTTAAGTGTTTGACATTGATTTGTCTACAAGTCATAAGATTTCTCAGATAATCTAATATGGAAATTATTTCATGGATTATGTATAGCATTTCCTTATTTGGTCAGATTCTGTTGTATTTTGTATGGTGTAAATTAGCATACCTAGCCCTTATATAGCACTTTTCATCAGTCAATCGTAAAGCACATGAAAAAGGAGGTATCATTATCATTATCCCCATTATACAGATAGGAAAACTGAGGCACTGAGCAGTGAAATGACTTGCCCAAGGTTACCCAGAAGCAGAACTGGGCACAAAATTCAGGTCTCTTAAATCATAGTCCAGTGCTCTGTCTGCCAAACCACACCATCTCCCGGAGGTTTGTTAGGGTAAAAATTTGATTTAGAAAAAATTATGGTTTCAGGTTTCCCTTATACTGCAGGAATAAAGATTGTGACCAACATTTTAAAACTTATGTGCATAATGAAAGCTCCTGAATCCATATTTAGGCCCATAAATAGAAGTGGCCTGATTTTCAAATCTGTTCAGCACCTGCTGCTCCAAATAACTTCAGAGAGAGCAGACTCAAAGATCAGGCTCATTTATTTTAAAACAATGGAAGTCAAGATTGCATTTCTTGGTTCACAAATCAGAGGGCACTCATGCCACAGGCTTCACATGCCCCAAAAATGAATTGTAAAAAGAAGGGCAGAGAAGGTAAAGGAAACACAGAAGAGAAAAAAGGAGATGGAGAATGAAAGGAACTGGAGAGGGCTTAAGAGCTTCTGGAAAGGAAAGGAAGCGAGATGTGACTAGGAAAGAGAAAGGAGGAAGAGAGAGGTACAAGGAGAGAAAAGGCAGGAGAAAAATGGATGGGCTGTAGTGAAGACAAGGGGACAAAAGTGTTGAAGAAAATACATCGTATCCAAAGCAGGGCTTCTTGTCAGTCATGGACACAAAGCATTTTTTGGGTTAGCCTCCAAGACAATTTAGCACTATTTCTTGGTGTTTGTTTTATATCCAGTTCCAGTCTTCCCCTATTCCTCTCTGGGGAGTCTATAGGGTTTTCCCTAAGATTTGACCTACTCCTCCTTGGGAATTTATTTCAATTTCAATTCTTTCAATGTCATTGCTAAATGGCTGGACTGAGATCCTTGACAATAAAGCTATACTTGTAGTAAACTATACATTACCTGCCCCAGATAAATGGATCTGATTCAAGTTATGGTACCTCTGTGTTGGAGTAGCATCCAAGAGCTCTTCCACTCTGTTCCCCAAGGACTCAGTTTGACTCTGTTTTTGTTACTAAGGTTCCTTTATTTGGCATACAGTAAAGCTACACTGAGTTGATCAGACTCAAACATAGGGGCTGGGTACAACACATACCACACATCCAAAGTTACACAGAAAACCACTCCCTTTATATACATTTACACATTTCATAGCATTACACATTTTGGGATTGGCTTGGTTACTGTCTAGGAACCAATCCCTGTAAAGCATGCTCTGTCCATGCACCATCCATGTTTGACATACTTATTATCTCATTTTTACATTCCCAACTTATGTTGTCCATTGTTATCTTGTTATTTGTAAATGGTTCCTTGGGTGTTCCCTCATAGCTAGATCAGACTTCCTGTCTCTTAGCTCACTGACCCTACTTACCTTAGTTGCACAAACATTCTGTTTTCAGCATGCTGATCTACTTACCTTCCTAATCCTGTCTTCCAGAGAAATGACACTTCCCTCATGTCAAGCCAGGCTGACAGCATTGACCTAAAAGAGAAGATTCAAGCACCAGGGAAATAGAGAAAAACTACATCAAATGATCTTAGATAGTAAATATATAAAATAATATAAAGAAGGAAGAGAAAGGGAGCAGTGTAACATGTCATTTGGCATATGAATACTGATTGTCCTTGAGCCAAGAGCACAAGGACTACATAAGACCATAGGAAAAGTCATAGTGGGTCAGAACTTAGCGGGTCTTCTGACAATAGCCAATGACAGGTGCTTCAGAGAGATGAGCAGAACAGGGAAATTTATTGAGTGATCCATCCCCTGTTGTCTAGTCCTTGTTCTGACAGACAGAGGTTTAGGGACACTGAGATCATGGAGGTGCATCCCTGACTATCTTGGTCAACAGCGATTGATGGACCTATCCTCCATGAACTTATCTAATTCTGTTTTGAACCTAGCCATAATTTTGGCTTTCACAACATCCTCAGGCAATGAGTTCCACACATTGACTGTGCACTGTGTGAAGAACTACTTCTTTATGTTTGTTTTAAACCTGCTGCCTATTAATTTAATTGAGTGGCGCCTCATTCATGTGTTATTTGGAGGGGTAAATAACACTTCTTTACTTACTTTCTCCACACCATTCATGATTTCATAGACCACTATCATATTCCCTCTTAGTCATCTCTTTTCTAAGATGAGCCGTACCCAGTCTTCTTAATCTCTTCTCATATGGATGCTGTCCATACCCTAATCATTATTGTTGCCCTTCTCTGACTGCCAGCAAAGTTTTTTCCTCTTTAGCTTCAGAGAAGATTCATGTACATATGCAACTTTTCTTGGGCAAGATGAACAGAATATGGACAGTATTCTGCTAACAAGTACTATTTTAGACCAAAAGACAAGAAAAAAAGAATATTAGTTTGTAGGACATAAATCTGAAGGGTTTTGAAAACCACTCTGCTATCAAACAATCTATTGTAAACCTATTTTGAGATATTAGGTCAGATCCTCAGCTGACATCAATCAGTATAGTTCTATTGAAATCAGTGGAGCTATATCTATTTACACTAATCCAGGGGCTAGCCAATGATCCATGTTAAAAATTGCTATGGGTTTCTCATTAAAGAAAACAATTCACTAAAATACATGTGAGAAATCTGAATGGTATAGTATGAAAGTTGTAGGCCTTTCAGAGGGACTTTAAGGAAAGGACCTAGTTGATTTTATTGAAAAGGGGATGCACTATGGGTTTCAAATGTGGAAGAGTATATGTGAAAAGACATTTCTGATCCCTGTCAGAAGACAAAAATTGGAAGAAGACTTGAAATGTACCACTCCGTATAAGGTGTCGGATAGCACAGACAGACAGAGAACAATTAAGACTCCACAAGAATCTCTATCACTAGCATACAATGGGAATAGGATTCTCTTTTTCCCCAGATGTCAGCCTCGCCACTCAGGCGAGACGAAGAGAATTTCTTTCACTTAAAAAATCCTTTGTGCAAAGAAGAGCTGAAGCCTCTGTTCTCTCCTCAGCCAAACTGTATGTAGTTTTCATGGGGAAGGCTTAGTTTCTAAGAGGCAGTGGTACCCAAACAACTTCTGGACACAGTGAAAAGGTATAATATGGCCAGAGTATCCTTGGAGTCTGACAAGGAGACCAAAAATTGAATGGAAACAAACACTGTCAAATACAACCGAATTGATGTTTATTCTTTGAAAATTTATCAGTTATTTTTCTCCTATAAATGCTAATAATAGAATTAATTTTTGCTGATGGTTTATGTTTTTACATTTATTCAGTTGTGTGGATAAAAATGGCATGTAAATTTGCCAAATCATGTTCTGAGCCAGTCTGAAATTTAACCAAGTATTGGTTTTCTCTTTTGTTGCTGCATTTCTGCACTTTTAAAGTATGCAATATGAGCTGCTCAGCTAAGAAGGGATGGAAATGCTCCTTAATGACAGCATTCATTTAACCCTTTTCCACTCAGACTAACAACCTATGGATTCAGCAGACAGTATTACATTTTGTATGTGTTTACACTAATGACATACATTTTTTTGGTCTTTTGTCAGCACCCCTCTGTCTGTCTGATTTTTCTCTTTCTCGTATATAACTGATGGAGACTTTTGGGAATCTGCACCTGTAACAAGTTAATTAGCTCTGATGACTTGATTGCTCTGTTTTCACTATAATGTCAAAAACAAAATTCCAAGTTATTCACTGATATTGACATTTCTATTAAAACGTTTAAAAATCAATAAAGGTATTAAAATGACTATAAGGCTTCCAGATTGCACCAATTATTTGTCTTTTTTTTCTTGGGGGATGCAAATTCCTGCCTTTCCAGCATTTAGGATTTGGAATAAAAACTACAGTGAAATTAAGCTATTTCCTCCTTTGCCCCCATTTCATTGTGAATATGCTGCAGTGCCAGTTTCTGCCTGTAACACTGTTAGGAATGCATTAGAAGTCTCACAATAGGGTTTGACACTAGAGATTACTTAATGGCTGCAAAGAAGCCATTACAATCTGTCATTTTAAGAAACCATGTAACTCAACTGCACATTTAGGCCTTTATATAGTGGACTAAAATGCATGAGTTCCTAACAGTCTATTCTGTCAACACTATGTAACGTTGTTGGATTACTGATTTCTTGAAACACACTTTACATGGGACTGCACCTTAAGATCACTTGGAAATTCCACCTGGTGCAGATTGTGGCTACTCACCTGTTAATGGGTTTTTCTCACCAGGATCACATTACATCTGTGCCCCAGTGTCTGCCCTCTCTTCCAATTCATTTTCAAGTGTGGTATTACATGTTGGTTTAAATTTATACTGCCCTAAATGGATTGGGTCCCTGATACCCCAGAAAACACCTGTTTGACCATAAGGTTGAGCTCAGCTTGAGCTACAGCAGCAGGTCTCCAGCTTAATCAGAAAGGGCTGCACAATGTAACTAGCTTCCCAAATTGGTCCACCAGAGTATAAAGTCATGGACCTCAGGTCATGCTGAAAAGCTTGTATTTTCTTCTCTTTTTTTTGGTTGGGGGTGGGGGAGCAAGAGGGCAGGGAGAGGGGGCTGTAGTGATTGATGGGAAAATTTTAGTTTGTTGGAAATGGGATTATTTTAGGTTTTGGTCACTGGCCCTTATCTTTATGTATTGTAACTAAATTTTTTTATGCATATGCTTAAGTACCAAATTTGTAACTACATGAACTGAATACATTGAAATAAAGACGTTATTATTTGTATTACCATCGCATCTAGGAGTCCCAGTCATGGACCAGGACCCCTTTGTGCTAGTCACTGTGCAAACACAGAACAAAAAGGCAGTGCCTGCCTCAAAGAGCTTCCAATCTAAGTATGAGAAAAGCGACAAAACTGGTGGATACAAACAGTTGGGGGAGTACAAAGAAACAATGAAATAGTATGACAGGCTATGGTCTCAGCATAGTAGTAGGCATTTTTTTTTTTTGAGGCATCACAGCAAAGGAGAGTTTTACAGAAAGATCTTAAGGAGGAGAATGAGATAGCATTGCATTAGGCATCTAACTGCTTGACTTGCACGTGCAAATGCATTTTGCCACACAGGTTTGATGCATGTAAAGATGCTGGTTCACTTTGCATTTTATTTTATCTGGTTTGCTTTAAGCTGCCCTATTCCTCTCAGTCCCTTTATTTACCTTAATTTAATAAAATTAAAATATAATGTTAGAGAAAAAAAATAAGCTGTGAACGAGCTTTTCTTTTTAAAAATCTGCTTGCTGTCTGCCTAACATTCTGCTGGCATGTTAGTGCAAATAGGAAATGAAGGTTTAAACAAAATATGTATTGTCATAATTTTTCTTCAACAGTTATGAATGAATGCTTGATGCTGAAAAATACTCTCTGAAAAGGAGAAAAAGAGCTAGAAAAGAATATCAGGTGTTTTGTATTCTCTCAGTTATCTGCTAATATGTTTGTGCTGCATATTTACTAAAGCTGGAGCTGCAGTGCCCAGTGCTTCCCATTTTAAAACAATCAGTTATGGGTGTTAAAGTATGCCTGTGAAGGCAGAAGTGTTCCATGTCAATCAAAGCTAATCACTGGTACAGGCAAAGTGCTTTTGTTGGCCTCCATGCTCTAAGCCGCGCTTCCACATCTATGTTTGAAGAGATTAGAGAGGTGCTTCATACAAGAACTGTATTAGTTAAAGCTGATAGACAGTCTTTGGAATAAATCATAAAAAGCTGAGTGCCAGAAGGAAAGGCATGGCAAGTGAAATTGAAATGGACTAGGGCTAAATCCAGCTCCTTTCCACCCCTTCCTCCTCCAAACATACACTTACAAACACTTGCACACTTGTTTTAGGCTTGTCTTTTTGAGAGCAGTACCGGTTATCTTCCTCCAGCCACTTCATAGCTAACATCCAGCTGCACAGCTAAAGATCCTCGTGCTTGTTTTTAGTGGACATGCATGCTCTTCTTTGGCTGAGGAGTTGATAGCATATATGATGTGTTTATACTTTGGCAAAGGGGAAAAAAAAGGGGGAATATATTTAAAAAAAAATATCTAACAAGCTGCTGTATGTCTGACTTCTCTAACTCCTGTCCCTAGCAGCACTCTCGCTTCATGAAGGCCATACTCTTTCAAATAAATTATGAGTGACAAGTATTTGAACCAATAAAGAGGGCACCATATTTTATATGCAGTAAATTTAATTCCAGATTGTGTTTCACCTCAGCAGTGTGACATGTTTATTGCCACTGAAAGATGAAAGCACCAGGAGTTAGAGACAAGCGTCAGCAATTCTAGTGGGCACTAGCGAAATGAAGATTTGACAGACTAGTGGCTGAGCCTTGAAATGAAATGCCAGATCAAATTTTACCCAAAAGGGGTCAGATGTACTGTCATGGCCCCAAACTCACAATGCCAGCCAAATAAATGACACAGGTTCAATAAGCTGCTGAGGAATGTGGTGTGTGTGATTCATACTTCAGTGCTAGAAAGATATGCTGATTTTCAAAATACTCTGATAATTGGTAGTACCAGACCTCATTTGAAGATGTTATATATTGAAGCGTTGCCTCTGTTGGCATTAAGTATCTTTTTAAAAACATCCTCTTAAGCAGCTCAAAAAGTAGAATCAAGATGTATTCAATATGCCTCTCTCCATTTTGTCCCACAAATGTGCTCACACTGCCAAACATCTATATGCAATAAATGTACTTCTAATAAACATGCAACATTTGGGGATTTTTTTTTAATGAGGGAGTAGCCTAGAATTAAGAAACATTTCCTTTGGCAATCAGCAATGAAATGACAATTGGGCTGAATTATGTAAAAGGCAAAAAACAATAGAGAGAAACATCACATGTGCTCATTTAAAGCCAGACTGTAGCCCTCACACTGAGCAGCACTTACTCATGTGAGTCATCCCATTGGGACTTCAATGAGACTATGCATGTGAGTGTTACTTAATGTAGGTAAGGCTGACAGAATTGGATCTGGTATTTGTGTGCACATATGATACTAGGTGTGGAGCTGGCTCATGAATCCATCCACACAGGAATATTGTTTAGAGAATCTTCCAGCTTTAATGAGATATGTGCTCTGACACAACTGGTGCCACTATGATTATATGGAATTGACATGAAGATGAATGTCAAGCAATAGCTGATCACTGGGAGGCATCAACAATGTAATTCCTACTAAACATTCTAAGGATTCAAACCCAATGTCAATCACAGTCTAAGAGCATGTATACCAGAAATATGTCCGTCAACAATGCTGTCGAGAATGAAGATGACACATTTCAGTGAACTTTGTTCTGTGAAAGGAAACAGAAGACATACCCAAGTTAAAGGAAGAGGGGCAAGTTGGCAGGCTGGCAAGGTAAACCTTCTGAACTTCAAATTGACCTGTTATTTGCTGGGGAGAGGATGCCTACCTATTCATCACCCCTTTCCTCTCCCTTGTGTTTGGCCAGCAGGGTACAGAACAAAGGTGTCCTGAACCTAGAATAAGATATCGTTAAGCATTGTCAGCTGTGGCAGTAGGGCCAACAGTACTGTCTGTAGTATCTTAACTGTCAAATTTGGGAGTGGGGAAAGAAGGAAGCAAAGTTTTGCCTCTTGAAGATATCAGGTAGATTTGGAATGGGGAGCAGGTATACTTCTCTGGACCTCTGAAGACTATAAAAGAAGAAAGGGTATAGGGGCAGCTGCCTCCTGAATATCTCAGAATGGTGCTATGCAGTTATCCATGCAGGATATTAGGAGAGGAGAGGAGAGTTACATGCCACCAGTCTGCATTCCCCATGAACACAACTACAGGAAAGGTTTTTTATAATCCCATCTCAATGGAAATGACTTGAGCTTATGGGAATAACACAGTGGACTGGATTCTGCAAAAACTTAACCTATGTACAAGGCATAAGGTTAAGCACCAATTTTTTAAGGCTAAGGGCCCATAGTCTTTGTCACTGAGTGGTGGTTAGTCTCATTCTCCTGCACATCCATTTCCCTAACTACCAGTTGCAATGGGTATCAAAGAGATGGGGAATAGCAATGAGTAAATGAGCTCCTCATCATATTTATGAGGTACCCAGCTATACACTTCCCACTTGGGCGTGGTTCCAGTTACACCTAACTTGTTGGTTCCTCAGCCTTGTTCTCATTAATGTAAGATCAAGCTCCCTTGTGCTCCTGGTGCTGCTAATCACTTTTTATCTTGTATTGGCTATGTGTAAATCTTTACAAGTGCATTGTGCAGAATCAAACTCAATGGTATTCAAGATTATCATCAAAGCTTAGATTGGAGCCCTTGAACTGTAAGTATAACATTGAAGGCATGATTAAAACAGGAATATAATATATTGTGTAATGAGGTAATGTTATATTGTAAAGAATTTCATAGCACAAACCTTCCACTTACTACAAGTGATTTCTTGTGTTTGCTGAAGACCAATTGAACCTTACCTCCTATACATCTGACCAGTCCTTTCAAATGTTTCTAATGCTTGATTTGCAAAGAGTTATCATTGTGAATAAACAATGAAGATTTTATTACTTTGGAGATGATTAGGCTGAGTTTTATTTTAATTCAGCTGTAATAAAGTTAATGAACTACAATAATTGCCACAATAACGTCAATGGAAGTACACTGTACACAGAGTACAAACACTACCAATCTTTTGGCAGCTCTAACAATGCACCAACATACTTTCACAAAACGTTTTCAGCACCCTTCCTTGAAGAAAATCCTACAAAACTCAACTTTATGTATTTTGTTAGGAATTTACAAGATGATGCTGCAAATCTCCTTCCTGTTATGCAAACTTTAAACTTTGCAGGCACAAGTCTAAACAGAACAACTGACAAACCCAGGGAAAGGTCATTTCTGATGCATGTTCCATGAGTCCATTCTTTTTACTTACAGCTGTGGGAAATGGAGTGTGAATTAAGAATGAGGCAAACAAGGTTTGAACTTTTTTTAAAAAAAAAGTTCTGTTTTGTTTAATCTCTACCTAATTTAAATGGATGTTTTACAGATTCTACTATTTTATAATTGTAATGTAGGGAACAATCCAATATTTTCATGGAAATCTAATGTCTTCCCATCTCCTACTTCTATGATTCAATTTTTTCCTCTATAAAGATATCCAATAAGTGAAGCTTTGCTTCTGCAGTATGTCTACACTGGAATAAAAGACCCATTGCATGGCTGCGGTGGGCCTGGGTCAGCTGACTCAGGCTCACGGGGCTCAGGCTGCAGGGCTAAAAATGGCTGTGGAAACGTTTGGACTAGGGCTGGAATCTAGGATCACACCCACTCACAGGCTCTAGCCAAAGCCCAGGCTCAGCCAGAGGCTGAGTGCCTACACAGAAATTTTACAGCCTGAGCCCAAGTCAGTAGGACCGGGTCAGCTTCAGATGTTTAACTGCTGTGTAGACATACCTATAGTTACCCAAATCTCTTAAATTCAAAATATGAAACAAGAAGTCCAGTATTGATCTGGTTGACTGATTCCACTTCAAAGCTGCTTATGCAAGATTTTATTATCATTACTTCACCAAAAAAATCCCCAGTTCTTCCAGTTCCAAATGTACAGCATCACTAGCCTTTGCTGAAGATAAAATCTAAAGGCCCAATCCTGCAGAAAGACGCAAGCAATATTCCCATTCAATTTAAGGGAGAAGTGCAGGATTGGACTTGAATGAATTTAATACAGTGTTGCAAAGTCTTATGATTTTTTTTTCTGGCATAAAATACTGACATCTCTTTAGATGTGGTTTCTTTCCTATAGGCCCTTTGCAAATATTCCAATTAGTATAAAAGAAAATACATTTTTTCTGAGGTTTATGGAGGCCTGGAGCAAAAATCTGAAACTGAGCCCCACCCCTTCCAAAAAATTATTCCTGAGGGGTGGCCTAGAGGGTCCAGGTGGCTTGGAGAGTGAGTCCATCCCACACTTACCCTGAGGCAGCAGCTGCTGTCCTATGAGACTGGGCCTGGCTCCCCCCTCCAAGCATTGCAAAGTGGTGCATGGGGTCACAGCACCACCCATCCCAGATCCTGATATTTTTATACAGAAGCCGCGAGGCCAAATTTTAGTTAATAGCTTTGTGTCCTTACACCAGGTCACACCACCACTTGGTTTTGGAGTCCTCTCAAATGGGAGGCCCAGGCAACCTGCCCCATTTAGGACACCCTTCCCCCATGACAACCCTGACCAGAGCTTCCAAAAAACCACCCACCACATTTAAGAAGATCTTAAATAGGTACTCAGCATCTCTGAAAAAAAATCAGATAAATTATTTAGATGCTTATCAGGCAGCCTGGTAGAAAAGTTCTAGCACTATCACATCAACACCTACTCTGCAATTCTCTGGCTTTACTTTAACACATACATGATTACATACAATGATAGATTAATATTATTATTAATTATTTCCAGTTTGGCAACAGCCAAGAGCCTGAAGCCAGAATCTTGGCCCTATTATTTTATTTCTATGATCAGCAACACCTTTGAAGGATTTTAAAACCTTGAGATAGGTTTTTCAGTGACAAGGGTGAAATTACTTTCTTTAAATTGCAGAACAGTTAACTATATTATTTCTTGAGGATTATAACCTTATGATTTGGACTTAAGCTCACACAACTAGTGCTCATTCATGAGAAGATCCATTGAAATTCCTGTGTGAAGAGAGGTTTGGAGATTAGGCCAAATCTTTTAGGTCATGGTATTAAAACAATAGTGTTCTTATGCCATAGAATATCAATTAAATAAGGTGTCTCTTCTTTTCTAAAAGAAGTGAAATTAAGAAGGAACCGTATGATGATAAATTAAAGAGAAAAAAATAGACAGAAAAGACAAATCCACTAGAAAGAATTTCTGTAATGTGTTACTAAGGAACTCACATTAGGAAGGAAAAGAATCATTATTGCTAACCTATGTTTGAACTTAAATTACACTCCTAAAGCAAAAATTTAAACTGTACCACACGAGTACTACAAGTAATCTATGCTTTTAATAGTTAGTTACCTGATGCATGACAAGTATCATTCTGAATTTCGTGTGAGTTGATTCACAAAAGTCATTCAGTAAATTAATGTGGTTTTGGAAAATTATGATAAAATAGGCATACAGCCAAATGTCTAATGGCAAACTGAAGGGTTTTGAGAGGTGTCTGTCTATTTGCAGTTCTGAAGTTGTTTTCCAAACAGAAACACCCTGGAAAAAAATAGCACTACACTACATGAAATATAGAACTATTATGAATTTTCAATAGCTAAATAATTTGGTTTATATGAATACAGCCATCCCATAACTGTGCCATCAGATTTTGTTGTTGCCTGTGAATTATTTCTTTGGGTCCGAATCTGATTCTACTAAAATCAATGACAACTTTCCACTTGGTTTCAATAACAGCAAAATTTGGTCTCTGAGATATAAGATTTGATTAATTCTAGAACACTTATGGGACATTATGAATGTTGCATCTGAAAAGTCTAAAAGAGAATCACATGGAACTGGGACTAATGAATTGTCAAAGCAGTAGTGTAAACAGGTTGGGACTCACCCCTGTGGCACCTCCTGCTGGTGACTCCAGGAATTAGCTCTGTCCAGTGGAGCGCCCCCTCCTGGTAGCGTCCCATCCATTGTTCTGCCCTCTGTTGGTGTCTCTGGACCCGCGTTTCTCCCTGCTCAGCGGCATCCTCTTTGAGACCACTGCCCTCCGGCAGTGCCCCTTAGTCTATCTGCATCCCCTTCCAGGGATCGATAATCGGCAGTCCCACATTCCACCCACAATATGCAACCATGTCCAATCGCCCTCTGTGTCTAATCTCTCTTGGCAGGGATCTGGCGTGGTTTAATGGTCGCTCCCTACAGCCAATGGCTGGGTGTACTGGAAGGGAGGGGGGGGGACCCAGGCCCGCCCTCTACTCTGGGTCCCGGCCCAGGGACCCTCTGGCATCAGCCTCGCTGTCCTCCTCCTTTTCCTCCTCAGTCTGTTTCCCTGGGCCGCTTCCCCTACAGCCCCTTGCACCCACTAGGCCCTTCCCCCCCAGGGCCTGCAGCCTGGTGGCTAGTGGCTTCTAGCCTCCCTAAGCCTGCCCAGCACTGTGCTGCGCTGTCCGTGATGCTAGTCTCCCCCCTTGGAGACTGACCTTCCCCTGTCGAAGGCCTGTGACGGACAGACTGCTCCTGCTCTGGGTAGCCTTTATATACATCTGGGCTTGGCCCTGATTGGTTCCCTCCAATCTGGGCCCTGATTGGCTCCCTGTCTGTGCAGGCCCCCTGGCCTGCCAGAGGCCACTCTCACAGGGAGTGGGGCGATCCCCCCCACTACAAGTAGATATTGTCTATAGCATTACCTGTCTCGCAGGTGATATTCCTCTCCATTTATCTTCCAGCCTGGATCTGACCAATTGCCAAAAAAAGCAATAATTCCCAACCAGATCCTGCATGTCTCCTATTTAATTCTGAGCTGTAAAAAAAATAGGGGGGGGGAGGGATTTAAAACTATTATGAGGCCTCTATACAATTAATCTTCAAATAGTGCAAAGCTTAACCATGTAATGTCTTCAGTATATTGCCTATTTTTAACAAGTTGCTGGGGAAAAAACAAACCAATCACACCATGCCACACATCAACACACTTTATCCAAAGGAAGAAATTATGGTGGTGGCATTAAATATAAATACAACAGTGTGTTGTCATAATGTTGTAAGGTTCCTGTACTATTAAAAGGCTTTGTTCTAAAGCATATCTGTGTACACAATGAGATGAACACAGTGCATCACATAGCAAAATTTAATATATGCAGGGGTATGATGTTTGCAATGCATGCATTTCAGCAGGTCCCATTAGCGTGCCTTTCCCCTCCAGTGAAAACAGAATGAACCACAACCCCTTCTGGTTTGCATAAAGCAAACAAAATTAGATTTGCTTTGCTGAACTGAATCCCGCTTGGGACCGTGAGCCTCTCTTGGGGACAAATTACTTCAAACAATCCCTTTGTACCATAACAAAATCAAAAAATTCAGGCCAATCAACATGGCTCAAAACCCTTAACATAAAAATTAATAATACAACTTAGTTTATTTTTATTGCTTCTGTGCTACAGAACCTTGTTTTAATGTAATTACACTTATTTGTGGTCCACATGTTAAATAAGCTTGCATACATGTTAACTAATGTGACATAAAACAACTTTTCTAATTTCACCATTCCAACCAGTTTTGTTCTCCCTGGAGTAACATCCCTAACATAGGACAAGTTAAATTGTATTAAATTAAATTTGTATTAATATTTTTCATCCATATAGATAAAGTGCCAGACATTTCTAAGGTTAAAGAAAAAGAAATAATGACCAAGTTTCTTCTGTGTGTATATGTTTTAAAAGAAAAATATGATGAGCTTAATATTCCCGGATACTTTCCCAAAACTAGCACTTGCAACAAAAGGACTCATCACTCTCTCTGTAGCTTTTAAGTTTAGCTATAAGAGCCAGTTCAAAGATCAGTTGTGTGCAGTATGTAATATTGTCCAGTATTCTCTCCATTTCTTAACACAGTAGCAGTGCCATTGCCAATATAATCTGGGTCACAAGCATATGGAGCTCTTACTTCTGATTTAGCTTGCAAGATGACTTTCAGTTCTACAGCATTTCAAGAAGATTTTATATCATTTGCAGAATTTGGAAATTTACAATTATTCAATTTCAAATATACTATAAATGAAGATAAGCAGATGTCTTTGTCTGATCTATCACAAACACGTAGCCACAGGGAAGTGTATTTGTCTTTATGTTTATCAGCATTTTCTATTATTGCTCTAGACAGTATTCTGTTTTATAATTTGTCCAACTCTGAGCTTGGTGTTTTGCTCTATTATTGTAAATACCATAGAAGCAATGGTAAACAAATGCAGCTCTGAACTTCCAAGTGAACCTATTTCACAATTATGGGATGAAAAGCAGGAGGTCACTTTATTACTTTCTAATTAGACTTTACCTTATATGAGGCTATAAGCAATATACCAAGATGTCACTTCTCACATAATAATATGACATTTCTGTTTCTTCCATCACCACAGAGTTAGCAGAATTTTCTAAAGTATTATTCTCAGAAACACATGCCTGCAGTGCACAGGCTCCAGCTCATGGGAATGGAAAAGACAATACACCTCAAAATTCTATCCTGACTCCCAGCCAATGGGACCCAACTAATGTCACTATGGATATGTGGGATGTCCATCAAGCTAAATCTGCCTCTAGGACTTGTGTGTCAAATAAAAGATATGCAGGCAGTAGATACACTCCCTGAAACATGTGCATGCACATTGACTTTTTTCCCTCACAGACAGAAACTAACTTAAGATGGAGTTAAGGCTGAGAGCTCCTATAAGGAATTTAAGGTTAAAATCATTATTTGTGTGTTGGAATTATCCCAAAATCAAGAACTATAAATCCAGGAAATTTAGAATTAAGGTTAAACTATAAAATGTCCAAACATGTTAAGGTATGGAAATGCACAGTTGGAGCACCCTAACAACCATAACTCTGCCCTGTAATGACACCATGGAATAACCATGTAATGCATTAATGCATTACAATGCCTCAGAGTAGATTACACTGATTTTTAAAGATTTTAGAATTTTTACATTTTTTTCCTCCCCTTATAATGTCATCACAGAATGGAGTTCAGTTTGTCTGTTTGCTCTAATTCTGCATTTCTATGTGATATTTCCAATGATTTGAAGATACATAGCATCATAAGTTAATATTTTTATTTTAACTATAAGTGTCAGCCTCTTGCCACCTCTCATTGTTCTCAATGGGACTGACAGCATAGGATATTCTTAATTAATAAAGGGCTTTTTTCAAAATGGCCACCACCCATCATTGTTCTTAGTAAAATGAAGCCAAGATGCTTCCCCCCACCCCATGATGTCAGGATGCAGAGAGAAGCATTATGAAGAGCAGGTGAGGTCTTTAGGGAGGAGTCTTTGTGGGTAGGGACTGTCATTTAATACCTATGTATAAACCGCCAAGCACTATGGGGCCCAAACTGATTAAATAACCAACACCACTGCCACCACACAACAGATGAATGGTGGCAGTGGCCATCTTTGCTAAGAACAGCCTGTGGCTTCATTAGGGTTACCATCTTTGAGATCTAAAACACTGGGATATCCGGGATGTTCCTGAGCCCATCAAACTGGACAGCTGGCAATGTGTACTGAGCACCCTTATAAATTCCCCAGGACAGCTACCTCAAAAAGGGGTGATCCTGACCAACCTGGGTGGGTGGCAACCCTAGGCCTCAGCTCCAATGAGAATAGAAGATGGCAGCCATTATGAAAGAGAGAAATAGGTTGTGGAATTCTCTGAAGAACATCCTTTTTCAACTTATGCTGAGGAAGGAACTTGCTCTTGGGAAGAATAATGGCAAACAATGACCAGTCATCTTTAAAAAAAAAAAAAAAAAAGAAAAAAGAAAAAAGTAACATAAACGACTGATTCTCCCCTGCACTCGGAGCACCAGCTGAAGGGGAGGACATGTGACCTCCCCACATGTCTCTGTCCTGCTCTGCCCCCAGCTCGCGACCTCTGTGCTCTCTCCGTCCTCTCCCCACCTCACATTACGCGCGCGTGTGTGTGTGTGTGTCCTCCCACTGCACTGGCTCCTCCCCTGGCATGTTCGGCTGCTCTTCCTGGCAGCCAGAACCGGGCAGGGAGAGGGACAGAGCCACTCCCGGATGCTGCTTGGTGCAAATTTTGAGTTAGTTTTAGCTATATGGGAAGTTTGACGAGTCTGTGTTATTCCATTACTGAGATCATTTGGGAGACAATAAAAAAGGCCTGTCATCCAGTGCTAAATCTTTCTAAAACGTATGCTGTTGTGCAAACAGAAATTATGAACTTGATGCAGAAACTACTGAGTAAAACTTCATGCCCTGTGATACAAAGGAAGTCAGATGAATGATTTTAATGGTCCCTTCTGGGTTTAAAATCAATGGAATTTCTTAAGTGACCTTTTAAAATTAATTTTAACTCAAATTAATTTGTAGATTTACTTGTAAATTCTCAGAAAATTAATTCTATACCCAAAAACTAAGTGCTGCAGTTGAGACACACTATTCTACATACCTAACACGGAAGCTGAATCCTTGTTTTAAGTGCAAAACTCAATGCACAGTTGGATTTGTGACCGACCCCTTCATAAGCATATTATACACACATACACACACACTTTTCACCTACAATCTGAATGTATATGTCTCCACAGAAAATTCTGCTTTCAGGGAAGCAATTTTCTTTACTCTTAAATACTGTCTATGGATCCAAAATACTGAAGACTAAAATCCAAAAAGTAGAGGCATTTCTAAATCTATTATCCTGTGATTTTGGTAATTATATTATGTTATTGCTGAAAGATACTGTCTAAAGTCCTGCCTCGTGTCATTCCATTGATGATCTGACAGCAAGGAAAAATTTGGTCCACAAATATGTAAACAAGATGGTAATGAAACAGTCTTCTGTTGAGAGAAGCTTAGAATCCAGGAGAGCACATCAGACAGCGATATAACAGTCATCTGGGGAGAGGATTCTAGAAATGAGAGTTACAGGCAGGTGATGAATGAGATACAAATTGACAGCTGAGTAGGTAAGAAACTAGACGATCAGATAGATGTGATAAAAGTGCAGAAATTAGACTTTAGTAAAGGTGAAACCAGAGAAATGAATAATACAGCAAAGCCCAGAACACTAGGTAGGACCACATATTTTTAAACAACTTTTAGACACTTCAAGAAAGGGTAAAGCAAAACTTTTACTTTTTTTTTTTATTTTGTTTTAAAGAGTTAGGTCAGAACAAACTTTTTACTGCAATTTTACCCCCAAACTTTGATGATTTGGTTGGACTGAAATCACCCTGGTCTAGTAGGATTGAAAAGGTTTTGCAAAATCAAAACCAGCCCAGTTTGTCCATTACAAAGACAAGTTGGACTAACAAACTAGTAAAACTAAACTTTGCCTGATGTCCGTGTGTAAAGATGTTGGTCCGTTGGGGCTGAATGTGGTTTAGGGAAAAACACTGGTAAATATATATATCTTCGTTCAGGTGAAACTGAGAAACCACTTTGGACAAAAATTTAAGGTGTGGCCTCAGGGTTACTTAACCTTTAGAAAATAGTGTGTAAGGGAACTCCACCATCAAAAACCTGCAGCTCACCCACCCACCCTCTGCAGATGTTGTCACCACAAGGAAGCCAGTTTTCTGTCACAGAAGGGAGAAGGAAGAAGTTGCCAGAGGCTCGAATGGAGCCCCCCTTAAGAACTGCTAAAACAGTATTAAGCTCCCACAAAGGAATGAGCTCTCTCCACCCGGCAGTTAAAGAAGTGACTCCTTTCAAGAACTTCACTACCATGGGGTTTGAGAAAATTGACTTTCCATGACTGTGTGCATCTGATGATGAAATCACCACCAGGCAGACATTCAATGAACTAATCACTAGAATGACCCCTCTTCCTCATGGGGACAATGCCAGAGCCCAAGCACAGAGCAATATCATTTACTGGATCCGAAGGAAGCTGCCGATCGGACGAGGGCCTTGGTGCCAAAGTGAGCCTCCAGGACAGCTCCAGCCAGTACTGCTTCAGCTGCAAGTCTCTCAACACCCGAGTCTTCTTTGTGAATGGCTTGCAGATGGAGCATCACTCTTTAATGCTTTCTTCACCAAGAAACAGTAAGCACCTTGTTTGGGGATCACTGTTAAAAATGGCCCCCACATGATCGACAACGCTCGAACCCTGGTGAGGGCATCACACAGGGCAGCCAACTACTCTAACAAAACTAATACTAAACTTAACCTAAGGTACTGTTAACTACTACATAGACAAGAACATTTTTTTCAGAAACTGAGACCAAAAGTGCTAGGTGAGAAATACCACATGAAGCTGTGACTGTAGACATGGACAGAGAGAAGGAACTGAGGCAGTTGGGGTGGTTCTGTCCTTATATGGCCAAGGGAAGGGCTAGGGCCACAGACCATGAGCACCACCCCTATGAGTACTACTAGGAAAAGTTCCCTGGCTCTGTCGTGCTGGGTCCACACATCAAAGCAGGATACGCATCTGCATCTACTCAAAGAAGAACCAAAAGTGATTTGTGTAACATTTTCTGCAATACTGGCGCAGCAGATTATGTACAGTGGTGTCATTTTGAATCCTGCCACATACTATGTCATACACTGTGTCACATAACTGACATAGCACAACAAATCTGGGGCAGTGCATTATCACATAGAACAACACACTGTCATTTAATTGTGTTTTCATTTTGCTTAAGCAGTTGGTGTTCAATATGGAAGACAAACCAGCCTTAATTTGCTGAGTGACAAATGCCACGTTTGAGTGTAATACAAATTTGTAAATGCTTTTAGCTGCTAATTTACTGTTCAAACACCAATCAGTTATTACCATGCTTGGAAAAAAATCACAATCCACCCAGCCTTACCCCACTCAGATTGCGCAGAGATTTTGCATTAATTTGCCATGTGCTTAAACTTGTATTCAACCAGATTAGATCCCAAGGAAATCGCAGTCATTCATGATTCACTGAGTCATTCATATCTGAAAGTTGTGCCTGGCTTTAATGTATATTCTTAGGTTGAGACATGTTCCTCCTACAAGATATATAAAGTATTATCCATGGGCAATTACCCACTTCCACCCATCTTTCAGAAAAAGCACTATTAGCAACATAAATTATTCATATTACATAATGCAGCACACAAGTGGTGAGCTCTGTCACAAACTAAGCTCTTGTTTTTTCCAATCTAAGGGCAAACTTCTCTTTTCAGATCTGCATGATAGCACTTATCTTCAGTATTCTGCACTCCATATGTGTGCAAGTTGTTCACTGATATCAAGGGGAGATGGACACGTAGGTAGAGCAGAACAAAGAAGTTAAGAGCTACTTCGCTGATCTGAGAGGAAAATTTCTCTACAGACAGTAGAGAACACCTCGAAAGGACAAAGAATTATTATTTTTATTATGGTGATGCTGAGAAGTCCCAGTGAGGTTTGGGGCCCCATTTTGCTAGGTGTTGTACAAACAATCTAAAGGCTGATCCCTGTCCAGTCTAAACCTAAGATAAGAGGCAATATGGGTATATTTTCACTGCATTGTAAACCCTGGTCTGTGGAAGCCAGGCTTAGAATCATAGAATATTAGGGTTGGAAGAGACCTCAGGAGGTTATCTAGTCCAACCCCCTGCTCAAAGCAGGACCAACACCAACTAAATCATCCCAGATGGCTTTGTCAAGCCGGGCCTTAAAAATCTCTAAGGATGGAGATTCCACCACCACCTCCCTAGGTAACCCATTCCAGTGCTTCACAACCCTCCTAGTGAAATAATGTTTCCTAATATCCAACCTAGATCTCCCCCACTGCAACTTGAGACCATTGCTTCTTGTTCTATCCT